>NW_024704753.1:5164639-5459639 GCF_018977255.1 Callorhinchus milii
CTGCCGCATCATATATTTATACACGTTTTAACCACCACAAATTCGTGCCTAATGCACAGAGTGTCGCCTTCACTAATACACTAACCATTACATTGCCATTCTCCGTGTCGCACGTTGCATTTTACACATCGCATCCCACTTCTCCTCTCCCTGTGGATATTGCTCTTGTCTGTGCTTCGACCATATTTGCACACGTTTGTCTGCTTTATATCTGCACTGGTCATCTTACATGTGGAAAAATATTACATATCACACACACGGATGACCTGCCAGCTCAGGCTAACAGGACAACATGCAAACACATTGCCACCAAACACAGGACGACATTGCCAACATGTTTGCAATTTGCAAGTTCTTCACATTTCCCCATAACTATGTCTGTCTTCAAGGTATATATATTCACGACCGTTGTATGATTCGGATATTTCTTGATTTTTTAAAAAAATATATAATTTTAAACCCCCTTTTCCACTCCCCGAATCAGTCATTAATCTCGGATTTGGTGACCCGAACGATAGTAGTTTGATGCTCTAAGGAGAGATGAACTTGATAGCCAAATAAATCAGACGGGGTTATTTATGGGTGGAAAACGCAATGGGTTTCAGGGGCGTTTGCAAATTGCTGAAGAGTGTTCGGATCTGAGTGATTCCGAGGCCCGAATATCACATTTATTTGGAGAGGCAGTGAGTCCGGACGGTGTGGAGAAGGTGTGTGCGCGCAAAAGCTCTCCATCACTTGGGTATACAGTCCCAGTGCCTCTGGGGATGTTGCGGGATCTCCGCATTAGGTTTAAAAAAAAACACCTTTCACCCCATTCGCTTTATTCGGGCAAATCAAACCCTCCGCAATCGTTGACGGTCTCGTCACCTCTCACCGACTGTCAGAATTTGGCGATGGATCTGCATTGTGTTTCTGCAAACTCCGCGCACTTCAACTTCACCATAAACACCACAAGGTGTGGCGGAGGGGCTTTGTATTTCAGAGTTGCTCATCAGCCCCTTCAGGCACAGATACACGAGCTCTGCCCATTAATGTACGCAGCGTCAACATTAATAACACTTCTATAATGTCACAAGACTGGATGGGAATCAACGAGGAGCGAGTAATCTCAGGATGATCCCATTAGCAGCTCGTTAAACAGACCTCAAACCTGTGTGTGTATCACTCGGTTATGTTATTTCCTTCTCTCGCAGTCCCTGGATTTTAGTAAAACTGAAATGCATATTGCAAAGTAGGGTTATACTGTATTCTGAACAAGAAACCCAGTACCAGACTGCCTTTGGGAGAAAAAAAAAAGCCATCTCATGATCTCTGTGTAAGAATCTGATTAATCATATATTTACATGTGCACTTTACCCACTGTTAAAATGCAGCCCCACTTGGCACATAAATCTAAAACACGATCGCTTCGCTTGACTTCCAGAGAAGCTCCAGCAGATAGTTTAAGAGTATTTTCATTTGCAGCTTTTTTTTTTTTGCACGGAAGAGAGAGCAGCTGAAATGATGGGGAGAAACGACTAAATAGATTTTGACAGCAAAAATAATGCTGCCTTTCACTTTTTGAGGGTTCTTGCAGATTTTGGAAACTGAGGCGAGAGTAGTATTAGGAACAGCCCAGTTGGCTCGTGTTTTTTTTTTCTAATCTCACCTCTGCAAATTTCCATCTGTGAACTAATGCCCTACGAAGCATTGTACGTGATTTTCCCTTGAATGGTGTGTGTCAGGCGAGATCTCAACCCTTGTGTAAAGGGAAATTGTCTCAAACTCACTGTGAAGTGTGGCATTGAAGCGTTAGGTCCACAAGAGGGCAATATTGCCACACGACACTCAACCGAAGACAGCAAATAGTGGAGTGTTACAGATGCTATCGCTATGTTATGCTTTTTCTCTGTTTATTAGCTTTTTGAAAAGTATTCTGCTCCTTTGTATAAAAAGTATTTTATCGCAGTAATTTTCTTTTAAGGGTTCTTATATCACGCAGTTGTAATCCAGTTAGTGGTGGACTTTTAAAATCAATCTGGACTGACAGACCTTGAATGGATGAAATTGACAAATAGTTTGTGTGTGTGTTTGTATGAGACGAAAGAAACATTGCAGTTTAATTGATCAATCCTAACACAACTAAAGCATATAAAATCCAGGGCCACAACTGATTCCCATCAGCACTTAGAAGTGGACACAAATCCTAAAATTCTAAATCAGAAGAGTGTGGACGTTTTATGTAGCCATAATCCTGATTCCTCTCCATGTAGTTATAATCCCACATCCCATGTTTTAAAATTACAGTGCCAATATTTTACAATACTGTAATCTAGTGCTCAGAGATGCTACCCTGTATGAAGGGGCACTATACAAATACAAGTTGTTGTTGTAATCAGCAGCAGTACCACAATGTGAAATAATCAACAGCCTCCTAAGATTTTAACCCAATAATAGATCATGCACCTGCATTGCTCACTTACCCACAGGTGCAAATCAAGCAGGAATAAAGATATTCTGCAATTATTCTCTCGGCGACTGCACAAGATTAGTCTTGTCATTTCGCTCCCGTGAGGTCTGTTTGCGGACGGATGGAATCCTAGGAAATCGAGACCTTTCACATTCTTTCAGTAATAATAATCCTTACACTTGATGTAGCATTTATAACCCCGAATCATCTAAAGACTCTTCATATGGAGCTGCTGTCAAGTATAGTGGACTGTATATTTTTTAGGCAAACATGACAGCCAATTTGCCCACATTGAAGCAAATTCCTAATTCTCTGGAGGATAACCCTCTTCTGGAATAGGTTCATGGAATTTTTAACTCCCTCCCCCCCGCCCCCTCTCCCAAAAGGCAAAGGGGGCCTTGGTTTAACATCTCACTAGATGTTCCATTTGGACAAATTATAGTCTTGGATCATGTCTCAGTAACTGATTCCCAAGTTCCTTTAAAGGTTCAATAGTTCACTATTGCTGGATATAAGGATAATTGAAAAGTTGGACTCTGAAATAAATATTTGTACCATTGACTTAATCTCGGACCGTCTAATCATTCATTTGCGAAGCTTTAACAAAAAAATTGCATAAAAATATACTGACCTAGATGAGGAAGAGATCTGAAAAATAAGTACGTGTGCAAACCACGGTAAAGGAATAATGAACAGAACAAATACTGCAAGAAAAATCTGGAGTATAAAGTAGTTCAGCATATGCCTCTTCAATGACTTTATACATATGTGAGACATCAGGCCATTTAAAAATCTGCTCAAAAATAAATCTGAGGAAATTTTTACAATTAAAATGAAAGTACATATTACATAGATACAGGCCTTCTGATCAGGGCCACCATTTTCACATTATTTCTAAGACCTGGCACAGAAACATAATGTTTCTTCATTGATCCTCAGCTCCAGTAACCTTTTGCACTCATCGTTTTCAGGAAAGCACTGGAGAGAGCTGGGAGCAGTGATTAGCTGACAAGAGGGTCAGTTTTGACACTGAAGCTCAGAAGTGCCATAAGAATTGCTGTCCTCATTGGAAGGCCAGTCACCTCATGTTAGCTTCAAAGAGCATTTTTTCCCCACTGATAAATAATTTAAAAAACATAGATGGAGGGTGAGGGGTATAGTTCAACTTAATACTGAAGGTTAAGACCATATGGATGTCGGGTCATGTCCCAAGACCTTTTCTTTATTACATTCCTAAAGAAGTAGGTAGATCTTGTTCACTTCAACAGGCGACAAAAAATCCACAACCACAAAATAAAGCAGGAAATCACTTTGCAAAGTGAGTCCTTGCAAATTGGGGGCAGCAATCTTAGGTGTGGAGATTAGGGAGAAATCATTATATGATTTGGACACTGTCAAAGTTTACCAAGATTTATACAAGATTTTTGAAAATCCCCAAACACAGGTGTTTTCATACATTATAACAGTCAATCTAATAGAAAGGGAGAGAGAGAGCGAGAGAGAGGGAATGTCTGCTTTAACAATATGCAAAAAATGACATCAATCAGCTTTGGCATTCCATAAAATTCTTTGAAAAATATACCTGGTCTTTGAAGTCTCAAATGGGTGTAAGGATTTCTGATTGAGTTACCAGATCACTGGTTACTGCTGAGGAGAGGAAATATTTACTATATTTATCAATGTTATTGTGCATTTACTAGCACCTTGTCTTGCTGTTGAATTTGGATAGTGAAATATCTGCTGTGAATATCAGCAACCAAGAGGAAACAGGCCATCCCCAGTGATTAGAAAGTGGACTTTGTAAAGGGGAGATTGGCATTTAGACGTCCTTACATATTTTAATCTTAAATTCAAAATATATGGATCATTCAGCACTGTGCATTTTGTTGAATGTTTAGGTCTTTCATATAGAGCAAGGATGATGCTTAACTAAATTGCCTTTGGTTAAAATTTAATGGGACTGTTCTGTATATTGCAAGGAAGCTCATGCTATTAGTCATAAGGAGCAGTCTCACTAAAACCCTGTGTTTTAGTTAAAAAGCTGGAGTAGGCAAGACTAGCCAAGGGCTCCCACTCTTTGAAGCACCACTGGAACTTTAGCCATAGGCTGATCTACCCCTCCAGAGCATTTGTGTAAGAGGTTGAGAAACCACACTCTGCTTATGAGGACCATGTAGTACTCTTGTAAACAACCTCAAACTCTTGACCTTCCTTCCACTCAGCAATTAATTAGGAACCAACATCAGTACAAGGTTACCCTTGACAAACTGCGAATGTTTTCATTGAATGGAAAATGCTTTGGAGCGGAGAGAGTGTTTTGCGAACAACGAACACGTACCAAAGCCCCTGGAAACGTACTTTGATTAAAGCCTTTTCTGAACTGTTGGCAGCCCAGCAGCAATGATGGAATCATAGAATATTACAGCACAGAAGGAGGCCATTCAGCCCATCGTGCCTGTGCCAGCTCTGGAACAGCTACCCAATCAGTCCCACTCACCCGCTCTTTCCCCATATCCTTGCAAATGTTTCCTTTTCAAGTACCTATCCAGTTCCGTTTGAAAGTTGTTATTGAATTTGTTTCTACCACCCACCCTTTCAGGTAGTGCTTTCCAGACTGTAGCAACTCTGTGTGTAAAAAAAAATTCTCTTCATTGCCCCTCTGGTTCTTTTTCCAATTATTTAAAATCTGTCCTCTGGTTACCAACCCACCTGCCAATGGAAATATTTTCTCCCTATCTACTCCATCAAAACCCCTCATAATTTTGAACACCTCTATTAAATTTTCCCTTAACCTTCTCTGCTCTAAGGAGAACATCGAAGGATGCCCTACCTTCCCCCCTCATGGGAATGTGTTTGGTCTAGACCCTAACTATCTCCTCCTTGAAGCCACCAATTTCTCCCTCTCTAGTTTCTCCACATAACTAAAATCCCTCATCCCTGGTACAATTCTGGTAAATCTCATCTACACCCTCTCCAGAATTGGACACAATACTTCAGCTGAGGCCTAACCAGTGACTTATAAAGGTTTAGCAGAACTTCTTTGCTTTTGTACTCTAGGCCTCAATTTATAAAGCCAAATATCCCATGCTTTTTTAACAGCTCTATCAGCTAGTCCTGCCACCTTCAAAAATCCTGTGTATGTGAAGCCCAGGTCTCTCTGCTCCTGAACCCCTTTTTAAAACTATACCAGATAATGTATATTGCCTCTCCACATTCTTCCTCCCAAAATGTATCATCTCACACTTCTCTGCATTAAGCTTCATCTGCCATGTGTCTGCCCATTTCACAAGTCTGTCTGTATCCTCCTGCAGTCTGCTACCATCCTCTTCACCGTTTACTATGTTCCCAAGTTTTGTGTCATCTGCAAACTTTAAAATTTTGCTCTCATTTATGTAAATCAAAAAGAGCAGTGGACCTAATGTCGCCTCCTGGGGGACACCACTGTATGTATACCAGTCTGAAAACAACCATTCACCCTATGCTTTCTGTCTTCCAGCCAATTTTGTATCCATGCTACTGCTACCCCTTTTATCCGATGGACTTCAATTTTTGCTAACTAGTCTATTATGTGGCACCTTATCAAACGCCTTCTGAAAGTCCACATACACTATACCAACTGCACTACCTTCATCAATCCTCTCCGTTGTTTCATCAAAGAACTCAATTAAGTTTGTCAGACATGATTTGCCTTTTACAAATCCATGTTGACTGTCATTAATTAACTTATGTTTTTCCAAGGGAAAATTAATTTTGTCCTGGATTATGGCGTCTAGAAGTTTCCTCACCACTGACGTTAGGCTGACGGGTTTGTAGTTACCAGGGTTATCCCTCTCCCCTTTTATTGAACAGTGGTGTAACATTTGCAACCTCCAGTCCCCACGCACTAATCCCAATCCATCTGGACCGGGTAATTTTTCTACTTTGAGCACTGCTAACCTTTTAAGTACCTCCTCTCTATTTTTTTTATCCTATCCAATTTCTCTACACCCTCCTTTACTGTGACATTGACAGCATCCTCCTTTATGAAGACAGATACAAAGTACTCATCCAGTACGTCAGCCAATCCCTCTGCCTCCAAAAGAAGTTTTCCTTTTTGGTCCCTAATCAGCCCCACCCTTCCTTTGACCATCCTTTTACCCTTTATGTAGTCATAGTGTTCCTTTTTATGTTACCTACTAATCTTTTCTCTTATGGTCTCTTTGCCCCTTATTTTCTTTTTTCAGGTCTCCACTGTAATTTCTGCTTGATTCTCTAGTGATTTTGAACCTGACATTTATCATAAGCCTCCTTTTCTGTTTCAATTTAATCCCAATTTACTTAGTCATCCAGAAAGCTCTAGCTTTGGATGCCCTACCTTTACCCCTCATGGAAATGTGTTTGGCCTGGACCCTAACTATCTCCTCTTTGAAGGCCTCCCATTGCTCATTTAACATTTTACCCCTCAATCTTTGTTTCCAATCTACCTGGGCCCGACCCCTTTTCAACTCACTGAAATTAGCCCTCGTTCAGTTGAGTATCTTCACCTTTGATTGTCCCTTATCCCTTTTCATAACTACTCTAAACCTAATGATATTGTGATCACTGTTATCATGATGCTCTCTCATTGAAACCTGCTCCACTTGCCCCCACTTCATTCCCCAGGACTAGATCCAGCATTGCTTCTTCCCTCGCAGGGCTGGAAAAATACTCATCAAGAAGGTTTTTCTGTCCACATTTTAGGAATTCTTCCCTCTCTGTGCCCTTTACACTGTTGTCTTCCCAGTCTATGCTAGGATAATTGAAATCCCCCATTATCACTACTCTATTGTTTTTACAGAGTGTTGCAAATGGTATTTGTGTTTTTTAATAATAATAATCCTTGCATTTGACCTAGCGCCTCATCACGTTTTTGAGACGTCTTAAAGTGCTCTTCACAGGATATACTGTCACGTGGATTGACTCTATTTTGTGGGCGAAATGCGGCAGCCGATTCCTCACAGCAGTGTCCCACAAACTGTGGTGGATTGAATGACCAAATTATTATTCTTAAAAAAACACTGGTTTTGAAGGGATTATTATCCCGGAAAAGTGATCCACCAATCGACTAACAACAAGGTTCCTACTAACTGTAGGTAAACAGAGGCGTGTGTAAAGGAAACGCGGCTAAAGTCACCTTGTCCAGGAATCAAACCCAGGTCCTCTCTCTTGCAAAGGGGCGAGTGCTGTAACCCCCAGGCTATACATGTGAAATGGGAGCAAAATGCAATTATGGCATATTTTAAAAACTTTTCCCAGTACCCCAGCTTTGGAGCCTTGAAATACAGCGGTCGCTGGCCATTTTTGAACAGTCTCCAATAACGAGTGCAAACAACAAAAAGAAAGAAATATTGCACTCACTGAAACAAGTAGAAATGTAAGTGCATTAATTCCTGGAACAGGCAGTTACCTGCCCAGACTCTGGAATAGACTCTGGAATAGACTCTGGAATAGACTTCGCTGCTGCTGTGAGCACCGAACAAGCACTGCACTCCAGCAAGTCAGCACTTATGAGGGGAGGAGAGGGGGGGCAATGTTTTGAAGAATATTATTTGAAAGAAGTTTGTGCAGTTTCCAAACCAACTGCACCTGAACCTGGTCCAGAGACTCGCTTCCCGCCATGTCCCGTGACGCCATCAGATCATTTGCATACGCGACACAGCGGTTTAAACAGAAGCGGTGGTTTTTGAACGCTTTGCTCTCCGATTCTCCTCCGTTTCTTTTTTTCCGACCCATTTTAAAGTCGCCGAAAAGTCCCCGAAATGTAACGCAAAAGTGCGTAATCGCAGCCGGACATTGCCAGCGGCTGATGGTAAGTGAGAGGAAGAGGGCGGTGGGATAAGCCGGCGGGTCGGGAGGCCGTGGGCAGCTTTGCGCAGTGGCAGTATCGTAGCCGATGAGGTCTAACCGAGGCGTGATTATTGCTTATTGAAAACTTTTACCAATACCCCGCTCATGGCGACTTGAAACATAATCGCCTTTGGCAATTTTTGACGGTCTCCACGGAGACTGACTTTACACAAAGGAAATGAGAGATTTTGACGCTTCCCTTTCGGTTTTCGGGGCCGTTTGATGCCGTTCAGTTGTTTAGCTTCGATTTTATTCAGTGTATTTTTTTGCAGTGATTAGTTGGCCAGTGGTTACTTTGCAGCTTGAAATTCAGTCCCAGGGTTTCTTGGCACATTATTAATAACCGCACAGAGGTTTGACCCCCCCCTCCTCCGCCGCCGCCCGATGTTTAAAGATGAACCACGCTAGAGATGTGAGGGAGGATTGGATGGTCCTGTAGCTCAGTGGTTAGAGCACTCGCTTTGCAAGTGAGAGACCTGAGTTCAATTCCAGGCAGAGGGCGAAACCTTGGGCAAGTTTCCTTACTCCACACAGACCCTAATAATAATCCCTCCAAAACCCCCCCAAAAAAAAAATTGGTCATTTTCAATCTACGACTGTTTGTGGGACATTGCTGTGCGGAATTGGCTGCCGCGTTCGCCCACAAATATACAGTCAATTCACTTTACAGTGTGTTCTGTGAAGCGCTTTGGGACGTCCTCCCGACGTGAAAAGCGCTATATCAAATCCAAGGATTATTATTATTAGGAACCCAGTTGTTAGTCGATTGGCGGATCACTTTTACGGGGATAATAATTCCTTCAAAAAAAATTGATTACTTCAACCCACGACTGTTTTTATTTAGGACACTGCTGTGCGCAATTGGCTTCTGCCTTTCGCCCACAGAATATATATTGAATTCACTTTACAATATATTCTGTGAAGCGCTTTGAGATGTCTCCAAGACGTGATTAGGCGCGATATTAAATGCAAAGATTATTATTATTATTATTGGGGATGCACCTGAAATTCAACCAGTTATCTTCCAGCATAAGGAGCTGGTAAGCTTCTTTCTTCTTGTTCAGCCAAGACTACCGTACCTAGTGGGATGTGGTGTTGAATAGTTTTAGCAAGAGTCCGGTGGGGAGAATCCCGATCCACAATGACATGTCTATTCCTCCGAGCTTTGTAGATCAGCCAGCACTGATGTGGTGTTCTGCTGACCAGTTAGGATGAGATCATAATTAATTCATAACTGAATTGGAAAGGGTGGGTTGGTGCTGTGTTTGCAGATCATTCTAAGCTCCTGGAAGATTATACATTTTCACATGCTGGGGTATCTCACAGTAAGAATGGGAATCATACAAGTTAACATACTACACAGACTTCACGTGATGCCACATAGGCTTAACCAGATGAAACACATGCTCACTGATATCTGCTTAGCGATATAGTAATCTCTTGGGAAGACTCTGGCAGTGTCCTAGGACCTCTACTGTTTAACAGTCTTAGGTAATTGACCCCAGGATCAGTTGTGCTCAGATATATATTCCAGGATGTGTGACTAAGATTGTGGTTCTCAGTGGAAAATGGACCCTTATTCAACCACCCTGAAAATTGCAAGGCTGCTGACATTAGAATGGAAATCTGTAGAGCAGTGGCTCTCTGCCATCCCAGATAGCACATTTGGAAAGATTAGCATTCAGATTAATGGGCAAAATAGGACATTTTCGAACAGATGGTCAATGCATTTGTGTAATTGTTTGTAGCGTGTTTTGGAAGTCTTCAGAGATAAAGCATTACCCCCAGACACTGTAAAATGGTTAGGTTTTAATGAACTGTACACATTGGTAAACAGAACAGAGTTGTAAGAAGAAACACAGAATGATGTGGGGAGTTAAAAAAAAGTAGACATAAAATTGGAGAGAAGAAAGTAGATGGGAAGGGAGCAAATGGATGGGATAAGAAGGGATTAATATGGGTTCATATTACTATAAATCTACAAGGCACGAACTTCAGAATTGAAACAGATGTGTTCACTTTTGCAATCTACATTCTCCCCCTCTGAAAGTATTACAGGATTCTGTGTAAATAGCTGTAGATTGATTCTTTTTCAACTAGTTCATATGCCTTGCAATACCAGCAATGCAATGAGCGACTTTTAAATGCAGTGAGCAGATTTCTGTGAAACAAATGTGCATTTTGTAACATTCTTTCTCTATCCTCCTAGTTGAGGGTGGGGTGTAGTGGGGGGAGGTAAGCGGGTTTCTTCTTGGAGCTGAACCGGCTCCAAGGTGAAATCCCTGGCAATGGAATGTCGGAATCGAGTCAGCCCTCTGTGGTGGTCTCGGTGGTCTGGTCCCTGAGTCAGGCGGGTCTGGAGTATTCCAGAGCATTGTTGATGATAGCTGGTTAGCTGGTTAGACTCCAGCAGTTACCGCAACGCACACTCTTGTGTCCCCAAGGCTTGGCTCTTGCCAACCTGCGGCTAACGTTTTCCAGAATGAGGTAAGGAGGATGCGCCCATCCAGGGAGAGAGAAAGCGCATTCCATTCCAACAATCTATCTCTGGGACTTCCATGTGTAGGTGGGATACATGGAAATCTCAGTTTAGTTTGGATGCTCTTAAGCATGGTGGTAGGTTTCCGCATGTGTCAGACACCCGCCTGACCCCCAAAAACCTGTTTCTCTTTCCATTATCTGCGCACGCTCAAAACATGACTTAGATTTTATCTTCTCCTCTGTGTTGTTTGCTAGCCAGCTCCCACTGAATCTGACCTGCAATCGCTGGACTGCTGCTGGGGCAAAGCCACATTTGGTTTGGGTGAATGCAGAAGCTCGGTCAGAAGTGAAGTGGGGGTCATGCTATAAGGGGTAAATTCAGTTCAAGTGAATCAGGCAAGAAGAGATTAAATATCATGGTTCACTTAGTGTCAGAGTTTGAACATATGTTGAAACAAAGTCCACTTCTCTACCGTGTTCTCCCTCCTCCAACCCTGCTCTGCAGTTTGGTTGCGGTCGGAAATGTGACAGTCTGGAGCCCTAAGAAACTCCATTTGCATTTCATTAATGTGAACATCTTATGAAGCAAATGGAATTACAACACTTTATCAGCATCGTCCGTACAGAAGCGGATGCATTAGGCGATAAACAACTTGCCTTTTATCACCTCCTGATAAATTATTTAGCCGGAGTGAGATTAAAAAGTTGCCGTGATGGAAGAATTACCGGGGGGAGTTTTCCCAAAGGGTTTGGAAACAAATCTATTCTGCAATGGAGGAGAATTTGTTATGAACCACTTCATGTATATAGATGGGGGTAAATAACAGAACAGGGTCGTTTACTTTTAGATTTTGTAGATATATTTTCAAATGACGAAATATAATCATGGTAAATCTGCTGTAGGTGTTTCATTGACGTTTCCTTCTCAATCGCTGTAGCAGATCTCTCTTCCCACCATCCCTACCAATAAGAATTGCATTTATATTGAACCTTTTACATCAGAAGCATGTCCCAAGATGCTGGGAAGTCGAGGGTTTGCACCTGAGCTTTGGGTTGGCTTCAGGATGGATGGGGGCCAAGGAAGGTGAGAGATGATGACTGAACATGAAATCAAAGAGGAAGCTCTTGAGATGGACCTTGAAGGAGATGAACGAAGGAGCCCGGCGGAGGGATTCTGGGATGGAGTTCCAGAGAGTGGGGGCAGATAGGCTGAAATCTTGACGGCCAAAGGTGAAGCTGGCTGCTGAGCGGAGGGAATGGCGGGTTGGTAGGGTTTAAGAAGTTTGTAGAGGTAGAGTAGGACCGTGGAGGGATTTAAAAGTGGCGGCGAGGATCTTAAACTCAATCCTCTGGGGGATGGGGAGTCTAGCTGGATGAGGATGGGGTGAGTGATAATAGGCTCACAGAGCTGTAAAACTCTCCAGTCTCCATCAGAAACCTCTTTCTCTGTTAAATTTTTAAAAATTATTATTTTTCCTCTCTGTCCGTTTTCTAGTTCGAGAGAATTCTTGGCACTTATGCAGCTGAACGGCAGAAGTTGGCTAATTACTACTCTTTCTCCAAGCTATTGACAGTTTTATTCCCCAATAGTGTGACACTCCAGAAGGGAAAGGCACTATGTAAAAGCAATTTGTTGTTGTTAATTAGGTGTAGAGTTTGAGAACAAAAAACTGAAGATGCTGAAAACATGATACGAAAACAGAATTACACAGTAGGTCAAGTCAATCAAAGATGACACCATTGAAAAAGAGAAGGGAGTTCCTCTCAAAATTCTGGCCATCAATCAATCCTCCAGATCTATTCAGATCATGACTGCTGGTAGCACTTTGCTGTACCTGAATTGGCCTGCAGTATTTGCTTCCGAGTACACATTCACTACTAGTCTTAACAGCAACACTTGTGAAGCAGATTGAGACTTTTTAATATTGTATGTGCTACAGTAAGTATATCCAATGAAACTTTTTATCATTGTAGCAAGTCACTGAGCAGCTGAAAGGAAGCCAGATTAACATAATAAATAATCAAAAGGCAAAAAGATACTGCAGCAGCTGGAAATATGAAATAAAAACAGAAGTGGCTGGGAACGCTCAGCAGGTCAGGCAGCATCTATGGAGAGAGGAAAATGAGTTAACATTTCAGGTCGATGACTTTTCGTCAGAAGCAGGTTAACATTTTGGGTAGGTTCCTTTATCAGAACCGGGACAGAGTCTGGGAGCAAAGCTGCTTTATAGTCAGATCTGGTGGATGTAAAGATCCCATGGCTTTCTTTTGACATAGATCAGGGAGTTCTCAGACAATATTCCTCCCTCATTCAAAGGTACAGCCCGCCCCCCAGCAGATTACATTTCATCTTCTTGCTGCTTGTGGGACATTGCTAGTGCAGACTGGCTGCTGTGTTTATTTGGGGAAGACCAATACTGTGTAAATTAACTCATTGCTGAAGCACTTGGGTATGTTTTAGTGTGATAAGGCGTTACAACCAATGCAAGTATTATTATGATTACTACTTAGCCCTGGCTTGCATGCCCCATCTAACAAGTAAATGGAATTTCCAGTGTAGTTAAACACATAATACAGTGTGATCTAAGGGCTTCAGTGCGGTTTAATATTTTACACATCTGTTACAGCACACAGTGACACACACTACAGTATAATCCATTCCTATCATATAAATACCCACCAAACCGTAGGATACTGTGTTTATGGGATGGTTGGTTAAAGACAACATTTGCTTAGAGTTGATGCTCTTTAGCCCTGATTTCTCGTAACGTTTGATCAATGCACATCACCAAATAGTTTTCTTTGCCAGTTGTTTAAGCGAGTGTTGAGTTACTTTTGATTGAATCCTGGTCAGGTTTATTTTAAATTAGATGCCAGCTAGAGAGATGATACTAATCAGACTCGGCTTTTGCAGCACACATTGTCGTCCTGGTCCCATTGAGCACAGGATTGAATTGACACCACGCTGATGGTGCTCTGACTTGACGTGATAATGTCACACGTTTTAGCCAGTTAGGTTCTCCAGCTGATAACCTAAATAACGGCAGAAGAATGCCAAGCAGCAAAATCGACTGATGCTCATCTGCAACTCCTGGCCTACATTACTGTTATATAGCATCAGGCCCATATGCCAAACTCTCTCTGAATGTTTGGAAATTATGACGTTATCACGATTGTAAAACATGCATGTGCAGAAACAAAGCCCAATGGGAGACTACTTTGAGATAGCACCTATATCTTAGAGACGTCGCAAAGTACACCACAGAGAATTGCTGTCAGGTGGAGTGACTGCAAATTTGTATGAAAATGCAAATATTTGCACCTTACTCAGCGTACAGCAGACGGGTGCAGTCTAAACTCAATGTAAAGGAGCACAGTACTAGCAAGTACACAGTACTTGCTAAATCACCTTGCAGGATGAATTGCCAGGCTATTAAACGCATGAGAGCACAGTGACGTTGTTCTCAGCATTGGTCAATCATTTGGACAATATTTCGAAAGAGCAGAAATAATAACCGACTTGAGTAAGTGGAAAACGGAGTTAGAAAAGTTTGCTTCACAGTGGAAATAGAAAGTTCTCTGGCATCTGACAGCAGGTGATGTTTTAGGGGAATTTTTAAAGTGAGCTGTTCCTGGCTTTGTCAAGCAACGAGGCTCCCAGTGTGGCAGTAACAGCCCTTTACTGGGTCAGGTTGCATTTGATGTATTATCATATCACATCTGAAATGTCTCAGGGTGCTGGACACAATTAACTATTTTGAAGAATGGTGCTGCTTGTTGTTCTATAGGCAAAGATGGAAGCCAATCTCTGACAGCAATGCCCCCCAAAAGATTAATGAAACGAATAAGCATGTAAAAGGGGAAACTTTCCACCTTCGTTTAGATTTGCTCCATTAATAGAGTATTTTGGAGTATCCAGAATTCTTAAACCCAAGCCTTAATTTTGAAGCCTGTTTTCTGTAAGTTTATTTTAAGAATCACTGAAAACTGACTTCACTGTTAAGACTGAGTTCTAGAATTTGCCTAATCCTAGAATCCCTGAATTGCTGAATAAATAGAGTAAATGTAGACCCAGGTGGAATTTCACTCCAGTAATCTATTGCTTGGTGAATTTGGATGAGGGTGAACATTAGTTAATGTGCTTCGACATGGTGCTGTGAGATCTGTCAATGTCCATCTGAACCATCAGAACAGGCAGACGATTTTTTGTACCTTACCAGTCAGGCAGCACTCCCCCAGTACTGCACTACAATAACAACAACTTACATTTATATAGCACTCTTCATGTATTGTAGCATCCCAGAGCACTTGAGTGTCAGCTTAGCCAATGAGCTCAAGTTTTGCTTGAACCAAAAACTCTTTCTGACCCAGAAGCAGCAGCACTTGCCAACTGAACTATAGTGGCACATTAGAGAACATACCAAAGTCCCGTGGCCAGTCAGGTCCATGATGCAAGTCACTAACAATACTTTGATAAATACGGAAAATGAGGTGGAAACATTGGTTTGCTCTGCCCCTTTAGAAGCTTTCTTCCCCATTACACGTTAGAGCGCAAGTAGAAAATGTCACGTTTTCACTCGGTCGGAACTCTGTTATTGTGCCAAGACTAAAACGATAAAGTTAATAAAATTACTACAGGGAAAATGATTTTTTTTACAACTAGTAATGCTCAGTAATGTAATCCTATTTATTTGTTGTCATGCGTGGCTCTGTGATGTGTGTAAGCTTGCAGAAATATTCCTTGCAGATCTTTAGAAACTAACAAGTGATAATATCTTTTGTATAATCAATGTTGCATTATTGCAGAATTTGGCCTATTTAATTGAGACGTGCTCTGAACCCAAGGCAAAGCTCTAGTTGGTGGTGTCAACTTGGATGTGGTGTAAAAAACAATCCTCTTTCTTTTGTGTTATAATAATCATCTTCGCATTTCAGATATTGTCTATAACTTTAAAATATTTCAAAGCATTTCACAGGTAATTGCTGGAAAGTGAAGTGACAGTGTATTTGTAGGTGAATCCACAGGAATATCCCACAAAGAGTTGTGGTGTGAATGACCAATGGATCTTGGAGATTGTTGGCCAGAACACTGGGAAAAACTCCCTTCTCTTTACGATGAGTGCTATGGAATCTTTAATATCCACTAGAATAAGAGACGGGATCTCGGTTTAATATCTCATTGGAAGAATTGGCAGCTCTGACAATGCAGCTTTCCCCAGCAATGCGGTTGGAGTGTCAGCCTGGACTATGAGCTCAAACCCTTGACATAGCATAACATGTAGGAGCAGGAGTAGGCCATTCGGCCCTTCGAGCCTGCCCCGCCATTCAATCATGGCTGATCTTCTAATCTAACTCCAGCTAATAACCTAACCCTGCCTTATCCCCATATCCCTTAATCCCTTGACATGGGGCCTGAATCCACAAACTAGACCCAAAAGCAAGCGTTGACACTTTTCCAAGGTCCTTTTCTGCCTCCAGTCAATGTTCTCCCTGAACACATCTCTCCAAGGCATTTGGTGGGATATAGTTTTGTGCATGCTCACCGCAAATTCATTGCCCAAATCTCATGTGTGAGTTTTCAGCAAGAGATGAGACTGTAGCAGGGAGAAAGGCATCACAGCTTTATCTGATATCCATGCATTCGGACATTCCAGCAGGATTCACTGGATACAGATTAGGAGCAGGAATCTGTCTGATTTCTACTAACCCAAAGGTGTCAAAGTGATTTGTAGAAGACAGCCCTTTGTCTCTGTATCTGTTTGTGTGTCAATGTGTTACTGGTATAGTGCCAGTATATGTATAGTGGAAGACTTTTGGAAACTAATACGCCATTTGTTTTGCTTTGCAGTTTCCTATGACAAGAGGCTGAGCAGAGGTACATAGAGATGCTTTTGGTGTGTATCAGATGGGAATTTGGATTCATGAAGAATGTGTTGAAACAGACTTTTATCTGAACATAATTCTCAGATAATCATCAAGGTAAGATTCACTGGAATCTACGTCTTCAGGTATATGAAGGAGTTTCCTTGTCAGGGAATGTAATTGAAATTATTTGCACAAAAATGGGTTTATCGTACCAATCACAATGATAAGGAGGGAGATAGCGTCAAAGTGGTTAGGTGGCTTTTGTAGATAGAACAGAGAGGGGAGAAACAGAGGGATTAAGGAATGCAGTTCCCGAGAGTGTATTTTACCCCAATGAAGGCGAATAATAGTTTTTATTTTACAAGTTACTTCACTTACTTGTTGTGAAATGGCCAAAGCTATGAATTGGCCCTTTAGGAGCTGATAATATTCAGGCTGTGGTAAGGGACCCAACCTATCCATGGTTGAAAAGATAGGTTTTACGGTGGTTTTGAAAGTGGGGAGGGAGTGGGTGAAGCAGAGGGACTCTGGGATGGTGTTTCACAGAGCAGAGCAGAATTGCTGATAGTTCATCCAATGATGATGGGATAGATCGGGGGAGCATGGGGGAGGATGGGACAAGAAGTATATTATCCCTCCTCCCCACCCCTCTCCCTCCCCAGGCAGGATTCCTGCATTGCCAAATGTTGATCATGAGTTCACATCTTGGCACTCTGTGACATATTCTGGGATGTCCGGCCACAAAATGCTCACTTACCGTACCACTAACCAGAGATTCAAAGTAATTTTGCTCTGAGAATGAATGGGCTTTCAGTGGGAAGGATTTGAAGCATAACATCTCAGTTTCCAACCAGCAAAAGTGTCTTGTTTTCTTTCCTCCCTCCTGCCTGTCTCTGTTTAGGATGAGATTCTGTGCGAAATCAATGCTTCTCACTCACCGGTTGCTATTGCTCTACGTTTTAATGCTGTGCTGCAAGCTGTTGTCTGCCTCCACTCACCATTCCCGGGGACATACAGGTAAGCAACACCCAAAAAGGCTATCACTGCCTTCTGTATGTAGCTACTCATTGTAATAAATACGACTTTGAAAATGTTCTGCCTCATTAAACAATGCAATGTGTATTTAGTACCTTTTGAATAATAGGCACCAGGCTCTTCCTCTAGTTATATTGAATTTATTTCTTCGTGAAAGTATTTTTTATCAATGCCATTTGTAACCCGATGCCTCTGTGGTGTGAAAATATATAGAAAGGGGAAAGCAGCTAAATGCACTTAGGTGTCGATGTGGTAAAAGCGAATGTTTATTGACTGCCAAGTTCTTTCTTTTGCTGGACATTGCCAATCCTCTTGTGTATAATTCAAGTCAAACGAATGTCTCCCCAGCTCCAGTCTATAGCTGAGAAAGAATGGGAGGCCATCGTTCTTTCCTACACGACTAGTAATTTATCAGCGGCTGATGGGGAAAGGCATAGAAAGTTGCTGTGACCTGGTGTGCTTGTTACTGCAGCCCGGTAAAGACAGCTAGTAAAAGTAGTCAGGTGATGGGAGAATTGGTAGTGAGGTGAATTGAGAGTTTCAGGATTAATTGGATGTCAGGGAATGAAAACTTTGTGCTGTCTGAATGCTTTGGTCGAAGCTGTGAAATACCAAGGGGTGAATGTCACTCGTGATTGATACGGGCGAATTTCCAAATAAAAATAAATGATCTTAAAGGAACAGATGTTAATAAACTTATAGTTATGATACCTCTTGATGAAGAAATCCTTTTAATCTGTTCTATAGTGTCACAGAAAGGAACTTTGAGTCTCTCTTGACCTTGCAGAAATGGATATTAACTGCTCTCTTTTTCGCAAATCGAACACTACCTTGACGTTTCTGTCTTTTGAACAGCTATAAAGTCCTTCAGTACTCAGTTTCCCGCTGGTTGACTTGATTCATTGAACAAACAGAATCTATTGACTGAACTAATCATTTATTGAGCAGGCTGTGAGTGATGTGCCCATCACTGAGAGATGTAAGCCAGAGATCCTTATATATAAAGAGGGACTGTTCAGAGTCTTGGTGCAGGCTGAAGACAGGTCAATCTGATGCAATTTCTAAACAGGATACGTTTCTGGATGTTCTCCAGATAATGCATTTGGAATTTTTACAAGAACACGTGTACTAAATGTTTTGCCAAAAATCTGATTTCCACACTTTCTGTCACTGTAATAGTCCAGTTTCTGGTAATGGACAGTGGAGTCAAAGCGAAGACAGTGACGGTACTTTTCCTGTGTCCATTTTTACTTTACCTTGGCCTTGGGGATGTGGCGGGAGAGAGAGATGTGTTGTGGTGCCAATCTGAGGCGTTTGAGTGGAAACGTGAAATCAGTCTGTCAAAGAAATGTACTTGGATTGGCAACACCAAAATAATAACATTTGGGTCTGGGAATTACCAATAAATAATTATAATAATCCTTAGACTTGGTGTCGGAAGATGGTCTTTCATGTTGGGAGGAGGCTTAAAGTGCTTCACGTGAGAAACTCCGTTCTCTTTTGAAATTGTGCCACGGGATCTTTAACATCCACCTGGACAGGCAGATGGGACCTCGGTTTGACATCGCACACCTCTAGCACTGCAGTGGAGTTTCAGCACAGACTAAATGGGTTCCAAGTCCTGACATGGGGCTTGAATCCAAAACGTTCTGAGTCAGAGGTGATAGTGCTGCCAACTGAGCCAGCCTGACATCTAGAGACGTGCCAGGTGACTTTGCTACAGGCCTTTTTTTCCAGTCTCTCAGCCTTTCTCAGACTAAATGACCTTTGAAAATATCCCTTTAACCATAATCACTGTATCCGAACCGCATGCTTTGCAAATAAATTAAAAATTTCTTGAATGAGCCTTGTGATAAGACCCCAAATACCAGAACGTTACCGTTAGCCCCTGAAGATAAAGGAGGGGAGCGACTGGGTGTGTACGACCCTGGGTGACTCTGATCTCATTTTTCCTGCTTCTTACTCGCAAACGTTGGCACCTGCCTGGTACCTCCCTACAATGGTACAATAGAGAATGGAGAACTCACCTTGCGGAACAATCGTGAGCATTTTACAGCAGAATTGAAACACGTTGAACAGCCCACAATATTCCAGAGAGAGCCTGCTGCTTTTGTTTAGCTATAGGTTATTAGAGACCACCTAGTTTATTTAAAGCATTAGAAATGCGTGTAAATTATTCACAAACATTACATATGGCCCAGTTTCCTGAGTCGCCTGCAGCTGGTACATGTTTAAATGCAGCTGTGAATCCTTCCTCCAGTTTCTCTGTTGCCTCCAGTGTGGACAGACATCCCAGTGGGACACTAAGAGTCCTGACTTGTAAATACAATTAAGTGTCAAAAATAACTAATGTAAACTGGGAGCACCTTTTGTTGTAATGGAATTGGCAGAGTGGGCAGGGAGAAAGAAAAATAGCATCCCTCTTTTTCCTCTTTTACAACTGACAGATTATTTGCAAGGTGTGAAGTTTGAAATAATAAAGCATTATCATAAAATCAGATTTAAATCAGACATTTAGCTGCAATCGGTGATTATAATCCATTGCTCTGCTGCTGTGATTATATTAACATCATCGTTGCATTTGATATAGTTCCTATATTTTATATACAGTATATTCACTTATATATTTTATTATTATTTACAATTTATAATGTTGGAATGCCTCAAAGTGCTTAATAAAATAACAATAAACCATGAATTTAATATATTGTTTTTCAAGTCAGGAGGACATCTGAAAGCACTTTTACTGTATGTATGTAAAAGTGCCTTGGGATATCTGCCTGACTTGAAAGGCGCTAAATCAAATTACTGTCAGGAGTATGTCTCAAAGCAGGATTTACTGTAAAGTATAATGATTGTATTTTGTAGGTAAAACACTTTACTGAGCTGAGAAGAAATATGTTACAAGATGTAGCTTGGGTTTCAAAGTTGTTTAGACATGTAGGACTTTGCACATGCATTTTAAAATATTGATAATAATCGTTGCATTTGATATAGTGCCTTATCACGTCTTCAAGATGTCTCAAAGCGCTTCACAGAATATACCGTAAAGTGAATTGACTGCATATTTTGTGGGCAAAACACATCAGCCAATTGTGCACAGCAGCGTCCCACAAACAGCCGTGGATTGAAGTGACCAATTGGTGTGTTTATTTTTTAGAAGGATTATTACCCGCAGAAAAGCAATCCACGGATTTTGCAATTTTGGCTGGTGCCCCTGACCAAGCTCAATCCCTTCCACCCTCCCCCACCTCAAGTGGCTCCGCTTTTCCCTCTTCACTTCACTCTGTACAAATAGGCTCTTACACATACGATCCATTTGGTACGCTTTTATCCTCTGCCGGGGGGGTGGGGGAGGGTTAAACATTGCTTGAGTAAATAACTCTGGGTGCCCTTGCTTGCTGCGCACCTCACAATTTATTAATTAGAGATTGAAGAATCTGTTCAGATTAAACCTGTTCAGTTCTTACCACAGTGATGACCTTTTGAAAGATGTTACGTCCCTTTTTGAATTCACGGTTTGGTGAGAATGGCTAAATTTAGAATGGCTCAACAATGAAAAGTGCACGTTCCAGTGATTTGTAATGGGCCACACTGCCCGCCAGAGGGCACCATAAGATTGCAAATGGCTAGAAACTTTATTGGCATTGACTTTCACTGCAACACACCTGAGGAAGCAATGTATCCGGCTTTGAAAGCTTGTGTAACTGCATTTACAGCGGTTCCAAAGCCCTATATATTTTTTTATTGATTATTTTTCCTCTTTCCTGGTGCCTAACGTCTTTGTGATCTCCACAGAAAAGGGAGAAGGGAGTAAAAACTACAGATAACTGGTTGGTATTTTCTGTTAGTCTGGTCTTTCTTTTAAGTATCAAAGCAGGATCATTTTTTTATCTGAATTATCTGTGATTTCTTTTTCTCATCACAGAGACGGTCAGTGGGAAACTAATGAGGGGCTGAGTGTGAGGGAGCTGATTTAACATGAGTGGAGATATAGTCATTAATTGAGTAGACTTCAACCATCCTGTCGGTTTCAAGTGTAACGTGTATTAATTCATGTTCCTCACGTCCTCCAAGCTCAGTATCTTATCCGAACCACTCTCCCGTTTATGGCATCAACACATAACTCTTTCCTAAACATGTTCAAAAGCAGGTTTCAGCAATTCAGAGGATTCACAAAAATAATTACTGGTTGCTGCTGTGTTTATAATTGGAGTACCCATGATGTGTTGAAATGATAGTTGAATTAAATGAACATGAATAAACTGAACAGAAACTTGATGGGAATGAAAGAAACTGGTCTTTGTTTAGCTTAAACTAACAGACTTGTCGGATGAGACATTGAACTGAGGTCCTTTCAAAAGGTCACACTGTGGTAAGAACTGAACAAGTTTAATTTAAGCAGATTCTTCAATCTCTAATTAGTAAGTTCCGAGGCACTTGCTGTCTGTCTGCCTGTTCGGGTGGATAATAAAGATCCCAGAGCACTATTCAAAAAGAGAAGGGGGTTTCTCCTGGTGTTCTGGCCAATTAACCCCCAGATAAAAATGTCACTCACTGCATGGCTGTCCTGTGGCTCATTGATTAGAGCACTCGCCTCGCAAGTGAGAGACCTGGGTTTGATTCCCGGCAGGGTGAAATGTTGGGCAAGTTTCCTTACTCCACATGCCTCTGTTTACCCAGCAGTAAGTAGGAATCCGGTTGTTAGTCGATTGGTGGATCGCTTTTCTGGGGATAATAATCCCTAAAAAAATAATAATTTGGTCACTTCAATCCATGACTGTTTGTGGGATATTGCTGTGGTGTGCAATTGGCTGCCGCGTTTCGCCCACAAATATACAGTCAATTCACTTTACAGTATACCCTATGAAGCGCTTTGAGACATTTAGAAGATGTGAAAAGCGCTACATCAGATGCAAGGACTATTATTATTATTACTGTGGCAATTGTGCTGCTGTATTTGTCTACATGATAAGGTGATATCCCAAATACAAGGATTATTATTATTATGGAATTTCTAATTGTTGTAAAATCTAACCATCACTGTTAATGGCTCCAGTATATATTTCTGTTCAGTGGAAATCTGAGGCCCTAAATTTCTTGTGGATTTGACCTTGTCTCAAAATGTAAGATTGCACAGAATTTTGGAAACATTTTTGAGTCAGTCTCAATCTGGATGTCTGTGGAGAGTTGAAGAATTCGCACATCGGTCCATTTTTCACAATGTTAGATTTTAAAACATTGGGTTCTCTGGTGTAGAAACTCACTCTTTGGATCAGGAAGAAATCGGCGATTTTATACTGATTTTATTTCCAACGTGTGTCTCAGCCAGTGGATGGGGATTGGTGTAAATGAGCTCAATGAGTGTGCGACTTGGGATTTTGCTCCGATTTCTCTGCACGGGATTTCCTAGCTTGTGTGACGCGTGGGACAGATTGTGAAGAGAGGTGGTTTAGAATGAGTTAGACTGGCCTACTGGAGTAAATGCCAGCAGCAATATTCGAGGCACTTGAATGGACAAATATTATCCAAACCTTAATCCAAAGTGCAAGTTCGATCCTTACGATTAAACCAAAACCTGTGTGGAAACAACCCTGAGTGTGAGAAAGATTTCCTTCAGCCTTAAGAAAAGGCATGTACATTTTACATGCATGATATTAATTCTGGTGTTAATTCAGCTTCTGCAAATGCTCCATTAGATTTTCTCTTGGTAATTTCAGTAAGGAAGTATGCAGCTCCTGTGCCCAAGGAAGGCATTTGGTCACACAGTTCAGAGAACTTGTAATATTCAGACATATTTGCATGTTATTTTCCTAATGAATGATATTATTGCTGCATCTACAGTTCCCAGTTACACATTATCAGTCTCCTGAGTAAATGGCTGAAATTCTCTCGTTTTCACCCACTCACCTTCACCACTCCAAAATTAGCAGTCTCACCATTTCTGGAGCCGGTATGAGTTCTGCCTTAATGTTAAGATATTGGGAGTCACTGTTCATCTTCCTCTAAAGAACAGTGGCTTAATGGAAATCTCTCTTAGGCCAGCTTGCTGATATAGTGAGTACAAGGTTATGCTTATTGGTATAGACGTCTGTATCTTACATTGGTGATTCAGTCAATTATTTAACGTTTAACTATAACATTTTGGTTATTAACACTGCGATGCTGGTCCTGGTTTGGACACTAACATGCTTACCTCTCTTGGTTGTGAAGGTAAATGGGCTTTAAGGGAACGTCCCTGAATTCACCTCTGCACATTTTCTCGGGAGTGATTATGTGCAGTTTCGAAAGGACTGAGCAAATAGAGACAAATAATAACGGCAGACCTATTTGTTACCCAACTGCCAAGGTAGAGCTGTGGATTAAGAATATTTAATTGAAATATTCTTGCTGTGACTTTATAATGGAATTTCCAATTATAAAGGCAGAAATAAATGATCACCAATTTCAGCTTATGATCGACCACATTGTGTGAAGCACTCTGAGAAGTATCAACCATATTTCCAATCTCCAGCTTGGCTTGGAATGCCACCTACTCTTAGCCTGTTGGACCATTGTGCCTTAAAATTAAAGATCATGATGAATTGTGACTTTCTTTTCCATTCAGACTTAATTTGGAAGCCGATTTTCTGATGTTTTTAAACAGAAACTGGCTTCCAAATTAAGCTGGAATTTAAAATTTTTATACAATTCTGCTTGGCCTTAAATTACAAGGCAAAACAGCCACCGAGGCTAAGACTGAGTAGATTTTCATGTTCTCGACCCTACCATCTCTCTGCTGAGTAATGGTACCACATTCCAGCTCTTTGTTAGAGCCTGTGTAAAGAAATACTGCCTGGTGTCTGTCCTCTACTTAGATTAGAAAGATTTATTTTAGGAAATAATATCTTGGGATACAGTATCTAGTTTGGGACATGACATGTGCATGCGACTGCCAGTATGGTGGGAGATAAACTAGATGGACCTTGGTCTTCTTTTGTCTAGCAATAATTATGTTCTTATCTATGTTGGTATACTTATCCTTCATAACCTTCAACGTGTGCGCATATTTCTTGCTACATTGATATATTGTTCTGGGTTTATTTTCTCTACCTCATAGAAATCTTTGTAATGTCCCCTCTGAGATGTCTCATTCGGAGACTGAAGAGACCAGGTTATCTATAGGTTGGCTGCAGTGGAGTCCTGTAGCTTAGTGGTTAGAGCACTCGCTGCGCAAGCAAGAGGACCTGGGTTTGATTCCCAGGCAGGGCGAAATGTTGAACAAGTTTCCTTACTCCACATGTCTCTGTTTATCTAGCAGCAACTAGGAACCCAGTTGTTAGTCTAATGGTGGATCGCTTTTCCAGGGGTAATAATTCCTTACATCTTTTTAAAAATAATAATTTGGTCACTCAATCCACAACTGTTTGTGGGACACTGCTGTGCGCAATTGGCTGCCGTATTTCGCCCACAAAATATAGTCAATTCACTTTACAGTATATGCTGTGAAGCACTTTGAGATTCCTCGAAGATGTGATGAGGCGCTATATCAAATGCAAGGATTATTTTTATTGTCTCCATCGCTGGACAATAGGGCTCAAGTCGGACTTTGTTGGCACAATGCTGCTTAGTCCTACTAAGACTGTCACTGAAAACACTGGTTTGATTGCCACCCTCTCCATGTTTCCGGAGGGGAGGGTTACGACCGTGGTTAAAAACAGGATGGTGTTAGCAAGAGCGCTTACGGCACTAAAGCAAGGAGAGGTGTCAGCATGTGATATATAACAGATTATGAGAGAAGTTTAATGAGGGCTGTTACACCTTAACGTGAGGATGTTGACTTTCCACGGAAGTGAAGCGGAAATGACAGACGTGCTTGCAATTTCCATACGATCTGTGGTAGCAGTAAATCCACTCAGGATTGATGGCTGTGAGAGACAGGCAGCAATTGAAATGAGCGATTCTGATGACATCATAAATCATGGAAGCTTCACTTTGCTATTTTCAACATCCTCGTAACCCCTGGAATTCAATTACTGCCTTGTACCTCTGCCAGACATTTTGTGTTCCTTATAATATATACCAGCTGCTGTTTATATTTATTAGGAAAGCTTGCTTGAGTTGCCGATTGGGGCAGGTTGCTGTGGGTCTTGTTTTCAGGTTCTGAAGCGGTAACTTTGTGAATGAAGTGCAATAGGTGATGAAGTGGAACAGATGAGAATGATCCTGGGGATATGATGTTGCCATCACATGACTGACATTTTCCTCAATTCCAGGTTTGTGTGACAGGAAATGATCGGAAAATGAAGTATGTCTTTTTTTCCCCATTGTAAGAAATTATTCTTCACATTTTACACCATGTGGTTAATAATAATAATAATAATAACAATCCTCGCATTTAATACAGCACCTTTCATGTCAGGAACACGTCTCAAAGGGCTTGACAGGATTTACTGTGATAGTAATAATCCTTGCATTTGATACAGCGCTTTTCATGTCTTCGAGTCGTATCAAAACACTTCATAGAATATACTGTAAGGTGAATTGATTGTATTTTTTTGTGGGCGAAACACGGCTTCTAATTGCGCACAGCAGTGTTCCCACAAACAGTCGTGAATTGACTGACCAAATTATTATTATTTTTTTTCTTGAGGGATTTTTATCAGGCGGGATTATTAACTTGTCCAAGGTTGCGACCGGCCGAGAATCCAACCCAGGTCTCTTGCTTGCAAGGCGAGTGCTCTAACCACTGAGCTACAGGACGCCACTGTAGCGTAGTCACTGAAGCGTAGTGACTGTAATTTGTAGGCAAATGAGACAACCAATTTGCGCACAGCAACGCCCCACAAACAGCCGTGAAGTGAATGACCGATTTTTGTTGAATTGCGGATTGTTGACCAGGAAGCTGGGAGAAGGAATGTGGGAATGTTACCTCACACGGGTCATAGAGCTAACGTCATGGAAGGGAACCGTCAGGATTGAAACATTGGTTGGTATCTATTTGTAAAGCAAACAGATTGCGAAAGATTACACTCTGAGACTTGCCAATATGACATCTATGAGGCAGTTCACTGAGCACAGTGAAAGCAGTAGGAATATACCACGTCTGGAGCAGAGGTTAACAACCTGTGTTTTTGGCTTCCAATTCCAATTCCTTTGTGTTTGTGCTGGGACAATAATAAGCAATTTTGTTCAGAAGCCAAAGCTGAAGGTTATTGAGCTCTGATCTGGATTTTCCTTTTAACCCTGTAATGAGTTAGTGAGTTGCTACTCAATTATGCATCTCTCCTGGTTTCTACCCGCATTCAGTGTGTGAACATAATCAACTGTAGCATCACAGAAGGGGCCTTATAGAGGGATATAAGACGCTAAATGGGAAACAAAATGGAAACCCCAGAACAATACTTTCAGATACATCAAGGCAGCAGGACAAGAGGTTACTGGTTCAAGGTTGGCAAGGGCAATATCAGGAGAGAAAGCAGGAAGTTTTTTTTTACACAAGGCTGGAGTGAGTTAGCAGGAAGGATGGGTTGAGTCCAGAACTCTGGACTCATTTATGGAAGAGCTTAATTTTTCCTCAGGAGAAGGTGATGATTTACATTTTCCACATACATTTTTCTGCCGCCTGAACTTCCTGCATTCTATAAAACTGCTACCACTTTTCACATGATCATAAGAGAGATTTGGATGAAAAAAGCCCTTTGGCCTACTTGACCTCATTCTTCCAGTATGCCTATCCTTTTGTCCTGCCAGGATGAGGGACTTCAATCATCAGGAGAGACTAGAGAAGCGAGGATTACTCTCGGAGCAGAGAAGGATAAGAGGAGACTTAATAGAAGTTTTCAAAATTATGAGTGGATTCGATCGGGTGAACAAGGAGAAACTATTTCCACTGGCGGGTGGGTCGGTAACCCGAGGACACCGATTTAAAATAGTTGTTAAAAAGCACAGAGGGGAGGTGAGGAGAAATGTTTTCATACAGCGAGTTGTTCAGATCTGCAATGCATTGCCTGAAAGGGTGATGGAAACCAATTTGATAACTTTTAAGAGAGAAGTAGATAATTATTTGGGGAGGACAAGTTTGCAGGGCTATGAGGAGAGAGCGGAGGAGTGGGATTGATTGGGAGGGTTCTTTTCAAAGAGCCAGCACAGACATGATGGGCTGAATGGCCTCCTTCTGTGCTGTATAATTCTATGATTCTATGATTGCAGCTTCAAACTATTTCTTAAATGAATCCAGCATCGTGGCCTCAACCAACAACAACAACAAAAAGATTACATTTGTATCACATTCCTGATAACCTGTTGTTAATTACTCTCTGGGTAAAGAAACACTTCTTGGTGTTTGTCTTTCTGAAATTCACCTTTGCAATTCCAAATCTAAATCCTCTTTCAAATCAGAATGCCTGCCTCACGTTGTCATGAACGGATTATGGCATATTAATATTGTTTTACTATATGTGTCAAAGCAAGCTGCAAAAAAATAGACATTGACTGCAGGTAAAAGATTCTCCCATCCTCGTCTGTCACGCTTCGAACGCTCTTTGAACACTTATCTTTCAAAACAAGATTTCTCTTTGAATCAGATTGCAATCGAAAGCCAGTCAGCTGTAGTAGTTATCTGTTCGATTTGCATACAATTCATGACAAAAACAATCTGTGGCGTTAAATTGAGATAATGTCATGCTGTGTGATGGGACGCTGAGGACACGATATGTTCCTTGCAAATCATTTGCAAGGGACTGAATCTCGTAATGTTATTCAGCATTTGATCAGAAGACAGGCCAAAAAAAAATCTTCCTGGTCTAATTGACTAGATGAAAGTGGAGGGAGACAAATAGGTCTACCACTGTGATTACAACAATCTCTAACTTAAATCCATGATTAAACATTGTAAATTCACCACGTGTTTCCATTTTTCAGGGGTCCAGTTCAGTGCTGGCAGCTGTGATGGTCTCCATCTCCTGCTTAGTTGTTCGTGGAATTTGAAATTGTCCGTGGGTTAAGTTATATTGTGCCTTTATGCACAATCTGACCCATAAAGTGGATTTGAATTCTTTAATGGGTGTAGCAACCGGGGAGCCAGCTCTCAATGTTTCCATGGCAGCCCTGCGAGATGAGTTGAATTGGTTGGCCTGTGCATCCGTCCCTTGATCATCTTGCATTTGAGTGCCCGCGGGTTCAGAGGCGGATTAATCAACAAGTTACTGTGGACACGATCCCTAAGTGGTTTGACTGAGTGTTTGACTGAGGGACTTCAGATTCCCGAATGGAATAAAAGAGGGATCATAAAAGTTACATGAAAGAAATAATTAGGAATTCAGATGCGCTCACACACACACATGTACACTCACACACAAACTTTAAAGATCCAACCTCTGTTACACGTCAGTGTTGCTAAAATGGGGTTGCTTAGCAACAGCCAAGAAGGAAGGGTGGTGACTGAGAACGATAATATATAACCAGTTGTCTGCTGTTTTCTACAGAATACCACTGTTTCTGTATCTGTGTCATGTTCTGTGAGCATGATTTACATACTGTTCAATAATAATCCTTGCATTTGATACAGCGCCTTATCTCTTCAAGACATCTCAAAGCGCTTCATAGAATATACTATAAAGTGAATTGACTGTATATTTTGTGGGCGTTCTGTTCATGATTTAGGTACTTACCATTTTAGGCATTTATAATAGTTATACAATGATATTAGTGTGACCCAGGAGTGAGGGTCAATCCACATTTCCTCATCTGATGGGTTTTGCTTTGGTCAATCTTTGATTAGAAATGTTTGGATTTTTGTTAAATTTGGACCCTTTAAAATATGAGACCTTGAGACAGTGGAATAACCCAAAACTGCCTTGCCTGTGTGTGGCGTTAGCTTATTATCTGATTTAGGAAGTGGCCAATGGACACTTACTGTGTTGCTTTTACTGAAATTTGTCTAGTAAATTAGGGAACAAATTGAATCACTGATGGCTCAGTGAGCCTGAAATTTACCTTCTGGTTTGGGGGGAGGATTTGGGGGTCATTAAGAAGCAGAGTAGACATCCATCATCCCTTGTGCTGCATCAAGGCTGTTGAGTATACTGGGAAAGCGAGTGTGGAGATAAGAAAAGGAAGCAATTCGCTACCAATTAATAATGCGATCGGTACTGGTCTACAGGTGGGTTGTGTTGAAGAAGATGGGGAGGGAGGAAAAAGATTTAACAATGGGTCCATGACCTGTATTTTGGCCTGGAGATACCTTCACCACAGGCTTCATGAATGCTCACAGTTTGCATCCTCCCCTTCCCCCCCAGACTAATCTCACTCTCATTGCCAGCAGCAAGGGCAGGCTGCAAGGGAAGGAGCATGTAAAGAGTTACAAAGTTTTTCTTGCCTTTAGTCAGTCAATGGTTAAAAAATGTTCAGGCCTGGATGAAATTGTATATTTTTTGGGGATCATTAAAATACAACGGTGCTCAGAGATTGCTGAGGACAACATCAAGCCTTGTGCCAGGGGAGCTGTGGCCTATTTGTAACTGAAATCTAAACCACTTTTCTTTTAACTCTCCTGTATACCTTTTTGTCAAAGCAGATGAAGGGAAGTTTTACAGATGTCTTGCAAAGAGGTTATGATGTTTTGTGTGAGATTCTGCGGTGTCAATGCAGATTCCCTAGATGCGCTATAAGGAAACCTGCCCTGTAGCACCTAAGTCCATCACAGACAGAGCTACTTACCAGGCACATTGCGTTGTAGCAAAATTATAGATGTGAGATTTGTGGTGTTGCTTGCAATCATTTATTTGCCCGGTGAAACACTGCTAATTTCATCCTGTTTGGTAATTAGGTCAGTCATGCTCAGGTGGTTACACTCTGACCTCAGGGTCAGGAGGTTCTAGGTTCAAGCTCCTTCAGGGCGCTGAGCTCACGGTCTAAGCTGACACTCCATTGTTAGAGGTGCCGTGCTTTGCATGAGACATTAAACCAAGATCCCATCTGCCTGTTCAGATGGATGTAAAAGATCCCATAGAGAAGGGAGTTTCTCCCAGGCCAACAACCCTCCAATTCGTCATTCAGCTGTTTCTGGGACATTGCTGTGTGAGGGGATGGAAAGAGAAAGAAATCCTCCCTACCTCTCCCATATTTCATCCCAAACGTACTACACATTCCATGGTCAACAGTCATTTTGTGGCCCTTCAAATGTGAGTCATATCGACTTCTCATTTTGCATATAATTGGCAGTCTGCAAACCAATATATGAAAGGGGACCCACAGTCATCATTAACGTATGGCTCGACTCAGCACCATCGAGACTTCATTTTAATCACAGGTGGCACAACCGCTGTGACCAACTGGAGGCAAAGATAATCAACTGAATCGGAGGTAGCTCACATTCAAGCAAAATGGAAAAAAATAGTTGATATGGAATAAAATATTCAGTTCCAGCTGACCACAGTTAGTCAAGGATCCAAATAGCCTCAGGTGGCTTTTCCTGTCAGATGTTAATTTCCATTTCTCCTTCCTGGCAGTGAGGGGGAGCCAATTTAAGTAGGTATCTCGCTGCCTGACTAAGCAAGTCTTGTCTGGAATACAAATGCATCATTTCAGCTGGAATTGGCTGGGTACCAGGATGCAAGTGGGATGGTGTGAAGATCCTGGGAATTGGGGCATTAAAATGTCAAAATCCTGGGATTCAGAAAAAGCACGGGTATTACAATCCGTAGATCTGACGTTGAAAATAATAATAATAATCCTTTCTTTTGATATAGCGCCTTTCAAGTGAAGTGACTGTGTACTTTGTGGGAGAAATGCAGCCCCAAAGAGAGATGAGATGCCAGGTTGCAAAATATTCCACACAACAAATGAGGAGGAAGAAGTGTGCAATATATAAAATATTAATCTAGTTCTTATGCAAATCCAGGAGCACACATGGGGTTAAAAGCTATGAATGATAAATCAAGTTCAGCACTGTTTTCCTTTGGGAGGTTTTTACATTTCAGTTCAATGTTTAGACTGGGCAGATGTTTCATGGTAAATGCACTGGAAGAATATACATAGCAAGTACATTATCACATCGCTGCTTCCCACGTAGCAGGCTGGCGTTCTAAACAGCCCGAACCAGATTCTAAAGGGGCAGATCTTATTTTTATTTTAGCCTGACTCTACTTCATCTTCTTAGAAGTGGCTGCATATCGATGTACTAACCAACATGCTGCTCTGAGCTGCTTAAAGAGGCCAGCCTTAACCTCCTTTTGTTCATTCATGTCATGTACTGTGCCAATTAGATAATTATTTGGGGAGGACAAGTTTGCAGGCATATGGGGAGAGAACAGGGGAGTGGGATTGATTTGGATAGCTCTTTTCAAAGAGCCGGCACAGACACGATGGGCCGAATGGCCTCCCTCTGTGCTGTATAATTCAATGATTGTTATATGCTGGGAGGGAGGCACTTATTGTGTACAAACACAGCCTGAGCGTGGGGGATGGTGTGGTGGGGGTGAGGGGGAACACTTGCATTTAATGAGTGTCAGCATGGTTTTATGTGGAGTCATTATCTGGGATTTCTAAAAAGGGAAGGGCGGGGAGGGGAGAGAGGAAAATGATTGAGCTGAGATGAAAAGAAAGGAAAACTACAAATGCCGTCAATCTGAAATAAACCCTGAAAATGTTACAAATGCACAGCAGATCGAACAGCAACTGAGGAGGGGATTTTGCCCCCCACCCCCCAGCTTCAAACACAGTGTTTTGAGTTATGATCCGTTAAGGATCTCATCTGAAACTTGAATCTGTTATTCTTTTTCAGATGCTAAATGACCTGCTGTGGATTTCATGTTTTTCTGATTTTATTGGTTTGTGTGTGTGTGTGTGTGTGTGTGTGTTGGGGTGGGGGAGGTATGCTGAAATTAATTTATTGCAAATTCATGTCATGTACCGTGTCAATTCCTGACTGACTGTCGCTGCAACCTACAAGAATTCAAAGCCTCCCGCCCCCAGTGGCCTAATTATGTCACCAGCAAAAGCTGTTGACTTTTTTGGGATTTCAGCATTGCCACCAGGCATGTGACACTCTGCGGCAAATTTCAGCTCAAATAGGAACTTTCCTGTAACCAAGTTGGGAGCCGTTGACCTATTCAATTCACTTGGATTTGATCAGAGAATAATGACCTTCTCTGTGATGAGTGTTTGAAGCTCGGGCCAGCCAGATCCTCTACTTTTCGTTAACTCTTTGGGACCTGTAAGAGTCTTTATGGCTTTCATGGAACACGAGCCTCAGGTACTAGGAATTTCTCAGTGGTGAACACTGCAGAGCTGGGGAAGCATGCTTCATCTGGTACATAGCTACAGAACACACAGTCACTACTGATCAGAGTAAAATCCTGTGAAGTGATAAGAGATGCCCTCTTGATGTGGAATGTACTATATCAATACAAGGATTTGTTTATTATTAGTAGTAGTAGCATTACTTTGTGATTTGGAGGCTTCAATGCTACTGCACTCCTCGTTCAGAATGTTTTATGAGCTCCGCATCTCCATGGGAATATAAAATGCAAAGGACTTGTTAATAATCATCCCGCAGGAGCACATGTGCAGTGTAAATGAGCACAGCATCTATATGCGCAGTGTAAATGAGCACAGCATCTATATGTGCAATGTAAGTGAGCACAGCATCTATATGTGCAGTGTAAATGAGCACAGCATCTATATGCGCAGTGTAAATGAGCACAGCATCTATACGTACTTTACGTTGTGAAGAGAGCATCTAAGAGCTGAACTTGTTCTCATCAGGAAAACAAATGTTGATAGGTGACGTGATCCAGATTATTTAAATAATGAGCGACCTAAATTAAGTAAACGTGCAATTTGACTTAGACCGTGAGAGCAGATCTGGATGCGTAAAATTAAAAAGCTTCAAGGGTGAGAGATTCAAAAAATCCCTCCCACACTGAACGAACTCCTACGAGATTTTCCAGAGTTGTATCTCAGCATCTCACACAACACCTGACCACATTGAAACACCTCAAATAGCTTCACAAATTTCTGTGGAGTGTAGTCACTGGGTATTTGGAGTCCCGTAGCTCAGTGGTTAGAGCACTTGCCTTGCAAGCGAGACATTTGGGTTCAATTCCAGGCAGAGGGCGAAACCTTGGGCAAGTTTCCTTACTCCACACGCCTAATAGTAATCCCTTCAAAACAAAACAATAATAAATTGGTCAATCCACTTTACTTGAAGCGCTTTGAGACGTTTAGAAGATGTGAAAAGCGCTATATCAAATGCAAGGATTATTATTATTATTTGTAGGTGAACATTGAGTTGATGAAGAGTTAATCTTTAAAATAATTTCTTTTAAAAAAGGAACTGTGTAAGTATCTGCTTGAGAATATTCTTGGAGGATGTAGAGTTAGATGCAGATTGAAATAAAGAAACACTCGGTGGGACTCAACAGATTCTGTGCTGTTGGGTTTGGCAGGTGTTTTGCTATTTGGAAAGGGAACAAAGACAGTGTTGAACAAAAGAGCTGTTTTGGTGGATGGATTCATATTCTGGAGTACTTGCCTGATTTACCTTTGGAGTCCAGAAAGTCACTATAGAGCAGAATCCCCAGGATGGTTGATGAAGTCAATCGGAGTAAGTTTGGTGAGGCTGTGGAAGGAGAGGGTTTGGATGAGGCAAATGACCTTTTCTCATTCCATGCCTTTTCATATTCTTAGCCTGGGGCTGAAAGGAGTTGTTGTGTTCGCAGACATCAGAAACATGACATTTGTGAATTCAACCCACGCTGTCCAGCAACCGGCCTTCCAGCCTCCAGGAAGAGGAGGTCAAAGGGATTCGCATGAAACGCTTCAAATGATTTGCTGGAATGGGAAAACAAATAGTCTTGGAACAGCACAAAACTGTCTGAAGGCACATGCTGTAAATCCAGGGGTGGCATGGATGAAAAGGATTTCAAATAAAGAGATTTCCGAAACTTCACTTGTGACTGAATTTGTTTTGCTGTCTGCCTGTGGTCCCATAACCCCTAACCACTTAAGATCAGTGGCAGATTGGGTAGGGGGGAGAAGAAAAGACTTTAAGATGAATTTGGCACAGAACTACATTTGGTTACAGGTCTAAAGTAAATAGCTTTGTGAAAGTTAGACAATGCATTCTTGTTTCCTTTGGTTTTATTTATACTGGTTTCATGAAACTGCGAGTAGATTACTTTTGTTAGTTTTTTAGACACTGTACTATATATAAACCAGATCTTATCATGATCCCTTGATGTGAAGACAGAAAGAGGCAGGGAAAAATACCATGAAATAAGACCAATTTTTTGGGAGAAAACAGCATTACTTCTGGTTTGCCAAAACCAATCAGAAAGATAAGTGACAAAACACTTCAGGGAATTGGCCCTTAAAGGTGTAAAAGTAATCCCAAAGGGGTCGCTCACCCTTAGAAGTGATAAATAGTATATATAAGATTTTTGTACTTCATAGCTCCAGTAATGGTCACAGGACCAAGTAGAAATAAACTCACTTACAGGCAATTGGCTACAGTCTTTATTTTTTCGTTTTAAAAAAAGTAACAGATGTTCCGATAGTTTACCATTTAGCTATTTTTTAAAATGGTTCAATGTAGAAATATCGTACAATGTAATAATAATCTTTACATTTGATATAGCGCTTTATCATGTCTTCGAGACATCGTAAAGTGCTTCTCAGAATATACTGTAAAGTGAATTGACTATTTTTTGTAGGCAAATGCAGCAGCCAATTGCACACAGCAGAGGCCCACAAACAGTTGGGGATTGAGTGACCAAATTTTTTTTTTTTGAAGGGATTATTACCCCCAGAAAAGAGATCTGCCAATTGACTAACAACTGAGTTGCTACTTACTGCGAGGTAAACCAAGGCGCTTGGAGTAAGGAGACTTGCCAAACATTTTGCCCTGCCCGGGAATCAAATCCAGGTCTTTTCGCTTGCGAGGCGAGTGCTCTAACCGATACGCTACAGGACTCCTGTAGTTCTTATAGGAGGCATTTTGGATAATACACAACAATAATAATGATAATAATCCTTGCATTTGATATAGCGCCTTTTCATCAGACTTCTCAAAGCGCTTCTGTGAAGTGAATTGGCTGTATATTTTGTGGGCGAAATACTAGGTTGTATTTCTGCACCTTTCTTCAAATTACCGTCTGTCTCCGACTATGGCAAAGTTTAACGTGCATTTAAACTATTGTTGCTTGGTTGAAGATGGCGAGGGCACAAACCAGGTTTCCTATGCGCTCTGACTGCCTCATGATACGCACCACAAATCTTACTCTTGCATACTTCACAAGTCATAATCTTGCTAGACGTACTTTTTCCGATTAGCTTCTTTTTGTCTTGATGGATGCACGTGAAGTTTTCAATTCACTGGAGCGTAAACCAGCCGCAACATTCTGTTTTTCTGCTAATGATGTGCTGAGCAGAGGTTGCTGGAGATTCCACGTGCGGTTTCTAAAATCCTGATTTACAAAACGCTCAATGCCACAGGCACTCTCGTTACCAGTTCCCCTTTCGGCTGCCACAAGGTGTCACCAGTGTGCTTTGTGCACTGTTTAAAACAATCCTATGTTGGAGAGCCTGGGGCTTGAAATTGTTCTTACTTGAATCAATAAATACATGAATGTCTCTAATTTTCACTCCAGCAGGGCCCACGCCAATATTTTATTTAAAAACTGATAACATTGGATGAATTCTATTATCTGAGTATGTGTTAATGCTTATTCTGACTCAGTCAGGATATGTCGCTTCTCTTTCATGGACAGGTCAGGCTTATCGCATCCTCCTCTTCTACTTCTGATCTGGTCAATAGGCAGTGGATGAGAACATTAAATCCCAAAGTGCAACTTACCTCTATGACTATACCTAGGGTCACCTCCCTTTCCTCTCTCCCTTGCTAGGCGTCCACCTTTATCATTGATAAGCGCTCTGAGAGATGTTATCGTACAACAATGGTGCTATATAAATGTAAGTTGTCGCTGTTAAGTATTAACCCCCAGAAGCCCCATTTTGACTTGAAATTCAAAGCTCTTGCAGAACAGTGAAAAATCCTTAAATTCAATCTTAATTTAGAAACTGCTTATTTTTAACAGTTGCATAAAATTGGCTTCTATACTAAGAGTGAATCCCCTCCCACCCCCACCCACCCCACCACAACTCTACAATTATATGTTAAGAAATAAAAGGGCCTTGGAGACTAAGACTATTTCTTCACTGCAATTATTTCAGAAGAGTGAAGAAAAATCCATCTCACCTTTGCTTCTTTCCAGCCGATTCTACGCCTCACACTAATTTATTTATGATAACACTAAGTCATCAACTAATCTACAGTGCAGCTCTCAAGTGCAGGAGAAGACCTTTATAATCTTAACAAATTCTTGTTTGTCACCTCAAACTCTCATAGTAAATTATAATTTTCCCTGAGCCTCTTTTCTCCCTTTGTTAATTTTTGTCAATTATTTATTGACCTTTTGACTCCCATTCCACAGTATCCTATTGACTCTTTCTTTCGTAATACAATAGATGTCAGCCAGCCCTGTTTCTAACCTATTTGGCAATATTTTCAATGAATACTACAGGAAATGACTGAGGGGTAAAAATTCCATTCAGCATTATGCATAGTGCCTTTGTGATGCATGTCTATAATGGGAAATCCCATTAGTAGTTAACCTCACCTATGTCAAGACTGAACAGAATTTTACCCATGCATGTCCAAGTTATATTCGATAGAGAGGAAATCTTAATTATATTGTGTATTATTGCATAATCTAATAAAGCTTCATGATCCTGTTATGTGATCTGGTTATCTAAAATAATGTTATATTAATGTTGCTATAAAATGCTTCACCCTTTCTTCCAATCAAATGATGTTCCATTATTTAAGTAATGGTGTCCTTAGTGTAGTGAAATGACAACCAGAGGTCCTTCAGAAACAGCTCTACTGTATTGTTTGAAGGAAAGATAAATGGTATAGACTATACACTATAAATCAAGGCTGAGGTACCGACATTGCTGTAACACTGTCAGGCCGAGCACAAGTTTATAAACTGCCATGTGTGGGTTATCCATTGTGTTTGGCATCGGTGTGTATAACTTTTCAAAGAAAAGTAGTAATAATAATCCTTGCATTTGATATAGCGCCTTACCATGTCTTCGAGATGTCTCAAATATTCTGTAAAGTGAATTGACTGTGTATTGTGTGAGCAAAACTGAGCATTGAACACTCCTGTATCCTGCATATCTTGCTTCACTTAATTGGGGGGAGCATCCCAAAATTACAGGACTTCTGGAAATCCAAAGCCCACGGTAGACCGGGCCAGTTGGATGCGGAGGCGTCCATAAAACTCCTACCAACGCTATAACAGGGCATAATCATCAGTGAATGCTTCTCCATTCGCTGCGCATGCCTGCAAAAAAAATGGTAAGCGCCATTGGCACATCATTCCATCGGCGAACTAGAATATACTTACACACCTTCCGTTTCGCCTACAAATATACGGTTAATTCACTTTGCAGTCTATTTTGTGAAGCTCTTTGAGATGTCAAGAAAACGTGAAAAGCGCTATATCAAATGCAAGGATTATTATTATTATTCCTTTGTTTAAATAAGCTTAATGCAGATCATTTAAAGAGCTGTGAATAAACGATCTTGGACCTGACCCACACAATGCTTTATTCCAAAATGAATGGCTTCAGGACACATTTAGCCTGAGTCCACCGAACTGCGTTGCCAACTGGATGAATGCTACAATAATAAGGCCGCAGCCTTTTCTTTTCAGCCAAGATTTTAAATTGGCTTCTGAATCATATTGACCTGTGCTGTTTTGCTTTGATTTACATTAATGTGCTCTCCCACAAGAAACAGGAAAGCACAAATTGACTTCCTGTCCAATGAAACATTTCCACAGAATCCAGGGTTTCTGGTGTTAATGCAGTCTGAAGGGAGCAGGGAGTAAGGGTGGTTTTGGCAGAATATAGCAGGCTTGAGTGTTAAACGGTACATCTCTGCAACACAATTGCTTGGTATATATAATAAACTCCAGTCAGATTTCTTTGACACACTTGTAAATGCTTGATTACGTAATTTTTTCACTGACTTCAGAAACTGCAAGGTGAATTGTTGTTTTGTGCAATTTGAAGTCTAATCTGTCATTTTTTGGGGGGGTTGTTTTTCTTACCAGCTATACCACTGTCAGCACACCTTGCCTTTCTTAGCCTCTTTACCCCTGAAGTCAGACTAAATCCATCAATCTTAAAAAGTTTTGAGATTCCAGGATTTTCTCATGCTGCACCTCAGTGTGTGTGAGCAGATGTGACCTCTTGTGGCGGAACCTACAATTCTTCATTTAGCAGTTCTGCAGTCTTGTCTCACAGTGGCCTGTGCTGGGGATTGTGAGGATAGAGGGTAATCTATGAGCACTATATCTGGCTGGGGAGATATCGTAGTAAATTGCTGAGGTGAAGAAAGAGAACGAAAGTAAGAAATTCCAGCTTGTAGTCTGCAAACTCAGCACAACTTCTCCAGAGAAAATGACAAACAAATCATTGCTAGAGTACATCTTGGACAGGGAACGAAGAACGAAGGTTAAAGATTCCCGAGATGCAGTCTTAGTAAAATGCCCTCATTATATTAATAATAATAATAATCCTTGCATTTGACCTAGCGCCTCTTCACATTGTTGAGATGTCTCAAAGTGCTTCACAGAATATATTGTGAAGTGGATTGACTGTATTTTAGGTTCCACAAAGAGTCGTGGATTGAGAGACCAAATGTATTCATTTATTTATTTTTTGAGGAGAGCGATCCGTCAATCGCTGAACAACCATTGACAATGTCAGCAAAATCTTTGCAGAGTCAATGAGAGGCAAGAACATCAAAGGCTCACATTTCTATCTAGCTTAGAAAAACTGTGGAAAAAAACAACTTCCAAACTAAGACCAAATTTAAGAATTTTTCACAATTCTGTACGGCCTTAAATTTTAATACAAAATAATCTTACTAGCTAAGAATGCTCACCTAGAAAATACACTACACTTTAAAGCAAATCTTGTGAAGCACTTCGAGATGATCGCCCAATGTGAAAGATGATGTGTCAAATGCAAGGATTATTTGGGACCTTAGAAGGGGATGTAGACAACTGAATCTGGTTAGTGGCTTATTTACTCAAGAACTCTTATGCCTTTGTAACATTGTCCTGAAGTAGTCTTTACTATCTGAGCTGTAGAAAGCTGCATGTCCAAGAAAGAGACAATGGGGACTGAATGGTCTGAATTTTCTACAGGGAAACTGATTTACGTTGCTCAACTAGTGAGATCTAAGCTCAGAGGAAACCTGGTTTGGAGCTGAGATCTTAAGTCGCTAAACCTGCCCCATTTAAAGCTGGCGACAGCATTGTAGGAAACTTAACAGAGGGCAGTTTAAGAGAAATACAAATAAAAAGCACTGTTCGTGTTGGCAAAGCTAATTGCAACATCATGCGTAAAATGAAAGTATTCACCTGTCTTTAATGCCAGCATTTGATGTCTCGATGCTAAATCGTAGAAGTGTCTTAACTTTCAATTTTCCTGGAGGTTCTGACAAATGTGAGTAGGGGCTGGGTTTTTTGTGCTGTGATTTAATTCCTCGGCCACTGCTGTTCAGGGAGGAGGTTGAGGAAGGGGGTTGAAATAGACCTGTGGATGTAAGGTTTTATATTCACATGTTTGTCGAGGAAGTTGTGAGTTGGGGTTTGTTAAGTTCAGCCACGTTTTGGAGGTTGTGCCTTCTTGGAGTTAAGAGTGAGAATTCTGCCTGTGTTAAGGTTGAGGGGTCACCATCCTAGAAAGAGCAGGCTGGGGCTGAGGAGAGTACAAGCCCAAACCCAGCGCTCATTGCCCTAGGCTGTTTGGAGACAAAATACTGATCAGACATCAACATCTTACCAGGCATTCAGAGAAAATATTAATGAATCAAAATATACTTTCCTTCCTCACAGTTTTAAAATACACAACCAAATATAACATTCTTCACTTTAGGGCCCCCACTATACTGAGGATAATGATGTCTCATGAGTAGATAATATATGGTCGATTCTCCTTTAAATTGCACTTGCCTGAAACGGCTTTAATTCCCAAAATGTTTCACCAAAGTGCCGTTTGATTTATGCAGTAGCTGGCCGTGCAAACAGATAGGTATAGAAGGCAATTTTGCCACCCAGAAGGCGACATGCTTAAACCTATATACAAGATAGAGCTGGTGAACGAGTGACTGTAAATCAGCGTGAGTAGACTGGGATTGCTGTTCGGATTATTTGGTATATGTGACCTGAATACAATATTGTAGGTTCCACAGACTGGATTATCACAGCTTTTTCTTAAATCTTGTCAGTAACTGTAGTATCTGTTTGTGAGTCTGGATTGGTCCCATTGGCTCTTTGCCACCCTCAGATAAAGATCTTGTCTCTGAGCAATGGATATGTCTAAAGGTATGGTCCAGAGGGTTGCTTAGACTTGCCCATTGAGAGGAGAGGTGAGCAGAGGTAACACCCAAGTTATGGATTGAAATTAACAAACTGCTGGTTTGGAGCCTATGACTCCATTGTGAGAGCCAGCAGATTCCGCTCACTCAGACTTACACCAGGAATTGAACTCTTACTTCTGATGTCTGGGTCAATATTCCTTTTGCATCAAAAAAAGACACATAAATTAAGTACAGTGATTCATCTCATTGCTATTTGTGGATATAGTCTCAGGATTGTTAGCAAAATAATCAAGGGGCAGTGAGATGAAATGCCTTCACTCAGAGGCTAGTTAGGGTAGGGAGTTCATTATTGTAAATGGTTATTGAGGCTGGATCAACAGAATCAATCAAAAAGAGAACTGGATAAGCACCCGTACAAACACTAAGGTAGTGATGACCAACCTGTGGCCCGCAGGACTGTCAAGAAGTAGTTCCTGTAAACCTTCGCTCAAGTCTAGTTAAGTCTGTTTTTGAACAGTGGTATGTTTTCGTTTTTTTTCTTGATTGAATATTGGTTAGTGGTGTAAATCAAGAAATATTCCATCAAGAAAATTGATTTTGTTGGCCAACAATAAAGATTGTGGGGATAGAACAAGAAAGTGGGATTTCACAATAAATCCCTTACGACTTAGAAAAATAGTGGTCCAGACATGGTGGGTCGAATGGTCTGTGCTGAAAGTGCCTGCGCTTCAATGTTTTTGCTCTGTGTTTTCCCACACTACAGCTATTACGACAAAATGTGGAGCACTTTGAGACATCTGATCAGTAATTTCACATGCTGCATATATTTATCTGGCGTCCTGTAGCTCAGTGGTTAAAGCACTCGCCTCGCAAGTGAGAGACCTGGGTTCGATTCCTGGCAGGGCGAAATGTTGGGCAAGTTTCCTTACTCCACACACCTCTGTTTACCAGCAGTAAGTAGGAACCCAGTTGTTAGTTGATTGGCGGATCACTTTTCTGGAGGTAATGATTCCTTGAAAAAAAAATAAAAATTGGTCACTCAATCCACAGCTGTTTGTGGGACACTCTTGTGTATACAGTCAATTCAGTTCACAGTATATCCTGTGAAGCATTTTGAGACGTCTTGAAGGCGCTATATCAAATGCAAGGATTATTATTCTTATTATAATTATCTGAAGAGGCTGATCTGGACCAGTTCAGTTAGTTCTCTGGACAGGATCTTTACTGGTTCCAGATTCAGCAGGTTTTGGATGATTGTAGACCAGGAACATAGATTGATGAGAGAAAGCCCTAGTAGATCGCGTAACAGCGGGCAGCCTAGGGAATCTAAGTGGAAGCATAGTTAGGGAGTTAATGATCAAGAAACAAAGGTTAAGGTGTGTGATTTGAATGCTAATATTTGGCCTATGTACCAAAACAGCAGCAGCCACTGTAACAGGTAGCACACAATCTGGAAATAAAACTGGCTGTACCACAAAAGAAATCGGAGGCCATGGAGGTATCATTTCAGGAAGGGGAGGGCAATCAGGATGATCCTTGGTGCCTAGTGAAGGGGTGGCTTCAGGAAAAGTTCGTCCACAAGCGTCTGCTCATTCTGTCGCCTGGGGAACAGTGCTTGGCAACCGAAACAGCAATGAGGAGAGGAAAATAACAAAGCAGGATTTCATTTTCTATAAACAACCCAAAGGCAAATTCTGGAGGAGTGAAATCTGGCATAAGGTGGATCAGACATTTAGGTTTTCATTTCAAATTCCCCCAAAAGTAGGAATTAACGAAAGTTACAGCACAGAAACAGGCCATTCAGCCCATCGAGTCTGTGCTAGTACATTGCTCCACGAGAACCAGCTAATCTAATCCTCCCCTTGCTCACTCAGCCCTATGCCATGCAATAGTCCTCCTTGCTGACATACTTGTGGGTATGTGCACACACAATCTTGCGCACTGTGATGGAGTCGGTGCACCTATCTTGTTGAATTATGCTTGAAGATGTCTGTATAGAAATTAGAGCTGAGGTCTCACTTAAAAATAATTCATTGACATTTTCAGACATAGTAATATGATCTGTCTCGGAAGAGTGACACCTCTACATCTATAACACACATTATTGTGTCTTATACTCTTAGAGTCCATGTTCTACAAGAATATTATCTTGGTAATGGTGCCCCTGCATCAAGGTTCAGCCCAAGAAGTCCTGTAAGTTAAAGGCCTGCATTCCCCCTTGCTTTAATGTTGTTCTTTTCTTACTGGGGTTACATCGACTTTCTTACTTTCACAGAGATTGCTTCATAAAGGATTGAAACCATCTGAGGCAAGCACACAGAACAGAATTCAGGGCAGTGCTATTTCTAGGACTGTGGCAGCCAGAAACTTCACTTCATCCAATATTTATCACTGCGTGGTAGCTGACAGTGCGCGTCTGAGGCAAAGAGAGGTTGTCTTTCTCCAAATTCATAGCTTTGCCTAATATAATCGTGGCTGAAGCAGATTTGCTTGATGACGACATTTTTTCACTGATAAGTCATATTTCACAAGGTTGCCTGCTGACAGAATGCACACCACAGCTTGAAAGGCCCTATTCCTGCATTATACATACATAGCTTTTCACTCCACAGAAATGTGGCCGGAATATAAATACCGAAGTAACAGTGGCCTGTTTTCCAATTTCATGTGAAATGTTGCCATGCTCATAAAATATGTATTGCCTTTTCAATGTCATTGCAGTTAGTTATATCTGTGAGATTTTTGAGAAGTCTCCTCTCTGGTACGTTACAGAAATGATGAATTAACTAATAGAATGAGATAAAAGCCAAATAGATATGGATTGTCGAGATTCCTTCTTTGTCGTTCTGACTAGCATCAAATATTAATAGATAAATATTTATGTCTCATGCTGGAAACAAAAGCATGTATTTTAATGCTATCTTCCTTACTCCGTGGCAGATAACACCTATGAAATATAATCTTATTTTCATTACTGCTTCACATTATAATTTACTTATTAAACTCTGAAAGTCCCAATTCTCTGTGTTTCGTAGTTTGTGATATTTATCTCACTTGGTATTTAATATATTAAACTTTGTTATCTATGAACCAGACTTCACAAAGGGCTAGCACGGGTCTCCTGTAAGGAATGTCAGAGGATTCAATAATAGGGGGTTGGTATGTAAATATAACTGAGTTTCATCCAGGAGTCTTTAAGATGGATGGCTCTTACTATATACAGTGCTTTCACTGAGCTGACTTTCAAATGTATCATAAAGCAATGACTTCCAGTTTCCTACTTTATCTGAAGCACTACTATGAGCTAAACTATCATTCACCATGTGCAGACTGGCCACCTACAGCCTTTGTAGCTCGATTTGTGTAAAAAAAAAGTTTGGTCACTCAATCCATGATTGTTTGTGCGACACTGCTGTGCACAATTGGCTGATGCATTTCGCCCACAAAATATACAGTCAATCCACTTTGCAATATATTCTGTGAAGCCTTTAAGACTTCTCAATGACGGAATAAGGCAAGTATTATTATCATAGATTGGAGTATTTCTACACTCCTACGCAGGCTTTTCTTTTATCTCTTTACAATATGTCTTGACTTTATCCTCTTTAATATTTGCTTCATTTAACATCTCTTATTTTGATTGATTGAAGGCTACAATGGAAAAGTTAGCCTCTCTCTGGCAGCAATCATCCCACACAAATGAGTTTGGGGGGTTTCAACACAAGTACTTAGTACAATCTGACAGTAATTTACCTATAATTGGGAAAAAGAGAAGGCTGGCTATTGAGGAAGGTAAGGATTCCTCTTGTGAGGCTGAGGCCGAGGTATATAACGTTGGGACAGAGCACAGGGATCTTTACTCTGCTATACTGTGCTATACATGAACAGGATGTGATTCTATCTGAATACTGAATGCAAGCAGTAGGAACATGTTTTTGGTCTCGAAAACCATTGTTCTCCACCATCACCTCCTCCGTGCACCCCCTCAATCTGCCTCCATCCTCACTTCAAATGCCAAGTGCGAAGAGGTCCCAGAATTCTTTGTGTCACAGATTGAAAATATCGGCTTGGACGCATCCTCCTCCCCTATGTCCCCTTCCGCATACCCCAGACCATCTACACCAACGCTCCTTCCGCCATGGCCCCTACCTCTCCCCCTTTCCTACACTGCTTCACCCCGATTTCTCCCCCATTGTGCTTAACCACCTTCTCCCAGATGAAACCCACCACCTGATGCCTCGACCCGCACTCCACCCAATTGCTGATAACCCAATTCCACCATCTCTCCTTCCTCAGCTACCTTAGTGGGACTGCACTAGCCTGCTTCCTCAGTTTAATGCTCCCTCTTGGCGATGTCATCCGCAGACTTCCACATGTATGCCGAAGACACACAAATCTACTTCTCCTCCTCCAGCTGCGACTCATTGGCTCCCATCAATGTCTTCTATCCTGAGTCTCTGACCTCCTCAACCCCTCCAGTCTATCCCGCTGACTCAGTGAACCGGTGTACAACCTAGGCATCAGGTTCCATCCACAACTGTCTTTCCTTCCCCATATCCAGTCCCTGACTAGGACCACCTTCCTCCAACCGTACATTACCCCAGATGCAGCTGAAACACTCCATGCATTCGTAACTTTCAGACTTTTCAAATGCTCTCTGCGTCGGTCTCCCCAGCTCCACCATGCACAGGATTCAGCTGATACAAAATTCTGCCACCAGCACACTCATCCATGCTAAACTCCGCACCCCCATCACACCAGTTCTAGCCAGGCACCACTGGCTCCCTATTGCCAAGCGGATCGATTTCAAGATCCTCACACTCGTTTACAAATCCCTTCGTGCCCTGGCACCTTCTTACCTGTTCGACCTGCTTACCCTCTAACATGCCCTCCGTTTCACCATCTGCGGCCATACTTTTATAATAATAATAGCCACTATGCCCGGAAACTCTGGAACACTCTTTCTCTATCCCTCCGCCTTGCCCCTTCCTTCCCCATCTTCAGGTCTCACCTGAAACCCTTCCTGTTCGACTGTGCCTATAGTTACCTCCCCCTCCCCTGGCTCGGCGTCATGCTCTGCCACTGCCAAGCGCTCTGGGACTCTACCCTGCATGAGGGGCACTATATAAATGCAAGTTGTTCTTGTTGTTGTGGTTCCATTACTGGTATCTTCACAGTGATTATGTAATTTAGATTTGACTTCTTTACACAGAGTGTACAGTTTGTCCAGTGAGGCAATGGAGGTAGACAGTTCAGGTGGTTTCAAGAGGAATTTGGATATATTTTGACAATGAAAGTGGTTGGAAGTGTCTAAGCTAAATGCATGTTATATTTGAAAATGGGATTTGTCTGATGGACTGAAGTGGTTTTTTCCAGTCCTGTATATTGTTCCAATGCCAACATTTATCTGAAGACTAGAGAAACAAAGTGAAGTAGACTTGGAGATAAACTATCTGATCAGCAAGTCCTGAGACACAGATAACAGCATGTGGAACATTGGTAAAAACAGGATTGGCAGCTTGTCGGATCCTCCTCCAGTTGGAGAATGGTGTAGGCGTGAAAGAGAATAAATGTGTAGAATAAGTGTTCCATTCAGAACACATAGAATTTGTTTTACATTTCTTCATTAAGAATGCATATCCAGGGCAACTCATTTAACTTGTATAATATGCTATTGGGAAGCTTCAGTTACAAACATAATTTGCATGTGGTTTAGTTGTACTTTGTCATTAACAATCTCTTCAACCATAGCGCAGAATGCAGTTATTGAAACTGTTTTGAAAATTCGTGAATAGCAAATAATAAACCGATTGAAAAGCCTAAATGAATTGACATTCAATTTTGCCTAAGTTTAATAAAATACTTCCCACAAGCGATGCTGGTTGTAGCACAGTGCTACAGATTGCCACCTATTACGATGACAATGCTATGGTTAACGTACTGTCTCTGCTTTGCCATCAGGTCATCAGGTCAAACAGGGCACGTGTGAAGTTGTTGCTATCCATCGATGCTGCAACAAGAACAAAATCGAGGAACGGTCACAAACAGTCAAGTGCTCTTGTTTTCCAGGGCAAGTTGCTGGTACGACTCGGGCTCAGCCTTCGTGTGTTGAAGGTAAGGAAAAGGTGATTCCAGCATCGTGCTTGTATCTGTGTCCAGCACTGATGCTTTGTGCTCAAATCTGTTATACATTTTTGTTTGAACACAGATTTTGCGCCAACTGAAACGTTGTGACATTTTTTTTCATCTCAGAGGAATTAAAAATGGAAAGATCTGCAGCAAAGTGCTGTAAAGCTATATTTGATTCCCGTAACGCTTCTTAATGTAAATTGAATTAAAAAGGAGCCAAGGATGGGACAGCCACATCTGTAAAAGCCAGTATAACATAATGACATTTAGGGAACTCAGTATGGATCTATTAAACAACAACAACAACTTGGATTTATATAGCGGCCTCCACGCCGGACGCCGTCTCAGAGCACTTTAGAGTAATGGATCCCGGGGCCGAGCCAGGGGGAGGGGGAGGCGGGGCGGAAGGTGACCAAAGGTGCGGTCGAAAAGAAAGGTCTTCAGCAGAGACCTGAAAATGGGAAGGGAAGGAGCGAGATGAAGGGAGTGAGGAAGGCAGTTCCAGAGCCTCGGGGAATAGTGGCTGAAGGCACGGCCGCCGAGGGTGGAGCGGAGGACTCGGGGGACGAGGAGGAGGCCAGACCCGGAGGAACGAAGGGAACAGGTACTGTTTTGAGGAGAGAGGAGATCAGAGAGGTAGGGGGGGTGCAGAGGAGTGGAGGGATTTGAATACAAGGGTGAGGATCTTGAAATCGATCCTCTCTGGGATAGGCAGCCAGTGCAGTCTGGCAAGGACTGGGGTGATCGGGGAGCGGAGTTTTGTGCGGGTGAGAATGCGGGTGGCAGAGGTTTGAATGATTTGGATTTTATGGATGGTAGTGGATGGAGACCGGCGAGGAGGACGTTAGAGTAGTCCAGCCGAGTAAAGCACTGATATATAGACTGACAATATGGTGTTTCCACACAATGAGTTACTGATTTCAGTTGATTATCTTGTGGAAGCTGTTGATCCCTGAACAGCCATTTACAGATCAATGTGTGCACGTTTGCCCCAGAATCTGTCTCTCGATTGGTGTGACATATTTGAAAGGCTTCAAGAGGATTGAAGACTGAAAGATCAAAACGTTAGCAGTATCTTTAAAAAAAATGTGGAGCAGCTCTTACACTGTCTCGATTTTCCTCCGACCAATTCTTCAGTCTATTATACATGTTATATATACATATGTTAACCTGAAACCTGGGGTTACGGCTCCAATGTTTGTTTGTTACTTCAAATAAGGAAAAGGAAACTTTAATATTGGTATTATTATAGTAAATTATTATTATTATTAAATAGCTAATGTAGCTAGGCCATATCTTGCCCGCTTCAGGTATACGAAAAACAAGTGGCATAGGAAATAACTGTCTCCAACATTAAAATTCTGTGTCCTGCTGTTTTTATATTTTGTGCAGTAAATCCTGACTGTTTTGATGTGGAAGCCTTAATCGTACACAAGATTTATGTCCCAAATATAATTTCAGCTCCAGCTTGTACATTTGAACTGTGAATGCACTCTGCTAATATCAGAGGGGATTCAGTTTGATCCTTAGCTTATGATTTACCTGCTTAAAGTGACATGAAGATAAATTTGATCTAAAACATCTGTTTATGGAATGTACTGCAGTTTTGAAGGAGAATTCCTGGAGTCACAAATATACATACTGTCATCAGCCTAGTTACTGGTAACACATGCATTGAATCAGTAATTCCATTGAGGCTATTGGCTCCCATTTAAGTAGACAGTAGCTGGAGATATGGTTCCTCAGTGTCCAGTCAAGTATTGGTTATATTGGCTTTACCTTGATCTGTATTGGATGTGTTTATGTGTTGTACGAAACTTGAAGGCCAACAATGAAAGAGATTATTGAGTAAAAATTACACACTTGTTCTCAGCCTCTATAATCCTTGCAGCCACAGCATTAATTGGAACTGCCCTGTGATAGATGTGCTAAAGTAACATTAAAGTGGGTCATAAGATTGAGAAGTATGACAGCAAGATGCTCCCAGTGTCCAACCAGTTTCCAGCTGCTAATCATTAGAAGATATGAACCAGATGTTAACCAGAGTTGTGGGTCTAGGTGTCTCAATAAAATGCAATTGGTTTTACATCACAACATTTTTCATTTCAATAACATAATGAGACAAGAACAAAAAGGAATAGTTTAAGTCCATTCGCAAATGAACTTGAAAACAAATCATTGTCTTAATGGTTCATCTTTTTCTTTGCATTTATATTGAATTTCAGAATTAACAGGAAATTTAACAAATATCAAATCAAATCAACATGCTTTCCTCAGAGTATTTAGGTTTTAATAATACATTTGTTTTAATTGGAAATCCCTGACAAGAGTTACGTAAAGTAAAATTGGTCAACTATAAAACAGCTTCTTTTTCATAGAATTTGCTAGTGTGTGTGTGTTGAATGTGTGAAAATATTGGTTTTAATTAATAAAACGTGCTTACGTGAGTTTATTTTCCTGAGAAAATAGTGATGGTTTCAGGGGGGAATTCCTGGGGAAGCCTTGAAATGGATTTTCTATGTCTGTATATGACATTATCATGCTTTATTTTCAATTAGGAAATAGATTTTTCTGTCCTTTAAAAAGAAAGATAATATCTTTTAATATTCTCTTTAATCTGAAAGTACTGTATTCCAATCAGAGTCTAATTTCATTCCTTTTAGATCACAGAGAATGGTATATCTGTTCCACAAAGGAACCCATCAGTGGTAATCGGTGTGTTATTGTGAGCATGGCTTCAGTTGCCCTTAAAAGTTAAGCATTTCAAAAGGCAGGCACTTCTGAAATATCTGGCAGATTAATGTCAAACACCTTTTAAAGCAGTTGGTACAGAGTCAAAATATTTGCCTCTTCTGCAATCCATAATGTTTTTCTGTCTCAATATCTCTAACCCAGTACGGCAATACTGCACACACAAAACCATACGGAACATTTGCCAGCTAAAAGTGAGGTGATAAGTAGCGTAAACCTGATTGCTAATGGTGGAAATCCAAAATGTCATGAGGAAATGGTTAGTGAAAACTTCAATGTGATTCATTACCACCTGAAGTCCACAAACTGCACACCAGTAAAAATGGATCGATTTCAGCAATCAGTAACAATACTAACCTGGTCATCAGTCAAAAAGCTACAAACACGTAAGTTAGGATAATCCAAACCAATTGCTGACTTTATAAACTATTACCAATCAAGTATTTTTCTTGTAGATTTGTGAACCTTGTATTGGAAGTGTTGGGAAGCCACTGATGTATTGAGATCTGAGCCTTCTTCAGTGATAGCAATTGTCTGGAACTATGTGCAGCAATTAGTACTATTACAAAACTGCTCTTTTGTGTTTGAGACTTGAAATCAAATCTAGGCTTGAGAAAAGGATGAATGATAAACAAATTAGTTTGTTAACGTGGACAATGCACACGGTTCATGAGATGTACTCCAGTGTTTTCTTTGTGTGTAATGAAAGTCTGCTTGGTTTTATTTGCCCCCACTCCCCAGTTGGAGGAAAACTGGGTCAGATAATTGCAGAGATACTGAACTAGAGTCGAAATTTCGGGAGCTGAATGTTGCAGGAGCTAATGTCAGTTTTTTTATGCCTTTATGCCTAGTCCATGCTTTAGATTCCAGTAAACTGTATTAGCCTGTGTTACCCTGTTAATTATTTTAATTTAGCTGAGATAAATTTCGATCGTCATCCCACATACTTCTTATTCACAAAAACAGAAGTGGCTGGGAACACTCAGCAGGTGAGGCAGCATCTACAGAGAAAGGAAAGTGAGTCAACGTTTCAGGTCCACGACCCTTCATCAGAACTGTGGCATTTTGGGAGGGAGAGGCTTTCAAGGACTAACAGAGAAGGGGGAGTCAGGGGCAAGGAAGCCAAAGACGAAAATGGAGTAGAGTACAGGAGATGATGGGTTAAAGAGGGGTGGGGGGTTACAACAAAACAGGGGAATAGAGGTGTTAATACTGCAGAACCAAAAAAAGGGGGGGGGGAAAGAACTTGCAACAAAACAGCCCCATCCTCTTTATTCTGCATCATTAACACCTCTTTAACCCATCATCTCCTGACCTCTACCCCATTTTTTCCTTTGTCTTCCTTGCCCTTCCTCCCCCTTCTCTGTTAGTTCTTAAAAACCTCCTTAAAAACCTCTCCCTCCCGACATGCCCCAGTTCTGATGAAGGGTCGTGGACCCAAAACGTTGACTCACTTTCCTTTCTCCGTAGATGCTGCCTGACCCGCTGAGTGTTCCCAGCGACTACTGTTTTGGTTTTCAGATTTCCAGCATCTGCAGTATTTTGTGTTTTGTTTTACTTCTTAAATATTTCAGGCCCGTATTGTTTCAAAGTAATATTTTTGAGTTGCTGTCCTTCTTGCCAATCCTCAGGAGCACTTAGATTGAGCATAGTAAGAATCTTACACTTTCCTTTTGTGATGCATGAAATTGACGAGTTTTATGACTGTCTTGCTTGCTTTGATTAGATGGTAGAACTGTTTTTTTTATATATAAAACGCAGCATATCACCATTCCACTCTGCAGCACTCTGAAATTGAAATCCATAGAACCATTTCACTCTATAGACTCTGAAATTAGCAGTAAATCTGTGGCCTTTCTCAGTGAGCATGTTAGAATTGAGTGAGTATGTATAAGGGGGGGAGGTAGCTAAAGGCACAGTCTATGCACTTACAGTTATATATGAAACATATTAAAATGCACAGATCCATTTTGTGCAGCAGGAGCACTGCTCACATTTCAAATCCTTGCTTAACATACACAGCCAGTGTGAAATGAAGAGTAATGGCTGTCTGTCTCTTAAAATATGTCACTCTGTAAGTAGAATAAGTAGTCTTGAGGGACGGCTTCACTCAGCCTCTGAGCAAAAATCCCCTATTTTAGCCCAAGAGGACAATGTTGTGATGCCAACTTTATTGAGGCAATTAACCAGAGGTGAACAGTAACTATCGTCAAAGAATAGCTCCACAAGCTAATGCTTTAATGCATTTATACCATGAAGAAGCGCTTTGGAATTGGAGGCTAGCTGAGCACTGGTCATTGGTTCAGATGGTCAGTGGTCAGCACAAAGGTGCATAAAAGGGCAGGTCTGCTTGATTTTACTGGTATGTTCACCCAAAATAATCAGGAGACGCTGTGACAGGAGACAAGATTGGTTATTGTTGGCCATGGATTGGAGGGATGGGCTTTAGGGAACCTGATGTGAATTCTGTGGAGTTTCTCTCACTGCCTTGGCATAATAACTCCTGCACCACCATTGGGATTTGGTGCTAGTCTTTTTGGCACATCCTCTCCCAACATGAAAAGCACCGTTCAAATGTAATTTTGTTGTTGTTGTTATTGTTGGTCTGGCTAGTTCCGAGGATCCTGGACCAGTTTTAAGCAAGAAGAAAAGATACCAGCGCACATTTCTGGGTTGGTCATTTAAAGGGACTTTGTCTCCATTTGTTCAAGCTTCCAGAGACCTGTGTGAAAGAACGGTGTAAGTGCAAGTTATTGCTTGAATGGAGGGAGATAATTTTACTTGTGCAAGTGGCAAGATGATGCTTTTCAATGTGATTGCTTTTTAAAAAAAATTGTTTGTTTCACAAATGGTGCGCAAAACACATTTTGAGGGGAGATGATGTTCCTTTAATACCTAACCTCTCAATGAAATTGCCAAGGAATCAGCCCTTATCTTGACCTGAATGCAATTGCAGCATGGTTCACATTGTAAACAGGATATTTGCCAGAGGGCATTTGATTCATCCTCACAGTCTGAGCTACAACCTCTTTGGCATCAGAGATTTCCTTTATAGTCTGTACTTGAAGGGTTCTTTAAGAGCCAAGTAAAAAAGAAAAAGCTTGGTGACAAAAAGACTTCAACCAAGCAAGTGGGGATGAATTAATCACAGCCACCACACACTTAAGCCTTCATTAGACAAACCCAACCCACCTTGGGATTAACCCACGCCTCCTTGGTAAACAGTTACTCACTGAGTAACATACAAGCACCAAACTCAGCATTTGAAATCTTCAACAAGCGAAGGACTCCAAAGTCTGCTGTGTATTGAAGTGACCAGTCTTCAAAACCGAAGATAATAAGAATGGAGAAATCATGACTATTATTCTCTGTGAATAAACCAACTCCAATTGCCTTTCGATAAAATTATGGATTCAATAATTCCATTTGGGTCTGTTGCCATTTGCAAGCATAGACGTAGTCCACTTTGGTCTGATTCATGGGATAGTTCTCAACCTTTTTAGTTTAATTTAGGCCAGTGTCTCTCTGGAATAATCGGAAAATGCTGATTTTTTTGTCACTTGAGAGTGTTGCCAGTGAGCTGAATTCCAATTGACGACACCCATCACCCTTCAACTAGCTTCGAGGTCTTCCATCATTCAGACGTTGAGGGATATTCCAGCACGTATTTTCACACTATTCCTTAAAGAAGGAACAAAAAGTGTTTACGAATATTGTATATTTGCCACCCAGTATTTTTATAAAATTACAAATTATAAAATTGAGGAAAAGATTTGAGCTCAGAAAATAATGTTTGATTTCTACGTCCTCTCCTCCAGTGCTGTCAAAGCCTCTTCTTTGGCTTTCTTCGGAATTCTCTCCGTGGAATTTCTCAGAAGTTGATGGAATCCCAAGTTAGTGAGATGAAATGTCATTGAGAAATTGAGCTTGAATGAATTCTGAAGTGTTTCACTTGTGTTTTACCGTACAGTATATATGTCTGTAACAAATGACAGCAATATTGTTTTTCAGGAATTGTCTGGGGGGAGAAAAAGCATTTGTGTTCCATGCAAATATTAAACTTACTTCACTTCATGTTTCATGAGCTATTTTCAAGATTTAAATTTGAGATTACTAATATTTTCATGGCATTACTGCTTATTTCATGAATAATGCACAAATTACTGTAGGCTTTAGCACTTGCTGAGCACATAATGGTTTATTATTTTATATTAAAGCTTCAGGAAAGGAATATGAAAGGCTTTGGTGCAAGGACGAAATGATTAAAAACTTCAGCAAAAGGCGAGATAGTTTACTCCATGTGACTGATGGAAACTCTTTCTGACAATATTGACAGTTTCAGTCTTTGTTGATACATATAGCTGTTCCAGATCATATGAGGCAAGATGTTCATAGATAAATTGCTGTATCATTGCTGAACAAATTTACAGGGGTGTTTTAAATTGACTGCTGTGAAAATATTGATTTTCAATATTGAAACTGATAGCTGGATAATCCAAGCTGAGTATGATTGTGTTCAAATATATAAATATATATACATAAAGGCTTCTTTTTTTGCCTCCAGCTACTCTCAATAGCCATACAGAAATATTATTTTCCAGAGCAATAGGAAACAGAATGGAATAGAATCTTTAATTTATTCGGACACTGTCACATTAAACATGTAATGAACTTCACAAGTGCCTGTAGTTCATCTTCGCTGACAACAATGGCCTCCCCGAACCATTAAAAGTTGTCAATTATAGATTGTTTGACAAGCCTGTCAAACAGACGGGTGGCTTTCTTTTCCGTGTTGCCAGATGCAAAATAATTGGACTGTTCACCATACAGCGGGCATTGCTAGAAGTGGAGCCTCACTTAAAAACTCACCTACGTTGTCAAGCTTTCTGAACTCCATTGTATTTAGGAGAGGAGTTTTTTTTCCCCCCTGTCAAGATAAAAATTGTTAAGCAATGAACTCATTAGCATGGTAATTCCACCGCTCACAATTTATAAAACTAACATTACAGATGAAAAAAAGTGAAAGCATGATTGTTCTGCTGTTGAGTTGTCACCTCGGAATGGAGCCACAGTGGGGAGCTGTAACTACACTGCGCATCCCGCTGCCAGTCCTCATTAATCTGTCCGTACAATGTATGGGGATAGACACGTCTGTACCTAACACTGCGAGAGTGCAGATATCAAATAAACCTACATAAGCTATAATTACATGGGACGGATAATTCTTTTAGTGCTGGTGCAGGATCAAACAAAATCCGAAAGGATTATTATTGGAAGAAACATACTGCCTATTCTCATCCTGTGATCAGCGTAAACATAATTGTTTCAAACGGTTGTTCTTCACTCAGAGATCACGCGCAGAAATTAGTTAGTTACTAATGCGACAGTTACTTCTTTCTTTCTGAAAATAATAATATTCCTTGCATTTGATACACTGCTTTATCACGTTGTCAAGATGTCTCAAAATGCTTCACAGGATACATTGTAAAGTGGATTGACTGTGTATTTTGTGGGCTTTTTTTATTATTTGGGGGATTGGTGACCAGGACACCAGTAATGAAGCACTCCTGGATGCTACCACGCGTGAAGGCTGCTATATAAATGCAAGTTGTTGTTGTTTGTTGTTGTTATTGACAAAGGAGAAACCCCCTCCTCTTTTTGAAGAGTGCCATTAAACATCAAACAGAGTTCCAGTCTGCCTGTCTAACTGAACAGGCAGACTGGAACTCTGTTTAATGTCTCAACCGAAGGACAGCACCTCCAATAATGAAACATCCTCCCCAATGCTGCAATGGAGCGTCATCTTAGACTATGTGATTCCATGTCTCAATGTGGGGCTTTAACCCACAATCTTCTGACTCAGAGGCGAGTGTGCTACCACTGTGGTAGGCTGACACATAAAGATTAATTTATTTGGCCACCACTTTGGCTTCTGGTGTGTTTTAAATGCACTTGTGGCAGTGATTGACTTGTGCTGCTGAATTCACTACCAGGTAATTGCACAGGAATGTCTTGTATAACACATTGCTGTTACTACTTAATAATGGGATTTCCCATTATAAATAAGTACTTGGCATTTGACAGGACAAAATGTTGAGCAAGTTTCCTTCCTCCACATGCCTCTGTTTACCTAGCAGTAAGTAGGAAACTGGTCAATTGGCAGATTGCTTTTCTGGGGGTAATAATTCCTTCCAAAAAAATGTGGTCACTTCAATCCATGACTGTTTGTGGGTCACTGCTGTGCGCAATTGGCTGTCGTGTTTCGCCCACAAATTATACAATCAATTCACTTTACAGTATATTCTGTGAAGTGCTTTGAGACGTCTCGAAGACGTGGTAAGGCGCTATATCAAATGCAAGGATTATTATTATCCAATTTCTGGAACTCTAATAGTGGTTGTGCATCTTCACCCTGTCATTTAGTTGAAGAGAGTAGGGAAGGCATATAATAATAATAATCCTTGCATTTGATGTAGCACCTTACACATTGGGAAGACATCTCAAAGCAAGATTTACTGTAAGGTGTCGTGACTGTATTTTGCAGGTGAACGAGGCAGTCGATTTGCCCACAAATAGCCATAAAGTGAATGATTGACTAATTTATTTTCTAGGGGATTGGTAGCCAGGTCACCCGGCAAAACTCCCTTTGCTTTTCCAATCGTGTCATGGGATCTTTAGTGTTCACCTGAAAAGGCAGACAGAACCTCAGTTTAAAGTCTCATCCAAAGAATGATTTGTGGCAGCCTAATCATGTTTCAACAACTCTTTGCCAAAATTCCACCTAATCTTCGCCTGTAAGGCTATTATGTCCCAAAATTTAAGATTGAGCAGAACTGTGGAAAACTCTTTCATTTGTTTCCAAGAAGTGAGAAAACCTAGCTTCCAAATGAAGAATGATTTAAAGAATTTAAATTCTTAATTCAGAACACATTGATGTAGTGAAGAGGGATTTTCATCTGATTCCTACTGTCCAATTAATAATAATAAAATATTCCTTGCATTTGATATTGCACTTTTCACATTTTCTAGACGTCTCAAAGCGCTTCACAGAATATACTGTAAAGTGAATTGACTATACATTTGTGGGCAAAACATGGCAGCCAATTGCGCACAGCAGTGTCCCACAAACAGTCATGGATCGAAGTGACCAATTTATTATTTTTTTTATTTTCTTGAGGGATTATTATCAGGGGTGTGGAGTAAGAAAACTTGCCCAAGGTTTTGCCCTGCTAGGAATCGAACCCAGGTCTCTCACTTGGAGGCGAGTGCTCTAACCAGGATGTAATTAGAGGGAAAAGAAACCTTGAACAATTCTTTCAACTACACCAAATCAACAGGACAAAAGCTGAGTGGGCCAGGGTGTGAAGGACAAGTTTAGGACAAACATGGCCAGTTTGGTAATTTGTTTAGCTTTCTGATCACAAAATTAAAAAAATGTATGAAGGTCAAAATAGCCATTAATATTAATCTAATGGAAAGTAGCTAAATGAATCACATTTTAATATATAATTCAAATGAGTGCAGTACATTGTTACAGGTTTATCTGTCATTAGTTGATTACTGATTGTATTGAAACAACCATCTCAGAGTCTGCTTCGCATAATTACTGACATGTGACTGATTAAGTCTCTACATTTAGTGGGGAAAGTTAAGAGTGCAGGTGGACGAGGTGGATGCATGCTATCTTACTGTGCCCTGTGTTGCCTTCTCTATCCATTGGGAATACTGCACAGGATGAGTACAGTACTTGCCCTGCTGTCGAGAAATGTTGTGCCAGAAGCTGAAGGAGTTTGCATTTGGCACCGCAAATAAAGCTCTTCAACTCACATAATTCCTGCCCGTCACTCAGGATCACTCAAAGATCACATGAGAAGCAACCAACCGGATGAGCAATTGAATTCATAACGACCATAGATTCTTAAATAACTATACTCCTCCAAGAAGGTTGACCATTAAAAAAAGTTTCAGTTTTCAAATTACATTATTGCTTTGTTTATCCCCGTTCGAGAAGATTTTCTCAATAATTTCAATTAACTCAATTGTGTAATTATGAAACAGATGCAAGTCCGTAGCTCATTTCTTCATACGTAGATAGCACTGTTAAATAATCTGCTCAACTCCAAACTATAATCCACTTTAATTCACGGGCTAAAATCCTTCTGGTGCTTTCAGTGGACTCACCTGGGATTGCCATTTAGTGTAATATAATCCTAACTAGGAACAAGTGTCTTATCTGGAATTATTCATCTTCACTCTAATACAAGGTGAACAATAGCAGAGCGGTTGCAGAAGCAAATCTATGGATCTAGTGCAGAACCCTGGTTTGCAGCAGATTTCAACAAACGAGCTCATTACTGAATGGCAGGATTTCTCCCGGGGGATGTTCTCTTATCCTGAAAGCATGTGCATCGAGTTGTGCAGACAGTGATGCTGGAATGACTGAAATAAAAAAAACATCAGTTAATGTGCTTTTTCCTTCTGGTAATAAGTCACTGTAGCTTCTAATTTAAGTCTTTTGCCCTTTTTTTAAATCTTTGCAAGAGCTACTGAGACAGAAAAGAGCCCAAATTCCTGATAAATCATTTGACATTTCACCCAGGGAGGAGTTGATTGTTATTTCAGTTCCCGAGTTCTTCTTTTGACTGCAATTTATCATTTCCAAAATTTGTTGGTGTGTAATTATACCAAAAAAACGATTCTGACTTCAACTGATGGGTGGTGTGGAAGCTGTGCTTTAGTTTCCCTTGAAGATGGTTCTGGTATTTTAAACCTAAAACGAAGTGTAAGATGCATTTATGCATTGGGAAAGTTATGAATATTAAAGGCTATGAGACGCGCTATTGAAAGAAAACTGGAACATATGGAGTATGATGGGACTGACACCTATTTTAGGACAGACAGAACGTGGTGAAGCACACGCCACAGTGTGACATACAATCATCCGACTTCAAAAATATCACTGAGGCATCGCAGTACATTAGATCATTTCTATAAACTCTCGCCCTCACTACGCCTCCCCTCCTCCTTCCTCCCAGGAACAGTTCGGCTGTGAGATAACGTCAACACTTGTATAGGAATATTTTTCTCAGTCAAAGTCGCCAATGAATCTTAGGCTGAGCAGACAAATTACGGAGACGTGGGTGATGTTGTTGATTTGAATTAAAACATTTCAGGGAAGGGGTGGAGAGGTTATTTTGCCCCCTTTGGTTAGTGTGAATTAAATCTTGTGATGCTAAAACAAATGGTTACACTCGATTACTCTCGTTAAACAGCGCAGACTAAGCCTTTTTGTCTACCAGAGGAGTCTCACAAGTTTATTTCGGGCACCTTGGTGAGCCACCATGCCACGTATAAACTGCTGGTGCGCTACAAGAAGGAATTGAAATAGATACAGCTCTTACTCAACTCCTACAGATCGATTTCATACTGACAGAGGCGTAGGGCTAAACCGTCTGAAGTCCTGGCACCCTGTATGTTAGGGATCCTAAGGGAGAGAGAGAATCAATCAAATGAACTAAGGTACACAAGAACAACAAAGCACATTTGTATAGCGCCTTTTACGTCATTAGGACGTCCCAAGGTGTTGGACAATCAGGGATCCGCACCCGAGCTGGTGGTTGGGATCAGGAGGGGCGAAGGGCGGGGAGGATAGGGGTAGAAGGATGACCAAAAGCAGAGTAAAAGAGGAGAGTCTTGAGATGAGTCTTCAAGGAGCCAAGGGAGGGGGCGAGATGGAGGGATGGTGTGGGATGGAATTCGAGAGGGTGGGGGCAGAGAGGCTGAAGGCCTGCCCCCCCAATGGTTTACCTAGCAATAAGTAGGAACCCAGTTGTTAATTGGTGGATCACTTTTCCGCGGGGCAATAATCCCTCCCCAAAAAATAATAATAAAAAAGAATTGGTCACCTACTCCACACACATTTCCTGCTGAATAATAATTGTGAGGAAAAACAATCGCTCCCAGTGCATATTTAATTCTCGACACAGTTTGAAAATGAAAGAAAATTTAACACAATTTAAGAATTTAAAGAATGGCTGTTTTTGGGACCCTGCTGTGTGCAATTGGCTGTTGCATTTCGCCCAAAATATACAGTCAATTCACTTTACAATATATTCTGTGAAGCGCTTTGAGGTGCCTCAATGATGTGATAAAACACCTTAACAAAAGCAAGGATTATTATTATGTCCTCTTGTTCTGTCATGATGCATCCTGAAGTATTGATCTGGGTTTACGTTTTCAATCCCATTTAACATTTTGACATCCCTATGAGGTCCCCTCTCAGTCGTCTTGTCTAGTCTTTGCTGTAACTTTAAATAGTGCTTCATTGTTACAATCTATCGTTGTGTAGATTTCATTCATTCATTCTTAAACTGTGTTGAGAATTAAATATGCACTGGGAGTGATTGTTCTCCTTGCAGTTATTATTCAGCAAGAATGGTGTGTAGTTTGAAAACTATGAAGGGCATTTCGTACAAAGCGGGTTATAAGGTGGCATGTGATCTGCGGTTATATTGATGGAAATTAAAATTTCTGCTGAAGTAATAAAACCCAACCCTCTATCCTCTGTTCGGCAAATTGAAATACTCCAAGGTCAGATTCGGCCTCAAAGGGGATGGTTGTAGAATTGGTATTAGACTGGTGGGTGGGGAAATGTGTCGATTCCTGTCTACCAGCATCCAGATAAGGCAGTGTTAACCTTTATTTTTCTCACAAGGAAGGATGGGCGGGGGGTAGGGGGGGAGGTGGGTGCCGAGAATACAGACTTCACAATATTCATCACATTATGCTAACAAATTCTAATATCCACCACATATTTTGGTGATGTTTGTTCAGCATGTGAGAGAAAATGCTGTTGCGATGAATGTGACAAAATGAAACGCTGTGTTTAAAAGCTTCTTTAAGAACTGCAGCAGCATGGGGGAAGCATGAATCATTTATAAGGTTTGCAGAAACCTAAATTGAGAGCTCCAACAAATTATGATAGGTACTTTGGTGGTGTGCTTAATTTGTGTTAAGTAGGAGAAAGGATAAAAGATTGGGAAAACTTTCAGATGCACCAAGACAATAGAACAAGCACGACACAGGATAAGAGCTGCAGAGGGCAATTTTAGGAGAGATACCTGGAAGTATTTCTTGACCCACACCGTAATTAATGACTGGAACAGGTTGTCAGGAAAGGTGGGTTAGATCAGACCCTGGACTCATTTAAAAATAAGCTAGATGCTATGATGGGAAGATGGTAGGATGGGTATTCTGGAATGATGACATCAAATAGGCCAAAGAATCTTCAACCAAACCCATCTTGTTATCTTGTAAAAAAATCTTGAGTATCCTTACTTCACCATTTATTATAAAGCCAGTAAGTCTTGTAAATTATCTGAGACTCTGAACCATGTGCTGAGAACCTGTGCAATTGTTTTCCACTCAAAGTCTCAGCTTCTGATCTCTTTGGTATTCCATTGGGAGGATTAGATGACAAGTGAGGTTCAGGTAACGATGGCACTTTGGTCTTTTTTAACTTCATCCTTGCAGAATGCGAACCATATTGTCATCCCATTACAACTTGAAGTTGCTTCTTAAATGAGTCCATTGTCCTATCCTCATCCACTTTTCCTGTTAGCTCGTGTCCAGCTTGTCTTCTCTGCAGGGATCTGTACCCTGCAGGCCCTGTACATGAAGGTTTTGTCTTTGTGAGAAAGTCGAATATTTGGTGAAACTTTTGTTTGCTGCAGATCAAGGGTCAAATGAGGCTGATGACATTTCCATAGCAACAATATCCCACACAAGTCACAAATGTATTTTGAAGCATTTGCTTCATCACACTGAGGTGTTATCAAGCCAACATAGGTTGCAAAATGTAAAGCAAAATCTCTCTCAAAAGAATGAGCAACCCTCTTTTCCAGATGGTATGCACTGAATCATGCAAGCCTATTAAGGCATGTCACACACTGTAGTGCTCAAGTGCGGAGCTCATAAAGTGTGGGTCAGTGCTTTTAAATGGAGGAGTTATTGGTAGCAAAGAGTCCAGTTTGTTAATGTAAAGTTGTAAAACATAATGTTGTAAACTTTGAGAGCCCCTGGACTGTTACCATAAGAAAGTGTATTCTGTGAAGCGCTTTGAGACATCTAGAAGATGTGATAAGGCGCCATGTCAAATGCAAGAATTATTATATTATTATTATTAACCACAAGAAGCCTAATGAGCCAAAGCAAATACTGTAGTTTGCTTTGAAATATTAGTGTACTTTTTTTTAAATGTCACAAAGGGATGAGAACAGATTATCCGAACTTGAATATCATTTTAACTATAATTACATTTATATAAATAACACTGACACCAATCCTGTCCAATAATGTGTATTTGAAAAATCTTTTTGGTAAAACTGAAAGATGGTAAGTGGTAAGAATTCTCCCATAAGTTTACCCAAAAGACATCATCATAGGCAGTAATGACATTACATAGTGGAATCCTTTCAGAGCACGAGCAAACTTACGTAGGTTTGTAGGTTTACAATGGAATTTCATGATCATCTCTTTTACACTGATTAAGATTATTATAATTTAATAGCGGTTCATCGAAATCAGATCATAAAATGTCCCAAATGCCGTGGATGCCCTTTAAAATGACTTGTATTGACTTATCAATATGAATGAAAGCGTTAATGTAATAACGTTATAAAATCACTGATCGAATTTATGAAAAAATGAATGTAATGAGGCCATAACAACACTGATCGAATTTATCCTTGTTTTAGTATAGTTCTTCTGATGGCTCAGTTGGTAAAGCATGAAAGCATGAAATTGAACCACGCAAACCAAGGTCATCCCACTTTCCATTTATCTGTTATCGGATGATCTCTGTTATAATGTATGGTTGTATTGACAGGATCAGACTCGGCTGTTAACCTTTGACCTTTTCCTCTTGTTCAATGTTTGAACTTTCTGAGGGGATTGGAGAAAACTCTAGGAAAGAAGACTAAAACGGAGGAATTGTAAAACACTTGCACTTAAAAATTGCTTTATTTTTCTGTAAGATTCAAGCCAGAAAAATTCTGCCCCCAATTTTTTTTATCACTAGAAATAGACGAAAATCCCGAATAATGGAAAGTAGAAGAAATAAAATAATTCAGCTGCAACAATTAACCACTATTTTAATTATCAGAATCAACCCAAGTGTTTTTCTCCACTCTGCTAGTAAACCAAGTCAGAAGATGTCCACTTCCACATGGTGCAAGCTTGGTTAAGCCATCCCACATTTGGGTTTTTGCTTGCTTGCTGGTGGAATGATTTATAAAATTACAAAATTGTTCTTAGGCATTGATACCAAAGCATCCAAGATTGAGGGATGTCAACATGGGTGGAAATTTTTTGCAGAGTAACTGAGGATTGCATCAATAATATATGATGTGCCAAAACTGCAGTCCAACATAAAGCTGCAGGCCATCATGCCGATATCTGAACAGAAAAATTTCCAGCGAGGATACAGGAAAGGGTAGCTCTGTATCATGTCTGAAGAACACAAATCTCACATCTCTCTCATTGTAGTAGTTCAGATGAGTGTTAGAAATCCATGTTCTGTTCAACTATTTTAAGTACTGCATTATAAGCGTAATTAAGTACTGTATAATGTGGATTGCAAGAATTCAATATATACGTATTAATATATAATATTCTTGAAAGCTTATATAAATGTTTCCTGTTCACAATAGGTTGGGTTTGGATAACTTCAATAGTCTTCTTGTATCTCCATAGATAATTCAAGTTCAGATACCATTGGGATGAAAGCTATGTGTCACACATCTTTCTACCACGCTGAATTCAGATTTTTATTGTTGAAAGCTTGATAAAAATATCAAAACGTAGCACAATGGCTATTGAAAATGATCATGTAGAGTTTGGATTTGTGAAAACATACGTCTGTATCTGGGATTTGGTAGCGCAACTGATTGCATTGAGGAGTTATGGCATAATGACTGATCTGCAGGATAGTGACAATTTGTTTAAATGAATTGTGTTGCAACAATACCATTTAGAAATTAGTTTCTCGTATCTACATGGGCACAGAAGCAGGGCATTCAGCCCAACTAGCATGTGCTTCATTTAGCAAGAGCTTATGTCCTTATTTGCCACTTGTTTGATCAACTTGCTGGTCTTTAACCATCTTATGGCTGCGGCCTTCATGAAATCATGTTGAAAGAAATGTTGGGCCATTGTACAGTGGGGTTCAACATGAGTAAGAAATTAAAACTAAGGATTCTTCTTCTCATGTGTTAAATCAGTAGACACAAAACATGCATAATATTGCTAGAATTTGAACAACCTATTGTTATTTATCTACTTCACACTTATTACATGATTAAGTTTTAAGCTGAATATTTTCACTGTTGACTTAAGTTGCATTGTAGCACTTTAAAATTGCTTTCATTCCATCTGATTTTCTTTACGACATTTATATGGTTTAAGTTTAAATGTAGTGTAATGATAATAACTGCATTCAACTTCCAAAACTTTTACAATTACCAATATTTACAATTGCCAATATTTTCCCAGTTCCCATAAAAGCTTTGCGAATCACCTGAAGTAGAAAGCTCCTATTATTCTTTTTTTTTATCATGTGCCTTTATCTTTAGCAATAGCTTTTTCTCTTGAACTTTATGGTGCAAGTCAGTTTCTCAAAACCTTTGCAGATATCCACAGGGCAGTGACAACTGAATCACCAAAGTGTTTAAGAATAAAGCTCAAGAGTTGCCCAAATGGGCGACAAGATCAACCGTACATCAGTGGCCATTGTTGAAAAACACATTTGAGCTGAAATTCCAGTTGAAATTCCGCTCTGAGTTAATCTACGAGTTCCAGTTGACATCATCACTTCAATTATCCTTCACCTTGATAGCTCCAAACTAAACCATGAGCCTCTATTGGGCTAAAATTCTGTTGGTGTTATGCGTAGCTCCTTTGGCGATGTCAATTGTGACAGAGAAATCCTTTTAGCAGTCAACATTGCCAAAGGCGCTAAGTCTAATGTCAATTCCAGCCCATTTGGAGTTTATGGATTAGTTTGGAGCTACCAAGATGATAGGTAATTTGAGAGATGATGGCAGCCTGTAACTAAAGCTTCCCACTGGGGGTTATTATCACAAACTAATCCCCTAAGATTGACATTCGTTTCATTACAGGTTTATAAAAAGAAATCTCATTGACTTGCGGAAAGTTAACAGGAAAGTCTCCATGTGTGTACCATTTCATCACCCTTGTACCACTAATTATTAAATACTAACGCTTTTACTTAAGACTTTTTGGTGAGATTTAGAAATCAAGAGAGATTGATTTCTGATCCAATAGTTGATTCCATTTGCATCTTTGAAACTCTGTCACAAGCTGAGTTGGAACATTATGGGAGGAGAAATCTTTCTATCTACATCCAGTTTTCAGTGCGTATCTTTGTGCTGGAGAGGCGGACTGTAAATATCTGTGACTGTTTGGGCTAAACAAAATCGAATAGTGCAAAGATGAACAATTATAGAGTAAAGAATGGTACAGGAAGCCTGAAGCCTAAAATCTTCAGATTCATCAAATTAATTTGCTAATTGGAGTGATGCAACAACATCTGATTCAAGTGGTTGCTGTTCTGAATTTGGTTGCAACTCAGGTCTTGCATGTAAATATGACATACAATACCTACCTTGTTTAGAACCATACGGCTAGTAAATGAAGCTCAGCAGCCCAGTCATAAAAGTAAATTGACCTTAATAACTAGACAATTAAGATAATTATACTTAATAGGTACTCTGGTAAATGCTCTGTTTCTGCAATGAACAAATAAAATGTAAGCTGTCCAATTTGTTTTATTCTGTTTGTCCATGTAAGAGTTTATTATGACTCTGTTCAGGGATCAATAATGCCCATTGATATCCTGTAGCCCACGGCCCTGTCGGCTGTCTATCATTACAATCAAGCTGATCTGTTTTTCTAACTTCTCTTCCAGCTTCTATTGTGATTCAGAAATGGTGGTGCCATATGCATCCGTGTCTGGATGGCGAGGAGTGTAAGGTTCTACCAGATCTTTCAGGTTGGTCGTGCAGCAGTGGCAACAAGGTCAAAACCACCAAGGCAAGTAAAATAGTCTTGAACAGACAGTCTTGCAGTAAACTATCTTAAAGTCCAGAACATTAAAAAGTTCAGTTCATTCCTGTTCTCTTAAAGGTTCTGCCCCATTTACTGAAATGGTAACAAAACAAGGCTGTCATTCTTCTGCACTGTTTGTAGATGAAGCGATGTGAGGCGTCAAGATGTTCCCGGCTTTATTTCTTGCATGAATAATTTATTCAGTCTCATTTGTGACACTGGCTAGCTTTCCAAAAAGAATCTGTGTAAAACAAATGATGTGAACATATGCCTCAGTAAAAAATGTTAGCGTTGTTAAAAGTAAAGTTTTAACGTGGAAATTTTAAAAGCCATCAAAAGTTAGAACATGCTATAATTAATTAGAAAATTTGCATAAATGGTCCAAATTTTCTTGAGGGTACAGTTAATTTCGACCAAGAAGCACAGAGATAATTGGTGTTCAAAAACAAAGGATGTCCTTATGGATGTTGTTTTGTATCAGAAGAGATTGCAAATTTATATGATGCAATGATTATTTATAGGAATTATAAAAACGACTTGAATTTATATAGCACCCTTCACATAGGAGTGTTTCAGAGTGCTTTGCAGTGTTAGATACCGAGCAAGGGAGAAGTGTGTAAGAGAGGTGACCAAAAACGCGGTCGAAGAGGTAGGTTTTAAGGTGGGTGGGAGAGGGGGCATGGGGGTGAGCGGTGAGATGGAGGGACAAAAGTAGAGCATTCTAGAGGTTGGGGTGTAGTGACTGAAAGTTTGGCCAGTGATGAGGTCAAGGATAGGGAGGGGGTTGCGAATTTTAAAAATGTATCTATAATTATAATCCTCTGTAACCTTTGTTATTCTTAGTTGAATACACTATTCACTGTCTATGTGTAAAAACCTCATTATGGTTTTAATCTTATATATTTCCAGGTGATTTGGCTTTTTTTTCTCTCCAAACTTGTATGTTGCTGGGCCTTTTGTTGTTCCCTGAGAATTCTGATGGACAAGCATCTTATTCTTTGCTCAAAGCCCAATGAAGCTATTGAGGATGACACCATTACAGTGAATCGTGTAGTAAATCGGAGAAATTTCTGTGCATTCCAGAGCGCTGTACAACACAAACTTTGAGCACTCAGCCTCTTCCGTCCAGATTCCGGCTCAAGGCTTAAAAAAAATAAAAAATAAACACCCAGAAATTCAATACAGTAGAACATAAGTAAGGATAGGACAAGTAAAGGCTGCTTGACCCGTCAAGTCTACTCCAACCTAGTTCTTGCACTTCAACACGGTCCGCTATATCTGCTCTTTGTTCCCCACTCTAAAAGCACAATAATCATTGTCTTTGGAGTAGTTGTCTTTATCTACCCGTGTATCAACCTCTTACCTCTAAATTTGGTCATCCTCCCGATGTGAAAGGCGCTTTACAAATGTAATTTTATTGTTGTTGTTGTTGTAAATTAGAAGGTTGTGGGTTCAAGTGCCACGTCAGTTTATTGATCTTACGGTCGAGGTTGACACTTCAATGCAGTACTGGGGGAGAGTTGCAAAGTTCAAGGTGCTGTCCTTCATATGAGGCCATAAACCAAGGCATGTCTGCTTGTTCAGGCGGACGTTAAAGATCCATTATTTGGAAAGAGAAGGGAACTTCTCTCAGTACAGCAATCCTCCAGGTAAAAAAAAATCACCCACTTGATGGCTTTGTGGGATATTGGATATAGTGCAAATTGGCTGTACCTTTTCCTACAAAGAAAAGGTCACTATACTTGAAATGTTTTGGGATGTTTCAGAGTGATATGTCAAATGCAAGAGTTATTATCCTTCGAAGCAATTGCCAAATAGACAACTAGATATTATTTTTAAAAGGAGTTGAGCAATACAGAGAATTCTGCTTTTGTAAAGAGTCTGTTCCATGCAGCCACTATTTTGATTTCTGGCAATCATAATCAATGCGCTCTAACATTTGAAAGTCAACAGTGTAAAGGCCAGATTTTGCCTGGACCACAACCTTTAAGTGGGAGGAACTTTGCTGTCAGAAAACAACAAGCAATATAAACAATGACATTTCCGTTGCCAGGAATTTGCAAGTGTCTCATTATGATACCAGAATCTCCCAATAATAGACTCTTGGAAACATCTACTCAACATCCAATGGTCTCTCAGGCTACTGTCTCTTTTCATGCTTGTCTGCCTGATTTGCAGGTTTAGTGGAAGTGACCCCTATGTAGTAATCACATCCTTGGGTTGTATTATAGGCAAATGTACTTTTTTTCTGCTTCTCATACAAGTAATAATATAGGTGTCTCATTGACAAACTGAATGCCCATCATGACCTGTTCCTCATACCAGTATTCCCCTACATCTCTCTGTACAGATTTTGGCAGAGTGCATTTGCCATGATATTTTTGTCCTGATATGTTCAGAGTAGATTCCTTAGACTCTATGAGAGTGTCACTTTGAAAGGTTGAAGTGCAGACTACTAGCGAATGAGAGAGAAAATCACCTTCAACCGCTCGCACTCATCGGTGGTTCCACTCAACATTCCTGGAAATCGTTGGGCTGCGATTGTGGTTGGCAATGTGTGTTGCGATTTTTGACAACGTGCGATGATAATGGGGAATCCCATTTGAGGCTGACATAGGCAATGCCACCAGAAGGAACTCATGACCAGAATTTCAACCGACAGATGTTGTCCGTTGTGGGGGGAGGCGTAAAGGGAAATTGGTGCGTGGAATCAATCATGAATCTAGAAATATCCAAAGGTACTTAACGTTAATGAGATTTGGGCAGGAATCAGTAAGTTACAAGGGTCCAAATTAGAATTTATTGAAGCCTGAAATCATTCTACGTTGAAATAATAGTGGACTGATCCCTATCCATAAATTTCTCAAATCCAACCTTAATTTACACTGATATTTATGCTGTAGTCAGCTGAAGAAGAAAAGGATAACACTGTGTTGAAAGCCCTTCGACCCATCTGAGCTCGTCCCTCAAGAACACCCACACTATCTCTTCCCATCACAGCATCTAAATGAGTAGTGCTTTTTAAATGAGTAGTGTGCTGGCTTCAACAAGCCACCCTGGCAACCTATCCCAGTGCTTCATTTTGATCAGTTATTTCCCCTTGGTAACACCCAGCTCGAAACGAAGGATAGCATGACCTAAAATTCTGTTCTTCGCTACATGGTGATGCACATCTGCCACTGCCACACTTCCAGCTGTGTTATAATTTTCTCCTTCAGCTGACTACAGTGTAAATTAAGGTTGAATTCGAGAAACATGCTGTTTGGTGAGCAGTCAAAACCATGGAGGCTCTTCTCCTTGGTGTCTGTAAATTGTCAGTAATGGGATTTCCCATTATAAGCATTCACTCTGAAAGGATGAGGAAGAATAACCCTCCTTGTGCTATTTGCTTTCTTTACTGGTTGCGAGCATGAAAATGAAAGTATTATTATTTCAAGATCCAATCCAAGGAAAAAAATGACAAAAGTAATGTGTATGTTAATTAACATCACTGCAACTAGGTCAGGTTTGTTCAGCTGGCAAGCAGGCAGGCATCAGGAACATGATTTGGGGGTACAGAAACTGTCCAAATACATTTTAAATATGCACAGAAATGGTGATTAACACTGTTGTGTGCAGTCCTAGTGGACAGACTTGCAATCTGCTGCTTGTAGCCATTATCTCGTAAAATTAGATCAATGTCAAACGATGCCTTTGAACAACTAGGTTGTAATCTGGGGAAAAAAATGTGCGGATTAATTAGCTAAATCAGGTTAACTGGGATTTGGGAGTGCCGTTCAGTAGGAAAGCTCACTGCACTGTGTTAGCAATCTCATTTTATTGAAAGCCATTACAACATGAAAATGAGGCATAAATGAGCTTTTAGTAAATGGTGGGTGGAGAGCAGGTGCACTGTATACACAAGTGAAATGATAACACATACATTCGTGAGCAGGAAAAACCAGGTCAGTCGCAGAATGAGGAGATGTAAGGCAGATACAGAGCAATGAATGCTGAAGTTGTGAAGACATAATTTGAAATCGACATCTGTTTCACTATTTGCATTATGGTGAGAGAAAATAAAATCGAACAGTAAAATTAGATTCCAGTAGGAGTTTAAATTATGGAAATCTAGGACAAACTGCCCTCCGACATTGTTGAATTATCAAATCAGCAGCAGGTAGAATAGATTAAATAAAACAATTTGTCTTCACAGGTTGTCTTAAGGTATGCAGGGATTTGCCTAGGATTCGATTGATGTGAACCCTCATGCCCTCGCTATTGCTTATTATTCTCTCAGAAGAAACCATCTTTTACTCAGAGAATTGAAACACCACATTTTATTTAGATAAAAAAAGAGTTAGGACTCAACACTGTATTTCAGCCTGGCTTGGTTGGCAGCACTCTTGACTCTGAGTCAGAGCTTATGGGTTCAAGCCCTACGTCAGGACTTAAACTTACATAGTCTAGGCTGACATTGCAATGCAGTGTTGGGGTGCGGAGGGAAGTGGGTTGCATTGCGCTCATGGTGCCGTCCTTTGGATGACATGATAACAAAGGTCTTGTCTGCCTGTTCAGATGGACATGAAAGATCCCATGGCACTATTCGAAGAGAGAAGGGAGTTTCTCCTGTTCTGCTAGCCAACAATCCCCCAAATAAAATACGTCATTCATTTTATGCCTGGTTCTGGGACATTGGTATGTGCGATTGGATTGATTATTATTATTATCATTATTAATATTGTTGTTGTTGTCACGATAAGTGGTTTGTTCAGGTTAGTGATCAGCAGGTAATAAGTGGGAGAAGAGCATGTTTAATGAAGATTTTTAGTCCAAGAAATGCAGATATTTGTGAATGTCCAATACCAAAAATATTGAATACCAATGAATTGTCAAATTGTAAGCTATTTTTGTGCATTCCCATAGGTGTTTCATTAAAATATTGACAATATTTATTTTCAGTATTCACAACTTCCTGTTTTTGCAACATATAACTATTTGGAGTCCTGTCGCTCAGTGGTTAGAGCACTCGTTTTGCAAGCGAGAGACCTGAGTTCAATTCCAGGCAGGGCGAAACCTTGGGCAAGTTTCCTTACTCCACACAGAGCCTAATAATAATCCCTCCAAAACCCAAAACAATAATAAAATTGGTCATTTTCAATCTACGATTGTTTGTGGGACATTGCTGTGCGCAATTGGCTGCCGCATTGGCCCACAAATATACAGTCAATTCACTTTACAGTGTGTTCTGTGAAGCACTTTGGGATGTCCTCCCGATGTGAAAAGCGCTATATTAAATGCAAGGATTATTATTATAGGATTATTTAAAGGAGAAAAATGCAATGACAACAATTACATTTGTAGAGTGCCTTTCACATCGGGAGGACATCCCAGGGCGCTGAATAGTCAGCGGTCAGGATCCGGGCATGGGAGAGGGGTGGATAGTAGGGGTAAGGGAAGGCAGAGAGGTGGGAGGGCGACTGAAGGCACGATCGAAGAGGAGGGTCTTGAGACCGGCCTTGAAAGAGGCAAGGGAGGAATCAAGGCGAAGGCACTGTGGGATAGAGTTCCAGAGTATGGGGGCAGAGAGGCTGAAAGCCCAGCCATCAATGGTAGGGTGGGTCGGGCAGGAAACATGGAGCAGGTCGGAGCCCGCTGAACGGAGGGAGCGGGCAGGTTGGTAGGGAGTCAGCAGGTCAGAGAGATAGGAGGGGCAAGGCCATTGACGGCCTTGAAAGTGAGGATGAGGATCTTGAATTCAATCCTCTCTGGGATGGGGAGCCAGTGGATAAGGCAACTAAATACTTGAAGTTTTGTTCGGCTAAATGTGCAGAGCAGTTAAATGACATTGGCATCCACCGTGTGGCGATTATTAATGAGAATCTTTCCTATCACCTCTGAGTTGCAAATAGGGATTCTGCTGCTGGTGTGTGGAAGTGTATCACTCTGATCTGTAAGGACTTCGCTCCTACACGTCTGGATGTGGATGGCAACGTTCCCATGGTCCAGTATGACATGCATCTGGGTGCTGTCAGGTTTCCCCACTTGGGACGCAAAGTCGATTATGAACAATTACTGCGAATCACTGCAAATTTCATCCCATCATGGCCCTCAGTTATTGGTTTAACTGGCACTTCAGCCTACCAGCTATGGTGGGTAGACCATCATTAATTTAATCTGACATGTTGCAATTTCCTTGAAATGTTCACAGTGCCCCAGGAAATCCTCATACAGATGTGGGGAATGAGATTGAAGGTCTGGGAAATGACCATTGCCATTAATTAATATTGCAAAGGACAATCAAGCCTCTTTGCTGATTATTTCTCTCTCTTGACTTTTTTTTGGATACTGGCGTGCAAGCGAAATCAAAATTTGAGTCTCCCCAATGTATCTGCAATTCCTACATTCTCCAGTTATTGTTTAGCTGCTAACATGACAGCAACCTGAAACCTCTTGATTTGCTCTTCATTGAACTGAAGTATGGGTAATGCCTCATCACCTCTGTGTGTAAATCACCAAGGCAAGGAAATTGTTGTATATCCAAATGCAAACTGGAGCCGTTTTTTAAAAAAAAAGTCACTGCACACAGTGAGGGTTAGCTAAACGTGCAAAAACAATCCCTTCCCCACCTTGGAAACACAGTGGTTTAAAGAACACTGACATTCAGTGCTGTTAATAGTGCAAACCACACTTCAGAGGGGAGATATGGAATATTAATAGTCATCACGAAGACAGGAAATACTTGCAGTATGTGAAAGTTGAAGTGTTGGCTGAGCATTCAGTAGAAATGATCCAATGTTATGACTTATTGATTAATGCAGATTTAAGCAGTTTAAAGTTAAGCAGACCTTTGTTCAAGAAGTGGTGTGTTTCATGTTGCTTATTCAGGGAATGGGACTTCCTCTTAAACTGCTGTCTGCAAATAAGGGAAACCACAACCTATTTGTTTAGAGCTAATTAAAGGACTGGGCTCTCCTTTCACCATTAAAGTTCTCTGGATGATCTCAGTTACAATAATAAAGTTAATTCAACTTGGGAATTTAATCAAGTAAGGACATATTTTTAAAAGCAAGCTAATAAAATCAAGATCATTCTGGGAATAAAATTTATTTCAAAATCTAACCAGAGACAAGTGTCCACATAATGTTAAATGAAGTGTAATCTGATCAGACACTATCCTTGCTGGATGGTCCCATTATTGGCCATTTGTAACTTGTATTCTGTTACTGTAGCAGTCTTTGCTTGAGTTACATCGGGTTCTCTTTTAAGACCTGAAGAAGTGTCAGGAGACTAGTAATGTCTGTGTTGATGATGTGTTAATCAATATAATCAAATCACAAGTTATTTGTTCACTTACAAGTGGAGACAGAACAATTCTCTGAATACCTGATGCATGATCTTCAAAGCCCTGGGTGCAGAAAATTAGTAGATCCTTAGTTTAGTTAAATCTAACAGTCCCCGATGAGCTGGCCAATCGAGACTAGCACTCAGCAGTGTCCTGGATTCCACGAATGCATTTTACCTGAGGTACTGTGGCTGGCAACTCCTTGTAGCTCACTTCAGACTAAACCTTAGATCATTATTGAAATTATTAGTGTCTACAATTCAGTATTATGGGGTGTAATTTGCGATTTTCTGTAACTAATGCAATGTGATAATCTGTCACAAATTTGCCTACTGGATGACAATACAGAGAAAAAGAGTTTACAGTCAATTGAAAGACTGGGATATCCTTTGTTCTGAATCACTTCTATTGTGGCACAGGCACTGTTATAAAAACACAGGCACTGCTATAAAACTGGTATAAAACATAGATCGAATTCTCTTTATGTTCTACATACAATAGTTCCTTGAAAGTCTAAACAGTGATATTCGGTAGGGTACAAAGGTATTGAGTTTGTATCATGACATACAGATGCACCACATTTTGTGACCTGTGCTCTACTGCACTTTCATGGAATGTCTCTGAGAAACAGAGATACAGAAAAGTACTGTGATCTGTACACCGAGATAGATTGATTCACAGTATTTTATTTAAAAAAATTGCATGTCTGATGTAAGGAAAGCGGGAACATCATTTGAATCTCCAGCTTTAGATAGTTTGCAGAAACCAAAGCCAAAATCTAAAGAGTCATCCTAAGACAATCTTTACACCTGGCACAGTCCAAAGCTCCATTTACACTGCATATATTATACTCGTATGAGATTGGCTGGGAAATTTCATCCACACCTGGTCCCACAGATACGCTGCATAGAAAACAATATTGCAATCACACCAGCACAAAATCCTTACACGGTCTTGTCTTATCCCAGATCAATGGAAGAACAGGATCTCTATTGTAAACCTAGCTGGGTTTGACAAAAATATGCCTGCTGAATTGCTTAGCAATTTTCAGTGCAATGTTGGAAAACTACTCATCTGCTTCTTGTCTTATTGAATATAACGAAGGAGAAATAATAGTTTTGAATTTCCCGTTCAGTGGTGATTTGTAATAAGCACTGTGTTGCTGACTGACAGTATAAGTGGACAGTCCAGCATCAGATCTGGTGAGTATGTTTTGTGCAGGCTAAATGAAACTTGTTAAGGCCTCATCAGGAACAGCAGAATTTCCAAAGATAAATGTTAAGTTCAGGCTGTTATCTGGTTTGAAACATAATTAAAATCTGAAAAGACCATGTCTCCTTCGTGTTATTAAACTTCATCTTGGGAAGTCAGAGATAATCATTGAAAGGGGAGGAATAAGCATTTTATTAAAAAAATACTTGTGATTTTCAGCCAAAATGGAATATCAGACACGTCTAATTGGCCTGACCTTCTGAAAACTATGTCTAGATTTTAGAGGTACAGAGCAGGAATGTTCAGTTTTGTGCTATATTTGAGAACTGACAAAAGTTCAGTTCTTACAGACTGACAGACATGGCCCTGGCCTTGTTTTGCAAGTTACACGGTAGCTTGAGAGCTGCTGCCGACAAGTTCCCTTCAGATACAAGACTTGTTGAGTCAAAGATTTCCCTGGATGTCGTCCTGGAACAAGTGGAGCATGGCTACATATCCTGAGACTTCTTTTGTGTGTGTGTGTGTATATATTGATAGATATATTTATTATATATATTTGAGCAAGGTCAATCCAGTCTCCTGCTGCAGTATGGTTTGAACTCTAATTTACTGCTTGAGGAACTTTCTGATTAGAAGATGATACTCTTGTTGCTGACATTTCTAGTATTGGCTGACAAGATACTGAAGAAGACACTTGTGCTTTTGATAATACAAAGTGAAAGACAATGGGCAACACTGCATATTTAATAGGTCAATGAGATATTTTGTTTGCTGTCTTTTGTTCTTTTGGATAACTGAGTATATGAATGTGACCTGCAGGAAATGCTAACAATGAAGAGATACTTCTGTCTCACTTTACAACTCCAGAAGAGACAGCAGTGGAAAAGGTGTCAGGATTACACTAATGGCTTGTCTTGTGACAAGAATGATACCATAGTCAATACGACATTCAAATGGCCTTTTACCTTTCATGGCTGAGAAAAAAGGGAGAAACTATGTTGGGTGGAAGAATATTGGATTTTTGAGACTTTGAATTGAAGGATTGTTAAACCACCATCATAGTCTCTGCATCAAGTACGAGTGGATTTGCCGACTTAAATAATTTATCATCCGGTTCAAAATAAATAAGCGTTTTTTTAAAAAAAGTTTGGGGATTTGTTATTCAAAAAAATGGGAGAATTAGAGGAGAGTATTTTTGTATCATCATCGACAAGACCAAAAACCTCCCTAAAACTTTAGTAAATGACCGTCACACAGACATTTTAAGTTGAATAATCATTACTCCTATATTTAAAAATCATTGTTTTCAATATCTTTTTTTTCTATTTCAGCTGTTTTGTTTTAGCAAAATGTTGTTTAAATAATGAATGGTGATAACATCAAATGGTGAGGAAAGAGATAGTAAGTTTGACAGTTGAAGGCAGTGGATATCAGCAGGGATCCAGTCATTCAGTTATACTTATGAATTCAAATCTACCTCACAGTTCTACCACCTCCACTGATGCTTGGTGACACTTCCCCGCCACCAGCCCTATCTGCCCCACAATTGGTGAGTGAGCAGTCAGCCATTCCGCTCCTGCTCTCTGGACCTCCCTCCCGGAGTCCCTCTGACTCTCTTGCCACTTCCCCTCATTCAAGACATGGCTCAAAATGCACCTCTTTGACCGTTCTTACGATCATTTTTCCCCTCCCCACCCTATGACTCCCATCCTCAGCTTAGGTTCCCAATAAGCAGTGTCAAGCACTGTGAGATGTTCTTCCGATGTGAAAGGCATTATATAAATGTAAATGGCATTGTATCAACACTGTTTTAAGTTAATAGCAATTCCCTGTAATTTGCAGTTTTCCCTGTAATTTTCCCCGTAGTTAATCCTTTTAAGAATTAATAACTGAATGGACTGAGCAGTTGATAAGCAATACATGATGTTACGAGATGTGCGTTAGAAGTTATTTATATTATCGATACTCTGCTTAATTTTTAATGTGGTCTGGCAAAAAATTGTCGATGACAATAAATGTATAATAAGTAACCTGATTTTTGTGGTTTTAAGTTATATCAATGTGTTTTCCACTTTTGGAAAAATATTTTTTTCTGACTCCTGGGAGAGGACTTTATCCCTTTATCATTGATAGTGTGTAACATCTCACACACATCTATATTACAAAGCTTTCACCATCAATTTAGTTAACTGGTAAACAAACACAGCTCGATGGTAAATAAATAATGATCAATTTACTTTATTTTTAGAAATAGTTCACAACTACCAGATATAGCAGCTTTTTTCCTTTTTTTTCAGATATACTATTGATATACTATTTATACTGTAAGTTACTATTTTTTCTTGCAAGGTGGGTGGGGTGGGGAGGGGAGTGGGGAATCTGTTATTTTGAAATTTTATTCATTTTGCAAACTTACAATTATTTCTCACCAAATTATCTTGATTTATGTAACAATTAGTGGGTTGTCTGGCTATCTTTCATTCAAGCTAGTTTTTGCTAATAACCAATTTATTCTTGTGGGCCACGCTGCCTAAGCAGCTTATTAACGTGCACACAAGTCTGAGACAGCTTCACGTCTAAGTCTGGGAAAAGTCATTTAAACACTTCAAAAAGAGTTGATAATGATATTTCTGGCTTAACTACAGTTCCACATTGAGCATTCCACATACTAATGACCTCTGTGTAAAATCAAATCCTGATTTGTTCCAATTGTTTTCCTTTGTTTAGCACCGTGGATGTTATGCCTACAACAGTTTAATTTAATTTTTGGATTTTGAAAAAAAATAGAGTTGACCTACAATTGTAAAAGATCTTTTTCCAGTGCTTGTTGGGCAGAGGCACTGCCCACAGTGTAGCTTTAAACCATTACAAACCGGCTTTGATTCCCAGTCTAAACTGATCTCAGCAGTGGCAGAAATCCAGCCAATGTAGTTAGCTTCTGTGGCCTTGGGCAAGGAATGGAACAAGATCAGTCAGTACACGGTTTCCACTCCTTATTTAATTCCACAAAACACGTAGTCACTACACTTTACAGTATATTCTGTGAAGCACTTTGAGACATCTCGACGGTGTGATAAGGCACTTAATAAAATGCAAAGATTATTATTATTACTCTAGTGTAATCTCTGCTATACGCAGACACAATGTGAGTCCAGGATTGAGTTCACCTTGGCTATCCTCCGTAGTTGGATAGCCTGCTGACACTTAAGTTTGGTCTCAAAAATAGCCACTTTGCAGCATTGCATTGACGCCAATGGAGGAAGTATCTCGACAAGTTATAATCAATTAATTTGACACCACAGACACCGAGTCTTTCAAGCCTTTGCCAATCACAATTTAAAAGGAGCAGATTTAAAAGAAAATTATAGCGACCATTAAGTCACTTAATCAATTATGTGGTGCCCAAATTCACATCAAAATTAACCCAATCTTTCACAAAGTTATTGCTAGTGCCATCCCTTTCCCAGACTGACTGGCTACACTCTGATGCCCTGCTTGTACTGCTGAAAGCAAAGCGGTATCAGTTCCAGCAGTAGAAATGTGTTGAGCTTGAAGCGGGATTTACACTGTCCACTCCTCATCACATTGGCTGGAAGCTATCATAATTTCAATACTCGATATTGGAGATGGCACTTTAACAGCATTAAAAAAAAAGGTTCCTTGAGAGATCCAGGGCTTTTTTTTGGAATGGAGCTGGAATGAATTTGAACCCCTGGGTTTACAGTATGAACTGGTGTGCTTCTGAACTCAACTCTGCAAGATGGTCTCAGTTGCAGTGCTCCAGATTCATACTTTGCTGCGGAAGGCGTTGTACAAAAGCAGCATCAGACCCATTTCTATCCATAAATTCATATCAGCAGCAGAACTGGATGAAATCAGACAAATTTGCACTTGTTCTAGTAAAGTTGCAAATCATATCAATTACAGTACTGTCACACTCTCCCTTCTGATTGTACCATATTGGTTGGCTTCTGAACATTGGTCAGCTTTGTAAGACAGAGATCGTCTGCAGTAATGATGCAGTGTGTAATTGGCAAAGGCTGGACTATGGGAACTCTCTCCTCGCCGGCCTTCCCGCCACCTCCCTCCACAAGCTGCAGGTCATTCAGAACTCTGCAGCTCGTGTACTGTCCCGCACCAGGCTTCGCGACCACATCACACCCACCCTCGCTCGCCTCCACTGGCTCCCCATCCCCCAGAGGATTGATTTCAAGATCCTCATCCTCACCTATAAGGCCATCCACGGCCTCGCTCCCTCCTACCTCTCCAACCTACTATCCCCTACCTACCTGCCCGTACCCTCCGTTCCTCCGGCTCCGGTCTGCTCCACATCCCCCGCCCCAATCGCCCTACCATCGGTGGTCGGGCCTTCAGCCTCTCAGCCCCGAGGCTCTGGAACTCCATCCCCCAGTGCCTTCGCCGCTTCCTCCCTCTCCTCCTTCAAGGCTGGTCTCAAAACCTTTCTCTTTGACCGTGCCTTCAGCTCCCCTCTCGACTCTCTTCCCCCTCCTCGCTCCCTCCCTTCCCTCCCCTCACCCTGACCATTTCCCCCCTCCTCGCTCCCTCCCTTCCCTCCCCTCACCCTGACCATTTCCCCCCTGCTCGGGTCCTGACCCAACTGTGCAGCGCCTTGGGACGTCCTCCTGACGTGAAAGGCGCTTTATAAATGGAATCTTATTGTTGTTGTTGTGTTTTGTGGATACCTGAGTTAGAGAAAGGCACAAGACCACAAAACACATCTTCGACATATCTTTATTATTCAGAAAATGAATGGAAAGCTGCAACCCTTTTTTTTTGGAGAAAAACACTCTCAGTCCTGACTATCAGTAATCGAGTATTTCAGCACAATATAATATGTGCAAGATAACAATTGTTTAATTGATTAGGGGATTAGCATGAATAAATCAATGTTGTGATTCTCTCACCTGAAGCTATCACAATCCAGCAATGGAGACCTTTGTATTTGGGAAGTGAAGGGACACTCAGTGTTAACACACTTCTGCAATTTACTGAAAGATAATGGAATCCTTTTATTCTAATGTTTTACTGTGCACTAATTATTAGAGCGCTACACAGCATGCTGAGACTTGGAGAATTTCAACCTCCCCTTCCCAGAGGTCTAAGCATCAGTTTAAATGGTGCCTTGTTTTTTTTCCAGATTTGATAGTAGTAGTACCCTGTGGGAGGGAGGGGGTGGGTGGAATCTACACTTTACATTAACATTGTGTGTATAATATTCCCTGTACAGAGCACTTCCTCAAATGGAAGCACTTGATGTCTGCTCATTATTAAGGCTGAACACTGTCTTATTGATCAGAACATGCCTTCACCCAGGAATGCCTCGAGAATCTTACTAAACCAATATGGCCCAGACTAAAATTGGCGTACGTTAATTATCATTTGTTGAGTTTGTGTTCTAAAAGGCATCCTCATTCTCTAAGAATCATGGAGTCCTGTAGCTCAGTGGTTAGAACACTCGCTTTGCAAGCGAGAGACCTGGATTTGATTCCCGGCAGGGTGAAACCTTGGGCAAGTTTCCTTACTCCACACGCCTGATAATAATCCCTCAAGAAAAAAATAATAAATTGATAATTTCAATCCACGACTGATAGTGGGACACTGCTGTGCACAATTGGCTGCCGCATTTTACCCACAAATATATAGTCAATTCACTTTACAGTCCATTCTGTGAAACACTTTGAGACGTCTAGAAGACCTGAAAAATGCTATATCAAATGCAAGGATTATTATTATAATATTATAAGAATCATAGACATTTACATTAACAGAGCAGAAGTAAGTCATTCGGCTCGTTGAGTCTGCGCCTGCTCTCAGAGCAAACTGTTCTTTGAGTCCCACTGTCTTGCCCTATTCGCATACTCCTTCAAGCCTTTAAATATCTTATACTCATTCTGTCAAGATTTACTAACTAAAAATTTCTGCCACATATTGCATGCAGCAGAATAAGCCTGACATTAATAATAACACTAATAATAATCATTGCATTTGATATAGCACCTTATCACGTTGTTGAGACATCACAAACCGCTTCAAAGAATATATTGTGAAGTGAATTGATTGTGTATTTTGTGGGCAAAACTATAACTAGATTTTATATAATTATAAAATATGACATTATAGTAGAGCAGGAAGAATCAATGTTCACAAACATTGTAAAACCTTTACTTACTATAAATTTGGCAATGTTTTAATATTTCTGTTGTTAATGAAGTTCATCTCACTTGAAATAGTGTCATGAAATGCTATTGAATGAAATGAACAACAGATTGAATTAATGGGATTTGACTCATTTGCCAAGGCATGGTTTCACATGTGGGGTGTGTTACATATTACAGAAGCGAACATTTGTGGAAAAAATCGAAACCTTGAATTAAGTGGAAAAAATCCTACTCTCTGTGTTTTGAACTGGCGCATAAATTTTAATTTGGAAAGTGAATGCTTAGGATGAACCCAGAGAAATAGAGATTTGTTTTCAAACCTAGTTTGGAATGCAAGATGCAATAATGGAAGAGTTATGTAAGCATAGCTGTGAACAGAAAATGTAGTGCCTAAACTAGGCAACCAAATTTGCAAATCTAATTTTAACATCCAAAGACAAAAACAGATTTTGTAAAGGCATGAATGCTGAAGATGCTTACACATGTAGAGCTGCAAAACAGATTGTTTGAATCTTATTTGAGCAAGGCAAATTTTCTGCAAAAGGATTTGTATAAAGTACAAAATATACTTGATTACATAGTGCTGAGTTGTTGACTTCTACATGCACCTGAGCAGCTCTGATTAAATATACAATTTCTGTATCCTGGAGGATTGTATCACTTAAAGATGCCTTCAACAATTCATATTTCTTGTAAACATTCCCAGATGTGCCCAAAATCCAGGTTAACAAATATCTTTTCATGAATTATGTCTGAAGTGACACACTTTGGTTTAGTTGAGCAATCCTGGTTACTCAGACTCAAGGACTTATAAGGTATAAAGAATACTGCAGTTCATTGTAAACCAAATTCATTTAAAGCTACCAGTTTCAATGCCACACAATGATTTCTTAGGTTAAAAAAATACAAAGGCAGTCTTTGATAAATGTTTATGTTGAATCCACCCTGCCATTCAGCCTAACTGAAACGTTCACAGACAAGAAAAGAACGAGCTTCAATATTATGTAGCTCAGAGGTAGGTGGAGATATGCAAGCCTCATTCAACCTCTGCATTTATTTGCTGAACACATTTTAAGCGAGTTTGATCCCATGACTGACTGTTCCAAAAGGAAACTTTGAAATTGCAATTTGTGCCTTAAAATGTACTGTAAATGGAAAAACACCAACAACTGATTATTTTTAATTTGATTTTGGCAGACTGTGGCTCAATTTTGTTATTTTTGAAAGGTTGCCAGTGGAACATGCATTATGTATTTACTCTCACTGGTACAACTACTAAAGGATGGCAGGCTAAATTAGCTCCCTGATGCAATTAGTTACTTGAGGCTCTATTGACCTGAATGATTGTTCGAGTCACCAGAAATATTAAGGCTGCATCCTCATTGGAAGCACAATGCACCTGAGGTGCAAATGTGAACTTGAATGATAAAATGGAATTCAACAGATTTACATAATTTGCAACAAAAAAAAATCATGGCCACAATGAGGCATTAAAACCATGCAAGCTAATAACTCTTTAAAATCCATTTTCCAATTTTCAAATCAGAAGTAACTTCGCTCAGATTCAAGGGGAGAAAATAGGATTTATTTTGCTTGCATTGTGTATGACTTGGCAATTCCTCCCGGTAGCTGGACTCCATGAACACATCTCCTCGGTGCAAGATAAAACCTTGGCAGTCTGGAATTCTCCCCAGAATATTACGTCATGAACCCAGGCTCTTAAGCTGTTTGCAAGTCCCTGGCAAACCATGGAAGTGCCTTTAATGCATAGGTGGCGGAGTATAACTGACTAATGGACCATTCAGACCTCTCTAAAGAGCAAAAAACTTATTGTGGTCACTTTAGCTTTTACAGTAATCATTTTAGATCAGCCCTTGAGAACATTTGTGAGCTGTTGTATGCTGCCCATGCCCTAAGGGCAGCACAGAGGAGAGCACCAAGGATGGTCTCCAGTAATAGAGGAATGAGCTATTCTATGAGCAATGATTAGACACGCTGGTGCTCTTCAGTATGGAGAGAAGATTGGTAGATATCCCTTTAAAAGTAAATGGCTTATTAGAGAATAATCAATGAGATATGAGAAGAAGTATAAAAAGGATTCTGGGACGGTACCTGGGATTGTGGGTTTATGGTTGGAGTATTGGCTTGTTCGGAGCAGAGAGAGAGAGAAAAAAAGAAAGAGAGAAAAGAAAGAAAAACGTGATACTTTAATGGATCATTGTTGTGGATAGAGAATCTTTACAAAGCTGACTCAGAGGGGAGTTTATTGAGGTGAATTTAAAAATTTTAAAAAGCATTGAAAAAGTTAACTTATTTACAACCTAATGTAAATGCTTTAGGATGCATCAAGACAGCAGACAGAACTACATAGGCTTAGAGTTGAAAGGGCAATTTCAGGACAGACACCCATAAGTTTTTCTTTCTGCAAAGGGTAATTAACGACTGGAACAGATTGCCAGGAAGGGTGGCTGAGGCCAGGATACTGGACAGCTTGATGCTATGATGGAAAAGACAGTAGACTTGAGTATCCTAGAAGGATGAGATCAAATGGGCTGAAGGGCCTTATTCATCTTATGATCCAACTCAATCTTGTGATCTTGTGGATTGAGTAGCGTAAGTAGGCTGTAATGGAGGCAAAACAAGAAAAGAACAAATAAATAGCAAGCTGCAATGTATACATCACAGACCACATCTGGCAATCCTACTGTACCTCAGGGCTAACATTCCACAACTGTTAAATATTCACTCTTTAAGTCTTGCTGTACATTTTGTCACAAATCATGCTCGAAAAGTTTTCAAGGATGACATCCCATCTCCACCTGTCAATACGCTGAACTACTTTACAAAGAGCAATAAATGAATACAGACATGCACTACCTTTCAGGAGTTTACACACAATAACCACACAAGTTGCCTTATCTGTCGTCAGATCAAAAGGATCATAGCTGACGCTAAATTGAGCAGCAGTAATCTGATTTAAATTCTTATTTTGAGTCAACAAAAGACAACAAACAGTAGTGTTTTCACACCTCTAACCTTTTACCCTTCTTTATTTGTTGCAGCTTTTGAAAGCTGAGCCATCAGACTATACACAAAGACCTTTGACTCTTGTACATAAAATTACTTTGCATACAGTGGTTATATCCATTGTCCCTTTAGAAAGCACTGTCTACATTTGAGTTGGATGTAAAACTGGCATGTCCCTTTCCTCAGCATATCATATTGAGCAGATTGTAAGGCACAGTAATGATTTAACCAAATCAATAACAACAAAATTACATTGGTAAACCGCCTTTCACGTCGGGAGGACATCCCAAGGCGCTGAACAGTCGGGGATAAGGACCCGAGCATGGAGTGGGCTGGTGGTGGGGTCAGGGTTGGGATGAGGGAGGGCAGAGAGGTAGGAGGGCAGCTGTCTTGAAACAAGTCTTGAAAGCAGTATTGAAACAAGCAGGTACAACAGAATGGAGGTTTCCAACTTTGAACCAGTTCTATGTTGCTTCTTGCCAACATTTTCCAAAGCATCTTACCTTCATGGAGGGGACAAAATGTATACAAAGGCTTGCGTGAGGATGAGAGTTTCAATTGCAGAGGCATTTTTTATTTTGTTTTCGGCTGACTAGTTTCCTGATCTAAAATAAGACTCAGTAGCCAGCCCGGGGGGGGGAGATAAATAACAAGGCTTCGGCATACGAAATTCTTGACAATACCCAGAGAAAAGATTTTGTCGCCTGAATTCCGATATAAAAAAAATCACAGCCACAAAAGTGAATCTCAACATTGTACTGCTGTCCAGGCTCGATTTGGAGCTGGTTGTTTTGCTGTGTGAAGTGCTGACGTATCAAAGTACCTTTGAGGAAAAGGAGACCAGAATTTATGCTGCAGAATTTTACCTCAGAAAGAATTCCAAAGGTGAAATGGTTGCAGTCCATTATAAGAGGTGATGGTATTGAGAGAACGCATTGCTAAACAGGATAATAAAATGTTCTTTTTTTAAAAAACAGTCAACATCCCTCAGTGGTGAACTTTTAACTGGCAAACCGCTTCACATGACCTACGAACACAGGAGCTGATACCTGAGTACCCTGCACAGAATGATTTTGTAATTTGATTAACAAACTGTTTTGATAAAAGTGCATTTGAATTATTTATGTTAGAGCAGACTAAGTCAATGGGGAGAGGAAATCTGCCCATAGAGTGTGCTGTAATGAAAATTCCCCTCACATTGTGTCAGTGATTTTTTTTGGAAAAAGTGGATTTTTCTTGGTTATTCCATGTATTTGAGGTGATTTGCACTCTGCAGCCCTTGTCCTCTCCTGCACCAGGCTCTGCATCCCTATCAGCCCCATCCTCGCCCGACTCCACTGGCTTCCCATCACACAGAGGATACAGTTCAAGATCCTGGCCCTCACCTTCAAAGCCCTCCATGGCCTTGCTCCCCTCTACCTCTGCAACCTTCTAACACCCTACCAACCTGCCTGCTCCCTCCCCTCAGGGGGCTCCAGCCTGCTTTATGTCCTCGCCTGCCCCAACATTGGCAAGTGAGCCTTCAGCCACTCTACCCCACCCTCTGGACCTCCATCGTGCAGTCCCTCTGCCTCGCCCCCTCTCTTCCCTCCATCAAGACTCATTTCAAGACCCTCCTCTTTGACCATGCCTCGATCACCCTCCTTCCCCTCCTGCCCTCCACCCTCCCTGATCCCAACCCCCAGCTCGAGTCTAAAACACTGATTGTCCAGCACCTTGGGATCTCCTCCCAATGCGAAAGGCACTATACAAATGTAATTTCGTCGTCGTTGTTGTTACTCAAACCCCTCAGTATATTGATGGTGTTCCTTAAATGTCTCAAGCATGACATACCATAGTGATATTGCAGGTGCCCCAGGAATAGACAGCAATTGATTAAGTTAAAGACTGCAACTCACTGGTACTGCTTTAATGGAGATTTCTGACCAGTCCCAGTTTCTGCTCCAGAAACTCAGTTAAAAACACAATTATGTTGGTTGATAGGGATTGTTCACAGTGCAGTAGCTGCTCTATCTGCTACAATGTACAGCACAGTCCCGTGATAACACGAGCATCTGAATCCAATCTCTTAGGCCCTGTATTAAAATAAAGAGCAAAAATGGCCGGATTGCAGGTTGTCAGGCTGATACTTATTTAACTTCTGTCAATCACTGTTCAACACGCTTAACAGTGTCTCGGAGAAGGGTGAAGGGTGCTATGTATGTATATATATATATATATATATACAGCATCCTTTACATGCAATAGCATACGTATATATATATAGTATATGTATGCAAGTTGTTCTTGCAAATTCTGTTTCATACAGTGGAGGCCTGTGGTTAGCTTAGTGGTTAGAGCACATGGCTCGCAAGCAAGAGGACCTGGGTTCGATTCCCGGGCAGGGTGAAGCGTTGGGCAAGTAGGCGGATCGCTAGTCGATTCTCCGAGGGTAATAATCACTTCAAAACAAAAATACTTTTAAAAAAAAATAATAATTTGGTCACTCAATTCATGAGTTTGTGGGACACTGCTTGTGCAATTGGCTGATGCGTTTCGCCTACAAAATATACAGTCAATTCACTTTACGGTATATTCTGTATAGCGCTTTGAGATGCCTCGAAGACATGATAAGGCGTTATATCAAATGCAAGGATTATTATTATAATAATAATAATAATCCTTGCATTTGATATAGCGCTTTTCACGTCGGGAGGACGTCCCAAAGCGCTTCACAGAACACACTGTAAAGTGAATTGACTGTATATTTGTGGGCGAACGCGGCAGCCAATTGCGCACAGCAATGTCCCACAAACAGTCGTAGATTGAAAATGACCAATTTATTATTGTTTTTTTTGTATTATATTATATCAAGAGCACAAGATTGGCTTGGATGAAGAAGGCCTTTTGGCCCATTTGATCTTGTCCTTCCAGAATACCCAATCGTCTTCCTATCAAGCTGTTTTTAAATGAGTCCCAATGTTTTGACCTCAACCAACTGGCAACTCATTTCATTAATTACCATCTGGGTAAAGGAAAAACACACTGGTGTCTGTCCAGAAATCAAAACTACAGAGAAAGTAAAGCCTTCTCATTGACTTATTTTGCTAATTTGATATTAATAGGTCTGTAAATAGACTTTGTCAGCTCTGTTAATTCAGAAGGCAGCTGATGGGGCCACACACATAACAGTCAACATCTTGCTGTTGTTTAGTAATTAACATTTCTGCACAGATTGTAAAGTGCTGGCCCGTGATTTTTATCAAGTGCACAGTTTGGAGAAAAGAAACAGCCTTTTTTTAAGCTAACATGCAAACTGGATATGCACTACACATGAAATCAGAGAGATAGATTTGACATTTCAAAGTGACCCTTGGATCAAATATGCTGCCATTAAATATTTCTTTTCGTCCCTGACATTTTTAAATTGTTTAGCCAAGTGCTTAGAAAGGCTGTAGATTTTTTAAAAAAAACTTTGAAGCATAGCAGTTGGTACTGGGCATGACTTGTGTTGGCCTCTGTTTACCTAGTAGCAAGTAGGAACCTGGTTGTCAATTGATTGTCGGATCACTTATCCAGGGGTAATAATTCCTTAAAAAAAATGTGGTCACTCAATCCATGACGTTTATGGGACATTGCTGTGCGCAATTGGGTTCCGCGTTTTGCCTACAAAATGTACAGTCAATTCACTTTACAGTATATTCTGTGATGTGCTTTGAAATGTCTCGAGGATGTGATAAGGCACTATAATAATAATAATAATAATCCTTGCATTTGATATAGCGCTTTTCACGTCGGGAGGACATCGCAAAGCGCTTCACAGAACACACTGTAAAATGAATTGACTGTATATTTGTGGGCGAATGCGGCAGCCAATTGCGCACAGCAATGTCCCACAAACAGTCGTAGATTGAAAATGACCAATTTATTATTGTTTTTGGTTTTGGAGGGATTATTATTAGGCGTATGGAGTAAGGAAACTTGCCCAAGGTTTCACCCTGTCTGGAATTGAACTCAGGTCTTTCACTTGCAAAGCGAGTGCTCTAACCACTGAGCTACAGGACTCCACAAATATACCACTATATCAAATGCAAGGATTATTATTATTATAAACACCAACTAAGCCTCTCGAGGGCTCAGCACCTGAGCAAACAGTAACTATCTCATATATAATACTAATAAACCTTGCATTTGCTATATAGCGCCTTATCACGTCTTCAAGATGTCTCAAAGTGCTTCACAGAATATACTGTAAAGTGAATTGAGTATTTATTTGGGGACAAAACGCGGCAGCCAATTGCGCACAGCAGGTCCCACAAACAGTCGTGCATTGAAGTGACCAATATATAAGTTCTTTTTATTTGAAGGAATTATTACCTCCGGAAAAGCGATCTGCCAATCGATTAACAACCGGGTTCCGATCAATATCCGTGCAATGAATTTCATATCCCTTGTTTGTGAGGTGAAATGCATTTACCATATTACGGGTGAAAAATGCGAGACTTCATTTTTAGCACAGCAAATCAGCTAGGATGTTACAGAACGCATTATTTGTGTAACACTGGCACTGCCTATCATTGTATGCAATCATTCCCAACGGCACTGCTTGATTATGATGATTGGGTGAGATGCTTGATTCAGTTCTCAGCCATATGCTCTTTGATCAGAAAACTTGTTGTCACCACTCACAAAGTCATGAACCAGCATCAGAGCTGTTATGTCAGTGCGATTGGCAACCAAAGGCAAATGGGTTTCGTGTTGACTCTGCAATCATACAATCTAAATTCCACCAATCTTTCTCCAATTACTCATTTAGATTTGTTAACTCGTGCCCATTGAACTCAGCATTGCTGGAGTTGTTGCTGTAGTCTGCCATTGCTGATGGTCAGTCTGGTAGATGTGTACACTGCTTTTTAAATACGGCTTTCTGAATTGAAAAGCATGACTGGAGCCTTATTCTGCTAAGGGCAAGATTCCCAAAGGAATTTTGAATTAGAGAGAGAGAGAGAGAGAAAGAGAGCACCATGGCCTGTAAGTTAGGCTGCTGAGGTAGAATAGGATCAGTTTCTAACAAGGATCATTCCCATTTGCTCTTTACAGATGCGCTCATGAGGGAGACATTGTTCTCTTTTTACATTGTACTCTCAGCATAGAGACCATCACAATGTCCTTGGAGGTAACATGTCTCATACAAGTGGACATTTTATCAAGCATATGTGTGATCTTTGCTAGGGAAGTATATATTTCTGTAATTGGGAGTAGGATAGTGGAGTGGACTAGACCACTGTACTTTTACTACTTGAGAATGCAGTCTGTATTATAGGGAGGAGGGGGAATGAAAGCTGAGTTCTTTGGCTGGCATAAGAGTCCCACATGAGACAAACATAGGCACTCTCAATCCTGCACTTAATGGTTGCGAGGCACTGCACCAAACTATCCATTGTTCTTTTTTTAAAAAAAAACTTTTTTAAAAAAAATTGTATTCAGAGAGGTTGTGAGGATGACTGATGAGGGAATATTCACACTGCACTATCAGCAAGACTCTGGTTGTTGTAGAAAAACGAATTGAGAGCAAAATTCCAGGTATTAGCAATTTTCTAACGGCACAAACAATAATGAAATGTGAAGACCTTTCCCTTTTAAAACAAATGCCGATTGGGATTTTGTTTTGTTGATCTTAGTACTTCTCCTTTGGGACGTCCTCTCAACATGAAAGGCGCTTTACAAATGTAATTTTGTTCTTGTTAATGGAGAATTAACAATTATTTGAACCAATGCAACCCCATTGAATATAACTGCAGACATAGTGAAATCAACTTATATTGCACAAAGGTCATGTCTTGTGACATGGTGATAAATAACCTTCTGGAGATACAAGCAAAAATGTCAACAGCTCACATTCACTGACAAGATTGAAATCTACGTGTATTGGTGTTATCGTAAGGGAATCTTGGGGGAAGAACAGTATATAATACATGCTAACCTTGTAAAAAGAAAAAAAATAGAAGATTCTATAAATTATTCACTATTGGTGACACTTCCTGCAGTGAGGGTTGTCTATCATCAATCTTGGTCCATGAAACACCAGGTAGTGTAACCTGATTGTTTTGATGCATGTCCGAATTTTAATCATTTGTAGTCCACTGAAGTAACTTTCCATCAAAACCAAACAGACTGGACAAGAACATGTAACCTTTAGTTTATGAGGAAGGCCCACACCCTCACCCCCTAAAAAAAATCTGACAAAATTGAAATTATTGAAGCCTCTGAAAATTCAGGAACTGAATATCTTCACATTGTATTTATTAATAATGAATTATTTTTGAAAATAAAGTAACTGCAAAATATCCAAATGATCCAAATATGACCAATTGTGGAAAGTTTACTAGGATGAATGTGTAAGGAGAAATTCTACCTGGGTCTAGACTTAATCTATGTATTAAGCAATTCAGAACGTACAAAAATGGGCAAATTCATTCATACCTGTGAACACGTATACTATTTGAACGAACTTGCAGAAAATCAGCTTCAAAATCAAGGCTGTATTTAAATTTTTGCCAAATTAATGGATGTTTTTAATGCTAAGAAATTACAGTAAATATAGGTGGGAATTGTACCCAATGGTGCATTAAATATGGTACATTTTAATAAAAAAAATAATCAAATATAATATTTTTAGCATGCTTAGTTGTTTAAAACTTTGATAAAAATCCAATAAATGATACCAATGGATAGTACATACCAGTAACAGGTCAAGTGTATGTGGATAGTATATTGCAAAATGAAATTGTTTAAAATATACCTTTTTATATGGATCTATTGATGTCCAGAAAGTAAAAGATTTATTGTGAGCGGGTTTGATTTGATTTATTTTGCATTATTACTTCAATTGTGTGGAATGGGAGAGGTCAAAGGGTTGTTATACCGCTTCTAACAGAAGAATCATTGCCTAGAAACTATGAACATTTGGTTTTAGAAGCTTGGCACTGATTCGTTGTGGTAATGTAAAACCGTTCCAGTCACTAGCCTGCCTTTTGTGCTGAAACCCCTTTACTTTGAACAATAGCTCTTCAGTGAGGGGAAAAGTATAAAGAAAGCTATTAAACTGTCAAAAAGTTCACTTACAACTGAAATAAGATCTCTGTGGGTCTTCCACAGCATCTTGTCTTATTTCTGTTAGATGCATTGATGCAGAAATAGCCGAGATGATGTTAAATGGATTCAGTTTGTTGGATACTTAAATGGAGGAAAGCCAGCTTTCTATTTTTTGCGTCATATCATTATAAACTGGAAAATATTCCGCAGGAGCTTATTTCCAAAGTTTTTCAGATTCTGTTAAAGCTTAAATGACAGGAAGCATAAAGCAAGCCCAATTCCTGTGGAGTCTTGTAGCTCAGTGGTTAGAGCACTCGCCTCGCAAGCGAGGGACCAGGGTTTGATTCCCGGCAAGGTGAAATGTTGGGCAAGTTTCCTTACTCCACATGCCTCTGTTTACCTGGCAGTAAGTAGGAACCCGGTTGCTAGTCAATTGGTGGATCGCTTTTCTAGGGGTAATAATTCCAGGTGTAATAATAAAGAATTAATTAATTTTAAAAAATAAACAAAAGGCAATGTACTGCAGATGTTGGAAATCTGGTATAAACACAGAAGTCGCTGGGAACATGCAGCAGGTCAGGCAGCATCCATGGAGAGAGGAAAATGGGTTACCGTTTCAGATGTATGATCTTTCGTCAGAACGTCAGAACTAATAATAATAAATTGGTCACTCAATCCACGACTGTTTGTGGGACACTGCTGTGCCCAATTGACTGCCATGTTTGGGCCACAAAATATACAGTTAATTCACTTTACAGTATATTCTGTGAAGAGATTTGAGACATCTCGAAGATGTGATAAGGCGCTATATCAAATGCAAGGATTATTATTATTAATTCCACGTTATGATCTCTCAACGTAAAGTAAATTGTGGATCTGTGAAAGGTAACCGATATCGGTTTAATTAAAAGCCATTCCATCCGGCTGCCACAATTTGTTAATTAAACAAAAACATACACACATTTGGTCTTTTTTCCTCTTTGTAATGAGACTAGGTAATCTAACTGCCTTGTTTATCCAGCAATGATGAATGTATGATTATTGAGTTCTGGCTGCGGATAAAAGATATCGATCGGTTTCAAACTATGCCAATTAGCTGTGAGAAGAAAGCATTGTGATGTCCTAAGGTGTGCTATTCATTTCAACTCCAACATTCCCTCCCTGATAGAATACTGTATTATTTCCAAGAGAAGACGATATTTGTTTGAGAAACCTATTGGTCTTTTTTTGCTTATTTGAAAGGCGTCAGACTGGCTCAGATGGTAACACGCTTGCCTCTGAGTCACAAGGTTGTTAGTTCAAACCCCATGTAAAGTCAATCTAATATTCTGTGAGCGCTCTGCTTTGTTGGAAGTGTTGTCCTTCAGATGAGCCGTTAAACCAAATCCCGTCTGCCTGATGAGGTGGATGTTAAAGATCCTATGGCACTATTCGAAAAAAGAAGGGAGTTTCTCCTGGTGTCCTGACCATCGATCCCCAGATAAAACTTATTATTAACTTAATGGCTGGTTGTGGGACATTGCTATGTGCAAATTGACTTCAGAGTTCACCTACCAAATACACTACTGTTTACATGAAGTGGCTTGAGATGTTTAAATGACGTTGTGGAGACCTATACCATATTCTAAGTTAGTATATATTATAAGATGATAATCCCTTCCAAAAAAATACTAATAATTTGGTCAAGTTTCCTTACTCCATACGTCTGATAATAATCCTTCAAGAAAATAAAAAAATAATAAATTGATCACTTCAATCCACGACTGTTTGTGGCACACTGCTGTGGGCAATTGGCTGCTGTGTTTCGCCCACAAAATGCACAGTCACTACTCATTACAGTGTATTCTTTGAAGTGCTTTGAGACGTCTTGAAGACGTGATAAGGCACTGTATCAAATGCAAGGATTATTATTATCACTGTAGGTTAGGCTACTGTAATTTAACAAATCAACAAATTCAGTCCTATTTGCTTTGTGCTCCTCATGATATTTTCTTTACTAGCAGTCAGTAAAATTTAGGGGTTAAGATGTCTAGTACAAACTTTGCTCTGAGGTTCAAGATGTTATCTGACCTCTTGCTTCACTTAGATTACTACCTTGCAAGCACAGAATTGAGCTGTTTGAATTGCTCATAATTTTGTGGGCTGGTCTCATTCTGCTTTGAATCGTGAGGTAACCACGGCTGCACATGCACTCTGTGCCACCAAAGTCTGATGATTTTTCACGCCCAAGGATTAATAATGCAATTACTGTAGATTTATTGAGAGATTTGCAATCAATTACCAGCAAACTCTGTACACACTATATAAAATATTAGAACTCAACCTTCTAGCCTGATCTTGGATATTGCAGAAATTTAACATAATAAAGAGGTTTTTCAAAGGTACAGTGCCCCTTAATTACTCTGTTGTCAATTGCACAAAGTGAACAGAACAAAACCAGATGACTGAAACATCTGGATAAGTGTATTGTTTAGAACAATATTGGAGGAATTGGGGATACACAATATTCCATGATTTCTGAATCAGGGGGTGGGGAAGAGTATGTTTATGGCGGAAAGGGAGTTAGTGGGTGTTGAATGATAAAAGATGTGGTTTGTAGCACTAGTCTGCAGTTTTTCTCTTTTTTTTGCACATCAGGGAATACTTATAATTCCTCGCTCCAGAAGATAATGAATGGGCTCTATGAAGTCTATGATTGAATCAGATTTGCTCAGCTAAGAAGGAGTCACTGAATTGTTTGGATAGCCTTTACTTATTCCCCGCTTTCTTATGTTCCCAGATGATTTCCACCACGTACAAGTTATGCTTAGGCTATAAGAATGCAAAATGCCTTTTAAGAGGATCTGGAACTATACAATGTGCATTCCTAACCTTTTGTCATTTGCAGAGGAATGCCCACCACTATCATTTGTCTTTTTGTGATTCTTGGTCTGATTTTAAGCATAATCATATACGTTTCTAATATTTTCTCTGAGGAGAGAAGTCTTGGAGAAAAAGCAATCCTCTCTCCATCCCTGGAGCCTGTGATCTTGGCTGCCTCACTTTTTTCACAAACTGCTGTTGCTGGCTGTTCTGACATTCTCTTTTGTTGTTCATCTTTTTCCTCATTCCAGTTCTTTACAAAAAGAATCTGAGCAATTTGTTCGTTTCCCCATGACGTGGAACAACTCTATATTTGAGCTGAAAGAACGTCTCGAAAGACATTTGGATTCACAATGCTCCACTGTATAAACCATGAATTCACTTCATTATCAACTGCAAACTAAATGTTTTGTTAGGCTCCCAGAATTTAAGTGAACTGACTGGTTATGAATGGATAATCAGCTGCTGCAGCATAGGAGATGTTGATGAGCTTGCTTCTCACTATAGATCTGTTACCTGCTCAGGGTAAATCAGTTATTGAGATTCTAGTAGAGAAAGCATCTTCAAAGCATAGATAGAGAAAACTGAGAATCGTTCCCCAAATTATTGTTTGCATAGAGGCATGTGCCACTCTTAGCATTTGCAGTTTAGCTGAACTGTCTCAGATCAACTTCAAGATCCTCACACTTGTGTTCAAATCCTTTTACTCTCTGGCACCTCCCTACCTCTCTGACCTCCTCACTCCCCAATCCACCACCTGGCGCCTCCGCTTGACTGGCACCGGCCTCCTGCTCGTCCCTCACACCCTCCGCCCCACCATTGGAGTTTGCACTTTCAGCCACTATGCCCCAAAACTGTGGAACACTCTCCTCGATCCCTTCGCCTTACTCCCTCTCTCCCCTCTTTCAAGTCCTGCCTGAAAACCTCTCTCTTTGTCAAGGCCAACTTGAAATATCCAACAAATCCAAGCCCGATATTACCATTTCAGACAGCGGTTTTCCAGTTTAAATTGGCTGTGTAGCTTATGTTCGAAGGGAAAGAAAATGATTCATACACCTTACTCTCTTAAATGAAAGGTCAATGGTGGAGCCTTTACAATGTATTTTACACAATGTAATACTTGTTAAGAAGAAATCTATGACATTACGTAGACTTTCAGCTGTCCTGTCTAGATTCTGAATCTCTATATCTGGCACTGTACCTCATCCATAGCCAGGATGCTTTCTCCTTCTCCTAATTCCCTTTACAAGCTTTTATGGATTCTGCTTCAATCACCGTTTTAGGTTGAGTATTCCATGGTGTAATAGCATTGTGTTGGATGTGTAAGAAAATATTCTCCAAACCACACTGATTCATGAACAAACCGCACAGAGCTCTGCAAACAATAAGAATTTCATTGGACAGTAAGCAAGAGCAGCACGGATTAATTTGATCTCTGCACTGTACTAATGTAGCTGGGCAGAGGTTCAATCAAACAGCAGCTTAACATGGGGAATAAATGGTGAGCATGTCTTCCTCTAACATTTATAATGGCTCATGGTTAGGAATCGGCTGGAAATTTGCATGAATCTATTTGGAACAAAACTGAACAATTTGCTGAATCCTAGAGTTATAAAAGCCTCTTTACATTCAGGCTCGTTTCTGAAACCAGCACTCGAGAAGCTGCCCTGCATGAAGGGCACTATATAATTGCGAGTGTTTGTTGTTGAAGCTTCCCTTTAAACAGCTCTGCCATGAAACCAGATTGATTAATACTCCTTCAGGTTTGTTTGTCCCAAGGTTCACTTTCGCCTTTGACTTTTTATGATATAAAATAACTTCTTATGCCTGACATTTAAAACAAAACTCAAAATCCTGAATTATCTTATTGCTTAAAGATCACTGGCCGCAGATGGTGTGATTCAATAGAAAAGATGGATGGAAGGTTGTTTTGAAGGGTGTAACCCAGCGATTCATCTTAAAGGCTACAAGTTGTCACACGGCTAGGATTTAGGAAGGATTGCAATGATGTGACAGGGTGGTCTGAGCTCAGTCGCAAGACAAGACACAGAATGTAAGTTCAAGGAAATTTTTGCCAGGAAATAACCTGCTTCATATTAACAGAACCAATGGATGATGAACGCTCTGTGAGCCTCTGTCATTGCTTCAACCAACCATGTGGAGTTTGAAGGAAGTTTTTTTTTCACAAAATATTTTTTTAAGTGAAGTTCTGCTGACCATTACTTTTGGAATTGCGATCAATCCAACACACAGGTAACTGGGCTACTTTTGGGAAAGCATTCGTTGCTGAGTCTGCCAGAGTTCCAAGTATCAGTCTGGTTCATTTGCCTTTGAGTCAGGAGGTTGTGGCTTTATACCCACTTTAAGCCACGGTCCTCCCTCTTGGCACTTACATTCTGTGTCTTGTCTTGCGACTGAGCTCAGACCACCCTATCTCCAGTGCAATGCTCGGTTCCATTGTTGGAGATGTCATCCTCTGATAAAATGATTACACAAAGTCCTGTCAGGTGGAGATTAAAGATCCCAGGACACTATTTGAAAACAGAAAGGAGATTTTCCCAGATTCCTGGCCAACCAACCTCTAGATGAATTGGTCATTCCCTTGCTTGGCTGTTTGTGGGCCATTTCAAATTTGGCTGCCGTGTTCATCTGCAAACATTGTTATTACACTTTAATACAGTACCCTGTGAAGTGCTTTGAGGCATTTTGATCATTATAGGTACCACATCAAATGCAAGGATTATTGCTATTTAATAGTAATGACTAGTATTATATTGTCATTAACTGAAGGAATGAAAGAGAGCTTCCAATCCAAATCATCACACATGCTAAATACCTTTAAAACTACTGTACAATTTAACAAAATCCAGTTTTAAAAATATTTGTTTAATGCTGGTTCAAACTTGGCATTCAGATAACAAAGCATGTAAACCATTATACATCAGACAGACTTCAAAGAAATTCAGCTTTGTGCTTCCATAACAACCTCTTGTTAGTACGGTGAGCAGCTTTGACACGTCAGCAGTACCTCTTCACACAAGTGTATACCCAGCTGGGAAGAAAATGAGTTTTAAAATATCTAAATAAGACAGAGGCTGATTCTAGTTTAGGCAAACCATATAATCATTAGACATTTCGTCCACAAAACGCGCAGTCAATTCACTTTACAATATATTCTGTGACGTCTAGAAGATGTGATAAGGCACTATATCAAATGCAAGGATTATTATCAAAATGCAAAATACTGCAGATGCTGGAAATCTGAAACAGAAACAGAAGCAGAAGTCGCTGGGAACACTCAGCAGGTCACGCAGCATCTATGGAGAAAGGAAAGTGAGTTAACGCTTTGGGGTCACGACCCTTCATCATGGACCCGAAAAGTTGACTCACTTTCCTTTCCCCATAATGCTTGCCTGACCTGCCGAGTGTTCCCAGCGACTTCTGTTTCTATTTTTGTTGCAAGGATTATTATTATTATTATGATATATTTCTCTCCAAATGTAAATTACTATCTGGAAGAAAGCTTGCTCCTTCTATGAAGTGTCAGCCTGGCTCAGTGAGTATCACTTTCGCCTCTGAGTCAGAAGGTTGTGGGTTCAAGCCCCACATCAGGACTTGGAATCGCAGTTTAATCTGACACATTGTCGGAGGTGCCAAAGATTCAGATGGAATGTTAAACTGAAGTCCCATCTGCTGTTCCACTGACGTTAATATCCCATAGCACTATTTGAAAAGAGAAGGGAATTCCTCCAGGTGCCCTGGCCAACAATTTCCCAGACTTAATCACTCATTCCATGACTGTTTGTGGGACATTGCTGTGCACAACTGGCTGCCGCATTTCACCCACAATATGCAGTCAATTCACATTGCATTATATCCTGTGAAGTGCTTTGAGACGTCTTGACAAAGTGACATGGCACTATATAAATTGCAACAATTATTATTATTTCTGTCCTCTCTCGGACTTCACCTTGCTACGATATATCTTAGTTGAAAGTACTGCATAGATATTCCTTGAACTCCAAGGGTAACCAAAGGAAACGCTCAGTCGTCTGTCTTCACTATACAAACCTAACCTCCTTCCCCTCACATTTTGGTCCATACTCCAAGTGGTTGCTTACATTTTGGATCCTGTGTAGTTTAGCCATTTTGTCAAATTTCGTGTAGCAGTCAGTTCTCTATCTGTGACTTTAAATGCTTTCTCCTTATATTGTAGCCCTGGGCTGGAGGTTTTTGTGTCGATAATACTCCATCTTTATGCATTTTGTTCTACAGGTACTAAAATTGTGAAACACCAATTGCGGTAAACTAAATATTTAAATATAGCTCTTTTTGCTCCACCAGAAAATGATGGGTCAGAGGCTTAACGTCTGTAGACAGAAGAGGACTAATGCTTTCTTACTTGAGTGCATCCCACTTCTCTAGCTGTTAAATCACAGATGAGGTCTCTCTACTCTGAATATAAGGATTCTCTTTGTCGCTTAGTGTCCTGCAAAGTCAAATACTATGCAGAGAATATTATATAATAGGATAAGGTGGCTTTGATCTTGCATTCATTACAAGGTCTACTTTATGTGGTGTTGACCATGCATGACTCCTTCAAAGGCTGCAGATGAACCAAGCTCTGTGGTAAAGGATAAATCAATACTTTGGGGAGTGTGGGAAAACGTGGCAATTTGGAATTCTGTTTCTTGGCTGACAATTCATGAAAAGGCATACTTAAGATCATGAATTATGGTGGTTTATGTTATATTATGAGTGAAATTGATGGTACAACCAAAGATTGCTGCTGTGATTACAACAACGCCTAAAATAAATGGTATAAAACACATGCAGCAAACTATTGCCATGCCTCTGTCAATTCCACTCGCAGGTAGCTTTTTGAGAATAGTATGCTCTGTCCTGGCATCAGATATATATCTGAAATAAGCTGATCAGAAAAAAAAACATATGGAAAAAGTAACCCATATACAGTATCATGCTTAGCAATGCTGATTTGTAGAATATGTTTCTGCAATCGTTCTATGACCTGCACATAGTCTGAGCATCTCTGCTGCAGAAAATCTGTAGTCATCTTGTAAAATGGCCACATCTTTGGAAGCTTTTCTAAATAATGTCTGTTCCAGAGGAGCTAAAAGACATAGGAACATAGGAAATTCGGCACAGGAGAGGCCCGTTCAACCCATTGACCCTGCTCTACCACTAACTATTCCACATGCCTCATCCTCCTCTAAACCAACAATCCTCCAAATACAATTGGTCATTCACTTCATGGTTATTGCTGTGTGCTGCTGTGTTCACCCACTGCACTTTACAATGTATTTATCTTGAAATGCTTTGGGACATCCACCCAATGTGAAATGTACTACACCAAATATAAAGATTGTTATTATTAACCACAACTCCCTGCCTTCCCAGAATGTCCCTTAATATTTTTACTCCCTAAGTAAGTATCCAACTCTTAGATCCCTCAATTGACTTCTCATCCATAAAAGACAAAACTTTGTATGAAAGCAAGCTTTCTTCATAAGCTGTGTTTTGGCACCCATTACATTTGGGTTAAAGTTAAAGTGTTGTAAAAAGTAAAGTGAAAAATAGAATTACCATCCAACAACTTTCACAGCAAAGCTTTTAAGATGAAAATAGAACAAATAAATCAAGGGCAGGTCTTAAATACCATACTGAGAACAAGGTGGTGATTTCACACCAAACATTACTTCTGTTTCTGAAGTTGCAAAAGATAATATTCACTCTCACCCAAATGATTGGATCTGCTCTCCCCTTGTACCTAGTAAACATAATAGTAATAAAATAATCCTTGCATTTGATATAGCACTTTTCATATTGGGGGAACATGTCAAAGAGCTTTACAGGATCCACTGCAAAGTGTAGTGATTGTGTGTTTTGTAAGCAAACGGAGCAGCCTATTTGCGCATAGCAACGTCCCAAAAGCAACCATGAAGTCTTTGAAGACAAAACATAAAAACATTCCTGCTCTAGTCCGTCCTGTTCTTCTCAGAGCTCACATATTTCATATTCAATGGAGAGATGAGTGTCACACTGGATGATGAATCAGAGAAGAGATGACGGAAGTGGTTAAGTAGACATATGGACCTCAATGTCCAAAATACATACTTTGGTTAAAGCTATATTTTCCGCACTTTTTTGAAATGTGTGAAACAGTCTTCCACAGAAACAATGCAACTGTGAATATGCACAAACAGCGCTTTGCCCAGAGCAACCAATTCACAGTTTTGCTCAACAAATGAAACCGATTTCCATGTGGACACCAATAACATTGGGAGGAGCAGTCTATCCAAATGGAAATGATGGCACAAAGTAATGATATTCACAGTATTTCATAATTGATCAAGGAACACATTATCAGAAGCTGCAACTTTTACCCCATCATCAGTAACAAAAACTTAAATTAATGGAAACTAGGGTAACCACTGTTCACAAATCGCTGGGAACTGTGAAGATAGACTCCAGTATTCACATAGCAAGTTGTCAATCATAGTAGCATTTTAGTCATCTTTTTCCGACCTCACCCTTTTGGGCTCCCGCTCCCAGCTTGGCTGCCCAGTCAGTAGTGTTAAGCACTTTGGGACATTCTCCTGACATGAAAGGTACTGTATACCTTATATTGTATTGTATTGCATATGCGTTCAGAGATCATGAATCCATCTCTATAGTCTCTGTCCATTAGTATTTCTCTCGCTCTCTGCTAACCAGGCTATTGTATAGCCTTTATCTCATTGATCAACTATGCAAATTAACTCATAGATTCAGACTAGAACATTCTGTTCACTAGTGATAGGCAATTTTTTGAATGCTTGCCAATGTCTTATTAAGTTATATACTGACAACACTGACAAAAAATGAACATGATTTTGTGGAATGGGGAATTATAAAAAGCAGTTTGTCATTTTGTTTTAACTCCAGAATCTGCTTTGAATTGGACAGGCTGATGTGATGAAAGTCTTCCCTCTGGCATCTGGCTGTAAGGTTTGGTGTGAAATGAAACAGCTCATTTCCCAATTAAAAGTCGCACTCAACCAACCAGATGTGGTGGTAACTGGAAATATGGCATTGGTATTTCTGCACCTCAGCTGCACTCTATTTGACCTGGGAGCACTGAATTGTGCTAAGTAAATACAAATGTTTTCCATTGTGTAGTGTGGACATCCCTTTACTTCAACAGTTCTCGATGAAGCCCAAATGAAATAACATGTAGTTTAATTGGCTTTTGAATGTTAACATTAAAAGCACACACGTGCGTCGGGAGAATCTCTCTTGTTTCTTTTTAACTGTTGCAGAGTTACAAGATAGAGAAGCAAATCCCAATTCTAATTGATGTGAACATCCATAATTTGATTAAAAGGCCATGTACTTTACTTTGTGCAGCAAACAAATTCTGAAACATGCTGAAATGAGCTCTGATGAGCGAATTCTTAGATAGTTGATAGCTGTGGAGTTGAAGTCAGTGAATAACAATTCCACCAAATATAATTGCTGCCTACCTTTACTGCAAAAGAGAAGAAAAAATACATGATTACAGCCATATTCAACACAAGATTTTATCCGTGATGATGTGCATGGAAAAGAACATCTTTTGTAGAATGTAATGATCGGGAGAGTTTGATGTACAGTCATTGAGAAGCAGAATAATTGTTGGAAGAAGTGGGTCCCAAGCATTTTGGTCTCAATCTCTCCTAATGCGAGTTTTGTCATCAGTCAGAACACATCAGTTCAGTTCTCTTGCTTGTCTGAACATGATGCATAAATGTTAAGATGCAGCTTCCCGGGAGACTGGCATACAATAACATTTTTTGTTTTAATGCAGTTCTGAGAGACTTGAAGTCTGCATCCATTAAACTTTCAACAGTAAACTTGAGCCTGCTGCTTGTGTTTTTAATTTCAAACACAAATACGGTGTTTTTGTTCTTCAAGCCACTGTCTAATGGTTGGATGCTTCTTCTACAGACAGGAGATAGAAGGGGATGGTATGACACACATGATACTGACTGGATAAATGGAAATTGGATTTAACTTGCTTGCAATCAATTCGACCCAATACTTAAAAGATATCAATCAAATATAATGATCTTGTGGGGGGGAAAAGCAGGAAGCAATGCTTTGATTCCTTGACAAATGAATACGTATGTAGAGAAAAGGTTTTGTATCCAGAAATGATTAGTTTATTTCTCATTCAATGCCATTCACATTAAGTAGTGTTTTAGATGTCCCATGGTTTAAAATTATAAAAGGGTTTGATAAATTGACATAAATAACTGTTTCCACTGGTTAGGGAGTCTGTAACCAGGGGATACAAATACAAGATAGCGATTAAGGGATCAAAAAGAGAATTTAGGAGGGCCTACTTCATGCAGAGAGTAGTGAGATTGTGGAACTCGCCCCCTGAAGCAGTGGTTGAATCAGATACTGTAGAAGCATTCAAGAGGAAGCTAGATCTTCATGTGAAGGAGGAGGGAATAGATAAACTGAGGTCACGCCTTTACTAAAAAGATATACAATTTGAAAGAATATGAACCCATTACGTGGTTTTAGACCAAATCTTGGAATTAATAATAATAATATAAATAATCCTTGCATTTGATATAGCACCTTATTACGTCTTTGAAATGTCTCAAAGCGCTTCACCAAATGTACTGTAAAGTGAATTGACTGTATATTTTGTGGGCGAAAATTAATTCAGGGTAATAGTGAATAATTCTAGAGTGTGGGACAGCTGACTTACAATTTTGCTGGGTTATTTTGTTTGTGAAATTGCAATAACTGTGTTAGGAAGCTTGGGCAGTTTCCATTTCTCTTGCAATTCATTGCAGCTTTTGCAGCTTTTTATCATTCTCGTCTAAATGTTTCTCACATTTGATAAAGCGCTTTACTACATCAAAGCATCTTATAGTGATTGCTGTAAAGTATAGTGACTATGTATTTCTCTTTGACCGAGCCTTCAGCTCCCCTCTCGACTCTCTTCCCCCTCCTCGCTCCCTCCCTTCCCTCCCCTCACCCTGACCATTTCCCCCTGCTCGGGTCATGACCCAACTGTGCAGCGCCTTGGGACGTCCTCCTGACGTGAAAGGCGCTTTATAAATGGAATCTTGTTGTTGTATGTATTTGTAAGTGAAAGTGGCAGTCAATTTATACACAGTATTGCCCCTCAAAAACAGAATGGTGAGCGACCAATTTGACTGGGGTATTGTCAGCCAGGGCATCAGGACATCAACAGTGCCACAAGTTCAGCGGAGTCTTAATTTAATTTGTATCCGCAGGAAGTCTGTCAGATTGTTCCACCACCTGTCAATATCCGTTTTCAATTTCAATGTCAATTTTGACTAAATAGAAATTTAACTCTTGAAAGGAGGGATTTATGAGGGGAATGATTGACTCACCATTGGCTTGTGAATCTGAGCAGTGAATTGGTTTATTAGAGCTCAGGATAGGTGATCTTTTAAATCAGCCATGGTTTAGTCCAATAACACTAGGGCAAGCAACTGTCAGTTCCTCAATGCAAACTCTGATATGATGCATGTAGTACAAAGTAGTGTTTACACTGCTCAGTGTAAAGCCACACCACAATAACAATTGAAGTCTATGGAGAAGTTCAATCACAATAGTATTAAGACAGCACCGGGGAAATGTGTGTAGAAACCTGTGTTTCACTTTAGAGTGTAAGAAATGAAACGTATGAATTCTATTAACCAGAAAAATAAATAAAGAATCAATTCATAATACATTGTTAATTACTATGCTCTTATCTATGAACCAATTCAGCTGGTGAGGGAGACGAAATGCCTGTAATATAAGAGAAAAAACAATGCCTGGGCGTGTGCTTATGTTGTGCAACCATCTGTGTGGATTTCCAGCATTTCTGGGTTTGTTTCAGATCTGTAGCTTTTCTGTTTTAAAAGCAAAGATGCCAGTGTTTAATATGATAACCTACGATCTGGTGTGAAGGGAAAAACTGGATTCAGCTTCAAACTTTATCTCTGTTCCCAGAGGATTCACAGGACAGCCTGTGCTCCTGGCTTGAGCTCCCGATGGCTGTAGTGAACGTGAATAATCTCTGTAGCAGAGAAGTCATTTGATTCAAACTGCTTTGCTTAATTGTGTATGGAGTGACACCTGTTGAAACATGCTTAATTATGTGTTGGAACATGATTGCCTCCAGGATGGCACACATTCCTAGGCTGTGCTGGTGTTAGTCTGGCTCAGTCCATCAGGCTCTTGTCGAGACTTTGTTAGAAAATAAAATCAGCCAAATCTGTAAGGAAATAACGCTAATTCCTCTAACCAGATATCAGACTGTTTTATTATTATTCGTTCATTATTCCCCAATATCCCGATGGGTCAGACCAAAGGCCGGTACAATCAACAGATCTTATAACAGAATAACACCACTATAGATATCTCGAGTTCAAGAGTTCAACACTGTGTCTTTACAGCACACAAGCTTGATTCTTCATGCTTTCAGTCTTCTTCCTTACAGCTTTCAATCTTCCATCTGATATCCTCAGTCTTAGTGTTTCTAGCTCTCAGTCTTCCATCTCCGTACCCTTGTCTCCGCAGCCCGGGACGGCCCCATCTCCCGTACCCTTGTCTCCGAGCCCGGGACGGCCCCGTTCACAAAGTTAACGGAACTCTTATACCAATGTTCATCCAATAATGGTGCGGACATTAGATCACCCGGTCGAAATCATGCTGGGTGTACGTGCCTCACACACATACACATTGTCCTTCAGACCCCTGTTATCTGATCTAATTGTCTAAGATAGAGGATTGATCAGTTTAGGGCTGTATCTGGTGCTCATTATTTTGTGGTGTGGGATCATTAGTACATTCTTTTTAAGTGACTGGTTATTCCTTATCAGTATCCCGGGATGGTACCAAGGTCCTCTAGTTTAAGCAACTTGCTCATTAATTGCTATTCTTGAGGTTTGCCTTCTGTCGCTCGGCCCTGTCAGAATCTAGCGACTTATTGCTCAGTCGAGATCCTGTGTCGACTGGTACCTTGGACCGTTACCTCTGTGGCTTGTTGTCATTTACTGATAAGAGGTGACCCCCTACCCCTGTCTGTTATTCTTTCAAAAACAGAGAAAACCAGATGAGTCCTATCCCATGACTGTCAGTCCAGTTGTCCTCCACACTTAACTTAAAAGTTAACCCGTTCGCAACATCTATTGTGATTCTAACAATATACAAAAAGTGTAAACTCTAACAACTTTGAGCTCACTGTCTAGGCTGAACCTCCAAAGCAGTATGGTGGAGCGCTCCATTGATGAAATGTTAAACCAAAGTCCTGTCTGCTTGTTTAGATGGATGTTACCAATCCTGTAACACTATTTGAAAAATAAAGATAGTTTTTGGTGTCCTGGCCAACAGTCCAGTAGAAAAAAAGGTTATTCACTTCCTGCTGGTTTGTTGGTCATTGCTGGTCACAAATTGACTGCCTCATTGTCCTAAAAACACAGTCGTTACACTTTACAGAATAATTCTGTGAAGTGCTTAGAAATGCTTTGCTGCAATAAGGAGCTGCATTAAAAGCAAGGACTTATTATTATTATTAATAATAAGCTAACCTTTATTGTCAAGCGCTTTAGGATGTAGAGGAAATAAATAAGAATGATCATAAACGGTGCTGTATATGTGTAAATTGTACTGTAACCTACCTAACCGTGTATTAATAAACAGCCTTTTTTTTAATGAATCGCATTCAATATTGCCTCTTGGCTTTGTCTCATGGACTAGGGCCAAGTTCTTGCACTGCCCCCAATTTGAACTGCATCCCTGCTGATTAATCAATGTCTCCACTGTGAGTTTAACATTGGAGGGAAGGAACTGTTCAGCTTTACATAATAAGTTCAGATTTAATTGGTGAGCAATCTGCGATGTGCGGTCTCAATGTTTGTTCAGCGTTGTAAGGTCTTCTCAGACTTGCTGACACTTTCATTCTGTTTTTTTCCATTCTTTTGCAGATCAGTCCTTCGACCCCACTGCAACACATGTAGGGACGAAAACAATTCCACCCATGCCAAATATTCTCTTTACCAACGCTGCATCTGCGCAGTAACTGTGCCTGGGACAAATTCGAAACAGTGACACTGTACCGGAAACCTTCCTTCGCCTGAGGACACACCTAGGACCTTGGCTTAAAACATTAAATTTGTTGCAAAATTAGCAGAATATATTCCCCAAGTACTGAATACTATGAATTTGGTAACATCTGTGTTGAATGTTCTGCTTTACTCTGAAATAATTTGAATTATCTCATATTTCCCCTCCCCCCACCCTCTTCTCTACCATCCTTCTTATATTGGAACAATCTTGATCAACTTTCAGCAAAACTTGAATTCACAAGATCACAAGAATGGTTCGGATGAAGAAAGCTCTTCGGCCCATCTGACCTTATCCTTCCAGAATACCACTGCCCACCCTACTGAATGAGCTGGAGCCTCGTTTCTATGTTCAAGAGATGTCTCTCACCAAAACGTCTTTCACATAGTACTTCTGTGTAAGGAAACACCTTTTGACCAGAGTAATAAAAAAAGTTTGCTGTTAAGTTCAGCTGTTTTGTAATAACTGTTGCCAAGTTATGAAGTTTTGAGATTTTCTACTATAAGACTGCAGTGCTTAATACAGTACATAACTGGACTGAAATTTAACTATTCCAAATAATCAATGGTCAGCCTCATGGTGTTCCAATTTAACAGTTTACAATATGTTAGCTTGAGAAATGTCAGTGCCTTAGTCCTGTAGCGGGGAATTAAAAACCACAGCAAACTATGGGCACTGACAACTATCGGAATGTACAGTGTGTAATAGATTTGTATGCTGCTTCAATTATCCGCTCTTTCTTATTGTCAAATTAAACCCAGAAGCGTGTTTCTACAGATTGTCAGCTCCGCTCAATCTAAGTATCAAAGTTCTCTTCTGAAATATTGGAAAAGTCTCTGGCAAATAGTCGCTAACACTTTTCTTTTGCAATTGTGCTTGAATGCTTTCGACTTGCTGATTATTCACAGCATGGGTAAAGCGGTAAAGTACAGAATGAGAACAGGTCATTCGACTCGAGAAGCCTTTTCCCCACAGGACACTCAAAAAGCTACTCTCTCACAACCCTAACCCTCATTTTATCTCCTGGGAAAAGCTCTGTGTGAAAACTCCTTCATCCTAAGGCAATCAAGGGGGAGAAATACTCTCCAATGTTATTCCATTCTCCAAATCTTTGCCTGCGGGATACCCTGTGAAGTGGTTTGAGACAGTTTCCCGACATGAAAAGCACCAGGTCAAATTTAAGGATTATTGTTATCTATTATTATCTTCAGTATTGAATCTGAGCTTACTTTTCTGCATAATCATTTTCCTCGTCCACTCCCCTTCTGCTGTAGAAATTATTGTATCTTGTTACCAATAATTCAATCAACAACAACAAAATTACATTTTTATATCATTTGTCAAAGGAGAAATGTCCACGTAGCATCAGAGCTGCTTTCTCTTATCTCAATTTATTTTTTTATTATTCAGAATGAACCTGCTTTGTGAAAAACAAATGGTTCGTAGTAGACAACAACAAGAAGATTACATTTGTATAGCGCCTTTCACGTCGGGAGGACGTCCCAAGGCGTTGGACAGAGTACAGCATTTCAGACTATTTTAGAATAGGCCACGATCCCATTATCATAGAATCATAGAATCATAGAATGTTACGGCACAGAAGGAGGCCATTCGGCCCATCGAGTCTGTGCCAGTTCTTTGACAGAGCAACTGACTTTTATTAACCCCACTCACCAGCTTTCTCCTCATAACCCTGCAAACCTGTCTTCTCCAGATACCTATCCAGTTATTATTCCCATGTTTTGATTGGTCTTCCTTCACTGAAGCAAAATCTTTCCGAGTACATGAAATGCTGCATTCTCTCCTCTCACCCCCGTCCCCAAGAAACATAAAAACAGATGTATATAACAGTGGAGTTAGCAACATGCCAACATCTGCTGCGATTTATCTTTATTTTGTTTTTGTGATGTAAACACATTTTTTTTACATCAAAGAGTTGCTTTACCACTGTGCACTGAGCCAAGGATTTTCTGTGGCTGGCATGAATTGCAGTGTAAACAGCAGAGAGTTTAGAGAATGGCACAAAATGGCCCTTGAATCATGGTCCTCAGCTAACTTTGTTATGCTATGTCCCCTGTGTGCCGATGGATCATGATGACTTTATGGAGGAGCTGGCTCAATGGGCAGAATGACCTCCTCCTCTTTCTATTTTCTCAAGTGCAACTGGCTTCATTTTTGCTGATTTTCCTGCCTCTTGAGTCGCAAGTTAAATGCTGGATAAGCTCAACGGACAAAGGCAAACTCTAGGAACAAAGCCTTTCTGAAAACCCTCTCACTCTCTTCTTCCTGCCCCATTGTTGGCAGCAACATCCTTTTTAGACAAGAAATCATGTTCTGTTTGTTATACTTCAGTTTATTTATTGTTCAGTTTATTCAGTTTTTTGTGTCTGACTCTCCTCTTAAATTGTTTTTTCTACAAAACTGAATCTGAAAATAGTTGGCGGAAACGACTCCATGTCTTGTAACATGCAATGTTAATTGCAGCTCTTTCTGGATACCCAATTTTAACAATCATTTTAAATCTTTGTTTGCCTGACAAAATTGCTTGTTATTTGAAACAGATTTTGTTTCATGCATTAGGCTGAACTCGCAATGCGGAGGGTGCATAGGTCGAAAAACAGTATGGTATATATTGGGTCAAAGAGGAGTATACAGATATATTGGTCAAAGCAGTAGGGATCCTGATGTGTTCATTTTTCACTTTGCAGTCCTCATTATTAAAGATGGTAACGGGATTTAAACCAGGCACCTGCAGCTTTTACATATGCTGCACAAATTGGCCATTTTAATCAGACCTAACTGGCTAGGTCCAGAGCAGTTTGGCAAGCAATTAATTCAATTAATTTAATGTCAAAATACTATCTCTTAATGGTATGAGCACGGCTAGCTATAGTTACTACACACAGTTTTAATCCAGTACTTTAAGATGACACTCATTTTTTGATTACAGTTGCAGTATATTTGGGCTAAAGACAATGATTTTTATTGTAATTTCATTATCTGATGGTGTTTTATATACTCAATGTGTAATATGAAAATGTAAGTGCAAAGTCAATTAAAAGCAACAGTCTTACAAACATAAATTTAGATTCCCTTTGTTTAATAATGACCCACTATTCTTTTTCTTAATAAAAACCTACAAGTGTTTTCTATTATTTTAATTCTTGTACCATCTCTCTTTATTCCGCTGTGATTGTACTCCTGAAAGATAAACCGCTCCATTACAGTCGACCAGATATGACTGGCATTTAGCTGCTGAGTAATGCTCGGGTGCCACTTTGTTGATATTGACCCTTTCTTACAAGCGACCAAATGTACCACAGGAACTGTTGGTTTCAGCAATGTGGTGTGTCAGGAAGTCTGGGGAAGGGATGGAGAAAGGCCAACTAAATCAGAGTGAACTGGGAGGGGGGTAGATATCAAGATTGAAAACGTCTGGAAATTGCTTGTGCAATGTGATAAATACGCCTCAGTCAAATAGGAGTCTAGGAATCACACAGACAATTTTAATGGAGATACCCTTTGTGTTTCTAGAAATGTTCATCATCTTCTTGTCTGAATGAATTATGGTAACCTACCTGTGCATTAACAAGAGTTTCTGTTAAAAACTGCCAATAAACAGAAGCTACCTGTATTACATTCTGCACAAGTGTGCTAGCTCACATCTGCAAAACAAGATGGAGTCTCACGTCTTTGCTCTTGAGCCACAATTCCTTCCAATTGCCTTTTGATAGGTATTATTATATTTTGGGAGACAGGCACCAAATCATATTTGGCAAATATCACATGAATTGGAAAACGCTTATCTTCGCAAGTTAGTGCAGGACATTTCATGAAGGAAAGTATTAGGCTCAACTTGTATCATTAACGGTTAATAATCTAAATACAAGCTGGGATCAGAGCCCAATTTGAGAACACAGGTTGATAATAGAGGTTGGAACAGTTTCTCTCTCTGTCTTTCAATCTCTAACTGAGTAGTGAAACAATCAGTTTATATCAGGCCTTTCCAAAGTTTCATGAAGTGGAAGATGAAAGCCTTGATACTGACTCTGCTCAAGGCTGGCAACTGGCCCGAAGATCTAACCTAGAAGTCGCTCAGACAATTTGAGTGGAGATAGTGTTTGCCTTCCTAGAAATGTTTATCGACCTCTTGTCCTAATGAATTCTAGTGCATTAAATGTGCTTTACCAAGAGTTTCTGTTAAAAACTGCCCAAGAAACTGAAGCCCTTGTTCCACCATCAGTGGCTGCGCTTTCAGCCACTACACCCCGATACTCTGGAAAACTCTTCCTCTACCTCTCCGTCTGGCTCCTTCCTTCCTCATCTTCAGATCGTGCCTGAAGACCTTTGAATGTGCCTACGTCAAATAGAGTTTGTAATAGAGTTTTAAAGAGAATTAGACTTATTTTAAAAGAATTAGAATGAAAATACAAAAAGGGCATTGGGAAGGACAGGGAGTTTGATGTATTGCTCTTTCAGAGAATATTCACAGGCATGACGGACCCGAATGGCTTCCTTGTGTGCTGTAAAATTCTATAGAAGTTATGAAAAAAGATTGCATCCTTTTTTTAAAACAAATTCTCTGTGGCAAGTCAAAAATAAATGGCAAGGTTTAACTTTAGATACCACAATACAAATTTCTCAGCAGCTCACTTCCTCACATATACATTCGGGCGCTGTATAAAGAGATTTCACAGCACCTGCTGTCACAATAGCACATTCTGACTGATGCAAAGCTTTATCAATCTTGAAGCATTGTTTTACTTTGGAAAGATATGCAATCTTGGTTTTGTACTCCCAGCGGTCTTTGTTTCATCAGCTGTTCAGTCTTTCCTTAAATAAAGACCAGAAACAGAGATGGTGATAGTGCTCATGCAATTGTGGAACCTGCTGACATATCCATAAGTAAATTAAAGTAAAAAAATGATAGGTGGCTATCAGAGTAGTGTGGCCTATTCTTCTGTATTACATTTCCTTGTGTCACAGTGTTCACAGGCACAGAGGCAGATCCGGGTCTGACACTTGTTATCAGTCTGCAGAAACAGTTAAACTAACTGGGAAAGATGTACGAAGAGGCCGCTGAAGCGAGACAAGACCTTGGGCAATTAATGTAATCTTGTGAAGGGGCAAATAAAGGAGGATGCCCATGCCCTAGAGCCAGTGCAGAGAAAAGCAATGAGGATAATCCCCAGGGTTAGAGGAATAAGCTACAAACCATCTTTGGGCAAGCTAGGGCTCTTCAGTCTTGAGCGAAGATGTCTCAGAGGGCACCTTATAGAGGGGATAACATTTATAATTGGTATTGAAATAGTAAACCCAGTGCAACACGTTAGGGTGAACCATGACAATAGAACAAGAGGACACAGGTTTAGAATTGCAAAAGACAATTTTAGGACAGATGCCAGGATGATTTTTGTCACCCTATGGGTAATTAATGACTGGAATTGTAGCTTAAATCACATCATGGCTCAGCTGGGAACAAAACACAATGTTTGTTGTTGATGGGGGAAGTGCTTTTCAATACTTTTGCTTCTGGGCTGGGTGGAAAGGCAACTGTTTGGCTGGGGTGGGAGAGGGGAAAAGAGGGCAGCCGCACGATGGAGCAAATATGGTGCATTATCTATTTTATCCAAGTAAATTGTACTTTGTCAGTCATTCACAGAGCAGCAGTGCCTCCAAAGACAGTGAAGATCAGAGCTATTGCCCAGCGTGTAAATACTTAAAGAAGGACGGGGAAGCAAATGGAGAAACCTGAGGAGGCAGAGAAAGGGCAGAGATAAGACAATCAAAGCTACATAAACATCACACTTTTAGAATTGCTTTCCAAATTATTAACAAATACAATACGAGGCTCATGTAGGTGCGACATATTCTAAAATTAATCAGAATACTTCAGTACGGTACTTAGGCTTATAAAAAAATTAAAATGAGATACTTTACAGAAATTGGGAAGAAAGTATTGTACGCTAGATCTCGCTGTGCATGTCCCATTGTCACTGTTTACATTTTATACCTACATAAATTACGATATTGGACAGCGAATTTTAGTGCAAAGTTAAATCATTGCAGGCATCTATTTAATGCAGCTTCAATTTGAAATGACATCAGATTGTGTATGTCGTGGTAAACTGCCGGTAATTTTGATGTGCCTCGGGTTACAAGGAACACATCAAAGGATGCTAATTTTGTGCTTTCATCCAGTCGTAAAATTAGTACAGCTTTTGCCGTCTGTGGTATTTGGGATAAAATCTGATAAAAACATCCCAACATAAGTGAGATTCATGCTCAATTGTGTCATTCAATTTTACTTAAGGGCCTAATGTTTTTTAAAAAAAAGGGTTGAACGGCAAGACTACAGTAAATAATGCTGAATATTTTCTGAAATACAGCTTTATCGAAAGACGGACAGGTTAATGGTGAGAATGACTCATGGTGCAGCCTGATGTATTCTTCAGCAGACTTTACAGTCACTGAGTTTGAAGGTCAAATCTCACGTTTTCAGGGCTGATCTCGTGACTTCATTAATGCATTATATAATGAACCGCATCAGTAATAAATAACGGTTATGATCTTAATACTGAAAGCTTTGCTTTTCGAATTATTGTAACTTAGATGATTATTGATTTTGTCAGTTTTATTTCAGTAATTAATTTCATAAATCTATACGAATTGCATTTTATTCTTGACTCTTTGTCACTTGAAAGGGTACAAATCAAACCTACCTTTACATGCTTTTTTACCACTCTGCATGCTGTGCCATGTAAAAGAGAAGAGACAGAATTCACCCAGAGGCATGGTAAAAGTCCAATTAATCAGAGGACTGATGCTGAAGGTGGCTCTCTGAATCTTCAATAAAGCATTAAAATTATTCATCGGAGTGTGACGAAGTCTCAGCAACTCTAGTAAGAGAACTCTCCTGCAGCTCTCCTACAAGACACAAAAACTGTAACACACAGATGTACACAGGCAGGCATTTCATCATGAGAAAAGGTTATTGAATTAATTGGACAAGCGAATTGATAAATTGCTCCATTGTCCTTGTTAAAATGAATGAAAATAAAAATATTGAGTTGCTCGCCTGTGTACAAACCACCACGGAGGAGATCAGTCGCCTGTGAAGGCGGGGCAAGTAAAATCTGTGAAACTGCAAAGCGTGAATAATCTATATAATTGTTTTCAATATTGTGATATCCTTTTCGCTTTGGGGTAACTTGAATATTGAATACAGAAGCTAATCGCGCACTAACACTAAAATAATGATAATGTGAGTTTGGGACTACAAAATTTCACAAAACTGTAGTTATTCTGTTGAGAATCTTAACCAGTTAAGGTGAAAGGTCATTTTTCTTCTAATAAAATTGGCAAAGCTATTGTTGTAAAAGTAACCACGGCTGATCATTATTTTGTTATTTGCCAAATGTATAAATATGCAACAGGAGGCGATAGAAGAATAGTGCAATAATTTTGACTTAGTGGCTGCATTTTCTACTTTCCTGTCTAAACATCTCGAGAATTTATCCCCTTTGGTCACCATTTAGATGATATTCAAAATCCAATACAAAGCACTGAGGGATGCATTGGTCGATCGGATAATGTGCCTTAAACATGCGATAGGGATTGAATAAACACCTCAGTCTGATAGGCGTAATATTTCACTGAGAAAAACGCAAAAGACCAATTCTTGAGGAGACTGCGAACAATTAGGGATTGTGTAATAAAGAGAGGAATGTGTGTGTGAGGTACATAGCTTACAGCTTGGAACAACAACAACTTGGATTTATATAGCGCCCCCCGGGGCCGAACCAGGGGAGGGGGAGGAAGGTGACCAAAGGCGTGGTCGAAAAGGAAGGTCTTCAGCAGAGACCTGAAGATAGGAAGAGATAGAGCGAGGCGAAGGGAGTGAGGAAGGGAGTTCAGAGCCTTGGGGCATAGTGGCTGAAGGCACGGCCGCCAAGGGTGGAGCGGAGGACTCGGGGGACAAGGAGGAGGTCAGACCCAGAGGAATGAAGGCAATAGGTACTGTTTTGAGGAGAGAGATCAGTGAGGTAGGGGGCGTGCAGAGGATTGGAGCCGAGACGTGACAAAGGCTGGACCAGGATTTCAGCGGCTTTCGGAGAGAGGTATTGGCGGAGACAGGCGATGCATCGGAGGTGGAAGAAAGCGGTGCAGGTGAGGGACCGGATGTGGCGGAAGAAGGATAATTGGGGGTCGAACCTGACGCCTAGGTTGTGTACCGGTTTGGAGAGTTTTAGGGGGAGGTCGGGTAGGTGAAGGAGGCGAGAGCCATGAGATTTTAGATGTTGACAAGAACCAAAGTGTATGGCTTCCGTCTTGTCAATGTTCAGCTGAAGGAAATTTGCGCTCATCCAGCCTCTGAGATCTGACAGGCAGCTGACAGAACATCAGGGGACTGGGGGTCACAAAGAGAGATGGAAAAATAGAGTTGGGTGTCGTCTGCATACATGTGGAAATGTACCCCATGTCTGCGGATGACATCTCCAAGAGGGAGCATGTAGATCAGAAAGAGGAGGGGGACAAGGATGGATCCTTGGGGTACCCCGCAGGTGACCGGGTGAGAGCGGGAGGAAAAGCCGTTTGTTCAGGTGTACTGCTGGCGGTTTGTGAGGTAGGACTCGAACCAGGCGAGTGCAGTCCCACTGAGGTGGATGACGGAGGAAAGGCGGTGGAGGAGGATGGCGTGATCGACTGTGTTGAACGCGGAGGAGAGGTCCAGGAGGACAAGGAGGCAGTGGGAGCCCTGGTCACAGATAGAGAGGATGTCATTTGTGCCTTTCACAGGCGCAGTCTCTGTACTGTGGGCATAAACCGGACTGGAGGGGTTCGAAGAGGGAGTGGGAGAAGAGGTGTGCGCGAAGTTGATTGGCAACAACGCGTTCTAGGACTTTTGTGAGGAAGGGCAGGTTAGAAATAGGACGGTAGTGGCTGGGGTTTGAGGGATCTAGGGAGGGTTTTTTGAGGAGGGGGGTGATGACAGCAGATTTGAGGGGACAGGGACTGATCCGGAGGAGAATAATAATAATAATAATAATAATAATAATCCTTGCATTTGATATAGCGCTTTTCATGTCGGGAGGACGTCCCAAAGCGCTTCACAGAACACACTGTAAAGTGAATTGACTGTATATTTGTAGGCGAACGCGGCAGTGAATTGCGCACAGCAATGTCCCACAAATAGTCGTAGATTGAAAATGAACAATTTATTATTTTTTTTGGTTTTGGAAGGATTATTATTATTAGGCGTGTGGAGTAAGGAAACTTGCCCAAGGTTTCGCCCTGCCTGGAATTGAACTCAGGTCTCTTGCTTGCAAAGCGAATGCTCTAACCACTGAGCTACAGGACTGGTTGATGACGTCAGCCAGTAGTGGGCAGAGGAGGGGGAGCTGGATGACCAGTAAGTTGTTGGGGAGGGGGTCGAGGCAGCAGGTGGTGAGTTTCATGGGGGTGATGGTCGGTGAGAGGGAGGAAGGAGAGATGGGGAGGAAGGAATGTAGGATGAGGGTGGTGGTAGGAGCAGATGATGGGGAGGGTGAGGGGGACAGAGAGGGCATAGTGGTGGGTGACAAGAGGCAGACGGATGAGGCTGCCTGGCGGATGTTATGTATTTTAGAAGAAAAGAAGTCCATGACCTCCTCGCACTTGGCATTTGATATGAAGACTAAGGGGGGGGGGGTGGGGGGCACGGAGGAGGTAGTGGGTGGTGGAAAAAAGGATTTCAGGATTGTGTTTAACCTCTAAGATGATGTTGGAGTAGAAGGCCATTTTTTGCGCGTGTCAAAGAACGGGGGTAGCTGTGGAGATGCTCGAGCCACAGTTCGCGGTGAACTATCAGGCCAGTTTTCCGCCATCCACGCTCGAGAAGCCGGGTTTGGGTTTTTAGGTGGCGGAGATGGTTGTTGTACCAGGGGGATCGATTTGGAGATGGTGCTGGATTTCAGGGGGACGAGGGAGTTGAAGGTGGAGGAGAGGCGATCATGGTGCAGCTGGATGGCTGCTTCAGGATCTCCGCGGGTGGAAGGTCAGAGGGATAGGATGTTTGATGATGTGAGGGCCTTTGTGAGGGTCTCAGAGGGTAGCCTTTTCCAAAAGCATTAGAGGACGGTTGAGGGCTTGGTGGAGGAGAGAGGGATGTGAGAGGAGAAGGAGATGAGGAAGTGGTCCGAGCTGGCCTTGTCCACTATGCTGAGGTTGGAAATGTCAAGGCCGTAGGTGATAATGAGGTCAAGGGCATGACCACGATTGTGGGTGGGTGAATTTATATGAAGGGTGAAGTTTAGGGAGGATAGGAGGGCAGCGAAGTCGGCAGAAGTAGTGCAGGGGGAGTTTAGGTGGAGGTTGAAATCATCCATTATGAGTAGGCGCTCGGAGTAGACGTACAGGGAAGAGAGGAGAGTAGAGATATCTGTGTGGAAGGAGCCGGGAGGCTTGGGGTTGTGGTAGACAAGGAGGATTTTCAATGGGAGAGAGGGGTGGAAGAGGATGAGGTGCTCGAAGGAGGGGAAGCAGCCAGAGGAGTAGGGGGTGAGACCAAGGGAGGCTTTGGAAATAAAGGCCACCCCGCCGCCACATTGGTTTGGACGGGGTGTGTGGTGGAAGGTGTAGCCTGGAGGGGAGGCTTCCACTAGGGGTACGGGGTCATTGGGGGAGAGCCAGTTTTCGGTGAGCCCAAGAATGTCAAGGTGCTCGTCCAGGATGAGGTCATGGATGGTGAGGGCTCTGTTTGAGAGGAAACGGACATTTTGGAGGGAAATGCAGGTGGGTTTGCTGGAGGGAGGGGGAGGGAGGAGAGAGTGATGCGGAGAGGATTTTGGGATGTATAGGAGAGATGGTTGTGGAGAATGGTGTGAGTGGAGAGTTGAATAGGGTATGTATGAAGGAGGGGAAAGTTGGGTTTGTCTTAAGGAGGGGGTTTGAGTGGAGGGAGTGAATGATGGGACATGTGGGGTTGCTGTTCTGGGACAGCCAGTGCCGGGAGCCACAATGGGCCCAGTGGAGGATGCCTAGGCTGGAGCAGAGGGAAGTGGTGATGGGGTCGAGGAGAAAGAGAAGGCGGGGAGGGCGGTGTGAGAGAAGGACAGAGGGGGAGTAGCAGATAGAGGGGGGTGGCAGGAGAGACATAGAGGGGGGTGGGAGGAGAGACATTTAGAGTGGAGGGGGAGGCCCGGGTGGGGCGGCAGCCAAAACGCGCACGCAGAGACCGAGACCGAGCGATCAATGGGAAGATAGTTCCAGGCATCAGACAAAGCTATCAGGAACCAAGAATCAAATGATCAACCTAATCAAAGAAAGGCCTCGTAAAATATGTGTGATAAGAATCAAGCATCAGAGCAGTAAAAGCAGGGTTAAGATTAAGGGAAGTAACACATTGCGGACCTAACAATAGAAGAAAGAGATAAGGGCGGAACCTTACGAAATGGGAGGGGGTCCACAGGAAGGATGATCTCGTGGAGTCCTGTAGCTCAGTGTTTAGAGTACTCGCTTTGCGAGCGAGAGACCTGAGTTCAATTCCAGGCAGAGGGCGAAACCTTGGGCAAGTTTCCTTACTCCACACAGAGCCTAATAATAATCCCTCCAAAACCAAAAAACAATAATAAATTGGTCATTTTCAATCTACGACTGTTTGTGGGACATTGCTGTGCGCAATTGGCTGCCGCGTTCGCCCACAAATATACAGTCAATTCACTTTACAGTGTATTCTGTGAAGCGCTTTGGGACATCCTCCTGACGTGAAAAGCGCTATATCAAATGCAAGGATTATTATTATTATTATTATTATTATTATTATTATCTCACACATCTGGAGATCAAGGTAATATTGTTTATCGCTGGGTGATTAGAAGACTACTTCTAATTGGGAACTGGAACAAAGAGTGCAGAATTAGCACTTCAGATTGGGGTTAAAAGACCCGGAGAGAGAAAAAGTTAAGCAGAAGAGGACTCAAGATGAAGGACAGCAATGACTGTACCGAAGGAAGGCCTTTCTCCAACCAGATTTCTCCAACCAGAAGCAATCCCAAGCTAGAGTCGCGGATAATATGATTTTGGTTGCTGTGTTTGCTAAAGCTGCATGCAAATATGATAATATAATTTCAATATTAATGCAGGGAATATTTGTATGTTTGAATAAGTCTTACGAAACTTTGATGATCTTGTATGTTTAAATTCTTGTTGAGTAAATCAGTGCAGTGAGGAATTTCTACAAATTGCCAGGAGCCCGGTAAATACACACTTGAATTGAAGGTTGATTTAAACACACAAAATGGATAAGTAAGATGGAGGCCTCCAAGGCTTTTGAAAAGAAACTGTCTGGAATTGCGGGCAAGGAGGGTTTGCTCTCAACAATGAAGGGAGATGTACAGGGATGCTCACCGTGAAATAGATGAGCGGGTTCAGCAACCTAAGCTGAAGATCAAGCCTATGAGAAGGCTGATGATGTGAGCAGCACACTATTGTGCAGAGTTACTCCCAAGATGAGAGTGAAAAGGCTCCATCAGGAAGTAACTAGTTTAAAACAGACCGTTAAGATGAATGTTGGGGTCAAGCAAAAGATGACCATAAGGCTAGGAGAGTTGCAGGAGCAATTTGGTCTCATGACTTCCCGATGTATGACCTTTGAGTCCACTAAAATAGAGCATGAAGGTCTTAAAGAAGAGCTGAAAGAGCTCGAATAGTGGCTTAAAGATGCAGCCATCAGGACTGTAATGAGAAAGCCAGGGGAGAAGCCGGCTAATCATCAGCAACATCAAAAGAACATAGAAAAAGAACAGGGAAAGGACTAGAAGATAGTTGCAGAGAGTCTAATGGAGCAGAAAAGGGTTGATGGGGATGATATTAATTGGGATGATAATCAATCAATAGAATCTCCACTATTACCTCCTGTTTGGGAAACTATTTCCCCTCTCAAGGAGCCCAGGCCGGTAGCAGTCATAGAAAGAACGCAGGCAGAAATGTTAGAATCTAAGTTACAAAAGGCTTTGGAAAAGCTGGAATCAGAAAGGTAAGGATGGAGAAATGATGCACGGAATATTATGGCAAGCAAATAAAAAGATTGGAAAGGCACACTTGAGTATTATCACTGAGTGTTTAAACTCTTATTCAGTCCTGAATTCCTACAATTGCTTGATATTAAAGTTAGAACTTATTTGTTGGTGAGTCCAAAAGGAAGGGGCATAAATATAAAACAGGCAGCAGTAAATTCTAAAATAATAATCCCAATAATTTCCTTACAATCTCAAAGTGAGTTTTAATGGGAGCCTTTTATACAGAAGGTTGTGAGAATGTGGAACTTGCTGTAAGAAGCTTTAATTGAAACAAAATGCATCAATTTAAGAGGAAACGTGATACATGCATGATCGGGAGATGGGAATAGGAAATGGGAACAGTTGGGGTTGAGGTATATAAAGACTGGCACAAACTATTTGGGGCTGAATAGCTCGATTTTGTGCCATATCATTCTTTGTAATTCTGGGTAAAGCACCTCTCGCCATTAAAGACTGAACAACCTTCATGAAGTTATTCTTTTATGCAGGAATTACTTCACAATGAACCACTTAAAGCAACATTGTAAGATTCAGAGGACAGCCTGACATGAACATTTTGGCAGAGGGTCAGACGAATGCGAAAAGCAAAAAAATTGTACAAAGTTAGGAATTCAGCAGAACAGAGTGTCTTTGTGGTGGAGGACACAGAGAATAGGAAATTCCTAGCATTTCACAGGCACTTGTAGAATTTATAACCTTCATGCACACATGAAGTTCTTGTTCCCCGGGAATGAATGCTTTATAGCAACATTACTAACAAGACAATAGATAAAGCTCTCTGTCAAAGCTAGTTCCTGTACACCTTTCGTTCACCCAAACCTATAATAGCTGAATGCTCTGCGAATAAATTGAACATTTTAGACTTTTTCAATCCACACTTGAACAATGGTAACTCAGTCATGTATCAATCTTTTGAGACTTTTAGTAGTGTGATTCAGGCTAAATTCACAATTTAGTCTTGTGACCCAATATTCCAGTTTTAGGCTTTAAGACCATATTAACTTAGATTTTAAGATTGAGCCAAATTTATTTAGTGCGGGTTTCCCTCCACATATCCGTAAAATAATGACTAATTCAAAAAAACTTTCACAAATTTTGGATTTTACGGTCTCAAAGGCTAAGACTAGGTAGCTTATTGGGAGCTACAGTATAGCAGTATACCACAAAGCAAAGAGCTTAACTGCAGCCCAGGTCCAATTGGAATTAAAAATTCAAGGGCCCAGTGATTTGCAATAATAACGGTGGGCCCACTAAACTTAAAAAGGTTTGAGATCCACAACTGTTATATCAATGTGGCGGGAATAGCATCTGAGACCTTGCATACTTTTATTATTTTATTACAACCTCAATGCAAAGCTTCACCCTGTGACCGAACTACAGTTTTAGGAACAATTCATGGGCTTTGTACTGCCCGAGGCTATATGGAGAAAGTGGAATGATCAAGTAACTGATAAATGGGAAATTTAAGTCCATTGAAAATGAATATTGCTAAGACAGCGCAACAGAGCACAGGTTCAATGCTGTGAAAGGCATGATGAGGATAAGACACCGAGAAATAATTCTTCATGCAGAGGGTTTCCAGAAAGGGTGATCGAAACAAGGAAATTTACTAGATTAACAAACAGTTTGATGTTGCAACGGAAATATGTCAGGGTTAGTACATTGGAAGTTTGACATCAAATGGACTAAAGTCCCTTCTTCTTCCGAACCTCTCTTGTGATTTATGTGCAATGCCTTATGTTCTATTTATGTTCTAAAAAGATGTGTTCAGTGATGTATAAACTCCCTGCAATTCAAATGCAGATGGCAGATTATATTTTGAGTCATTTCCTAATGCCCTTTTAATCTCTTCTCCACATATCCTGTAAAATGACCTTTTTCATTTGATAAAACGCTCAAACTCAAAAAAAGACTAAAAGTACATATGTCAATGTTTCAGTTTAAATACTCACTAAAACATCTCATTCTTTTGTTCTAAACATTTCTATGGCTTTACTTGAAGTGGATGCATTAGAACTCGTGTCTTTTCACTTCTGTGACCTGGATTTCAATTCAGCCAGGTGAACGTTGCAAAGAAGTCTTCTTTTTCTTGAGGCAATTAAAGTTGCTAAGTGGAAATAAATTGTACAGTCTATATCTAGCACCCAGTGGACACAAAATTCTGTGTCCCAGGCACAATTTAACAACCTATTTCAGAGGTTATATAGCAAAATGGTATGAAAAATGAAATATCTCACTGCAAATAAGGAGCTTGTGCTTGAGGTAGGGGTTGAGACATGTTCTTGGGCAAGTGTAGGGCAAGTTCTGCATTGACCATGTCTTACTTCATCTGTGACTGCTCACTGCTAATGGTTAAGAAATATATTTCCAACTGTTCATCCATACACTTGGATGAATTGAATGACATCCATTAAAAATATTGAATTGTATTCTTCATGCACACTTCATATAAAGAATCACAACATTAACCTGGAAGACAAATGATAATAAACTTGGCTTCTCAATTGGGTGATTATGGGCTGTGTTTTTTGATTCTTGTCACGTGAGTTTGGGTTTAGTTTCCTCACATCTTAATCTCAACACTTATTTTCTCTTTAAAGCTAAAATGTAAAAACAGGATGATGCCACAAATAAATGTTTTGTGCTTAACCGACAGCACTCAAGTCTCCTTTTTTGTCCTTGGCAAAAAAAACTCTTATCCAGTAAATTACATCTGGAGCAATACACTGCCGTTAAAGTGTTCATAATGGTAGTATGCTAACTTAAGAGGCTATTTAATAGCCAATGGATGGAAGCAATCATCTACCTGCTCAAAGACTAAAAGGTACTTAACTTTTACTCACCAACTGCGATGCAATGAGTACTCAAAATAACATTCAACCATCTCTAAGTCATTAAGTCTATGGCAAAACTGTCAGTCAAAGCAGTCCCTCCTATTACCTTGTGTGTAAAAAATGCAGTTACTTATGACTAAACATTCTATTATTAATGAATTCCATTTACACTAAACAACGTGGATCAGCCATTACACTTTAAACATCTCAAAGTCCTTTAACAGTCAAATTCTATTATAATTACATCACTATTTGGAGGAGTGATTATGATGACAATTCTTGCTTCAGTGCCCTTCTGTAGATATATTGGGTGAAGCCAACCATTTATTGTGCTGGTTTTATGGCTTCAGAGATTGTCAAAATCTATCCCATCTGAGCCACAAGTACTTGTATTTAGGAAATCCAAACCACTTTACCAGTCTACATCCACTATAAGTAGAGCACCTCAAAATAGAAGACTTCATCACCTTGGGTGCAGAATTAACATTATCCTTTTTGCTTTAATGCAAATCCATTCTCTGCTTTTTTATCATGGAGTAAAATTAACAGTGGTTGGGATTGGGTTGACAATGTTTATGCAAACCACAGTAGAGATATCCAGTTTTTGACTGGAGGACAGAAAAAGGTAATGACAAGAGAAACAAAGCTTTTTGTCATCAGGAGACATTTGTCAGCCTCAATATGTTGGACTCAATGAAAGGGTCAAGTTAATGCTTGACTCTCCACTTCACTGCTCTAGAGGGCAAACTGGTATGACTGTCATTGCAGCAAAAGGCAGTAAAATGTCCTTGAAAATGATAATAGTTATTGTTAAGATTGTGAAATTCAAGGAAAGGCATTGCCTTTGTATTTTGTTAGTAAATAATAATTTACAGCCAACCATTCCATTTTGCTGTACTTGAACAAGTGGAATGCTTGTGTCGATCGACCACAAAATTAACATTCAGAAATTGCAAGAAACTCTTCCATTAGCAATGTAAAATATTGTATTGAGCAGCAGAGTGCATAAAATCTTTACATTCATGGAATTGTTGCTAAAATAACGAGAAATAGAAGCTGTAAAGAAAGAATTAATCTTTGTAGCATATTATCATGTCAAAACAGTTCATGTTACTGTCAGGGATTGTGATTGTTTTTGTAGGCAAATGCAGTTGCCTTTCATGCCAGCAAAGACCTACAAATAGCCATTAGAAAATCTCTATTACCCCAAGATATGAGAGTATGGATTAAAACATAATAATTTTTCAGTGCAGAAATGATAAGAAATTTAAAGAGAATGCAAGTGAGTATAATTTAATCAAATCTCAGACTAAAATGTTTCAATTTGGAAATGTAAAACCATTGATTGTGTAACACTATTAAAAAGCCAATTTAGAGGGTATGTGTTGATACGATTGCATTTTCACATATAATAATAATAATAATAATAATCCTTGCATTTCATATAGCGCTTTTCACGTCAGGAGGACGTCCCAAAGCGCTTCACAGAACACACTGTAAAGTGAATTGACTGTATATTTGTGGGCGAACGCGGCAGCCAATTGCGCACAGCAATGTCCCACAAACAGTCGTAGATTGAAAATGACCAATTTAATTATTGTTTTTGGTTTTTTGGAGGGATTATTATTAGGCTCTGTGTGGAGTAAGGAAACTTGCCCAAGGTTTCGCCCTGCCTGGAATTGAACTCAGGTCTCTCACTTGCAAAGCGAGTGCTCTAACCACTGAGCTACAGGACTCCGATACATTATCCATTTGGATTGGTTAAACTGAAAGCTAAACAATTGGGTTGTGATATCTAAACGTGCCATGGTGTAACAAGGATTTGAGGAATTGTATTGCTCTATAATTCGACTATGGAAGATACTGCTTAAAGCTGAGCTATATCATAGAATCATAGCATACAGCACAGAAGGAGGTCATTCAGCCCATCGTGTCAGTTCCAGCTCTTTGAAAAGAGCTATCCAAATCAATCCCCTCCCCCACTCACTCCCCATAGCCCTCCAAACTTGTCCTCCCCAAATAATTATCTACTTCTATCTTAAAAGTTGCTGTCGAATTGGCTTCCACCACCCTTTCAGGCAATGCATTCCATATCCGAACAAGTCGTGTGTGAAAAAAATTTTCCTTACCTCCCCCTGTTTCTTTAAATAACTATTTTAAATTGGTTTTCCTCAGGTTACCGAGCCACCCGCCAGTGGAATTTTGCTTCATCTTGCTCACCCTATTGAATCCCCTCATAATTTTGAAAACTTCTATTAAGTCTCCTCTTAGCCTTCTCTGGTCTAAGGAGAATAACCCTAGCTTCTCTAACCGCTCCTGAAATTGAACTCCCTCATTCCTGGTATTATCCTGGTAAGTCTCCTTTGCACGCTCTCCAATGCCTTGACATCCTTCCAACTTCCTTGATATTGGGTGCTACAACCATTTACATGATTATTTCCCCAAATTATAACAAGGTGTAATTGGTATAGCTTTGTGATCTATCTACAGCATGTTCTCAGCATTCAATGTCCAACTTTACTTAATTTCTGTTCAATTCATTTCAAATAGTTTCCACTTGAGAGTAAGTAATACTTTGTTCTCCTAACTGTTGGAATAATCACTCAATTCATTCTGCAATTGAGACAAACAGACTGAAGAGACATGGTATCTGACAACAAAGCAGTTCAGTGAGTCAACTGTCCAAGATGGATAGTCGTCTTGTCAACATATTGAACATACCAGTTCAGCATAGAAACAATGTGCTGAGGATACAAGAATGTGTTAAGCAAGGTTCAAACCACTAGGATAACAACTTATAATCAGGTTTATTTTAGATATTCACATGTTGGCACCAGAAGTGTGATGAAGAAACAGATGGGAGCAGGGAAAAACCCACCAGTAATGATATATCTAATAAAAGTATTAAAATTGTTAAAATATAAGAATAATTGTATACTTAAAAAGACTGTCTACAGCTTTATTACTGTCATAAAAAGTCATTTATGTACTTTAAAGTGTGTTTATTACCATGTGTGGGTTTAAACGTGTAACAAGAAGTTATATTCATAAATCAGCGTTTATAGGTTTGTCAAGCTATGAATAATTTTATTATCAGCCCTCAACCTAGTGGGGTTGATGAATAATAATAATACAACTGGTTAGAAAGAAGCATCAGAACTGGTGAAAGGGAAAGAGATTGAATTAGAAGTGCTTAGGAAATACTGAGTGGAGTGTAACTCTTAAGTATATCCTCAAAGCTGGCTTGAATGATTTCCACAGCAGGGTAAAGCACCTTGATGATCTGGAGAAGATTGTGTTAAACTCGTGGAGATTGCTGCATGATAAGATTCCAGCATAACTACTGTGGCCTTGGCTTAAAGCAACATTTCAGTAAGAGCTTCTTTGCCGAAGATTTCCCTGTTATAAACACATAAAAAGATATCAATGTATGTGTACGATAGATCCCTTTCATTTTCTATCTTTTCAGGGCCATTATTTTATTACAATATGATGGCCTTTTGGTAAGCAGGATGCGTTTTTGTTGTATCATGTTCACATTGCTTGATCAAGGGAAAATATTATTTGGAGCAGAAACGGGCAAGACAGACTTCAGGAAGCATTACAGTTACGTGTGCTATCATGCTACATCTCAGTATTTACTTCACTTAAGGTTACAGGTTCATTTCCTCAATTTCCTTCTTTGTTTAATTGTTCTGTGTAAAATGTTACCTTTTAAAGAGTTAGTGGAAGCATTTGCTATAGATAAGCATCAATTCATTTTACTATATATACTGTATAGGGGTAACATTTGCAGCATTCTTTAAAGTAATGTCAGTGCAAATTTAAGGAATATTTGAGGAAATTCCATGCCATAGCAACTGCAACTTGCTGTGTGGACAAATGCATGGCCCAGTATTAATCTGAGCCATTCCCATCGCAGAGTTCCTTAGTTTAATCTCTCATCTATGCTGAATTAGCCTAATACTTAACCAGGTGACTGAAGGAGTCCTGCATTTCATAAGGTTTGGTAAAGAAGACCCTTCAACCCATTTGATCTCATCCATCCACAATATCCAACTTACCGTCACAGTAATTACCCATCACAGCATCAAACTGTTATTCTTAATTGGGTCCATCATCTTAGCCTCAGCTGTCTTAATGGTAACCTGTTTCAGTCATTAATTACTCTCTATATAAATAAATATTTCCTGATGTCGGTCTTGAAATTGCCCTTTGCAACTAAACCTGTGCCCTCTTGTATTGTTTTGGTACCTCTGTGTTCCTGGGTTAGAGACAGGAACATCAGGCAGAGGTCCTGCTCCTGATCACATTTGTTTTTGGTCAGCCAGGTGTCTGAGACATGTGGAAACCAATCGCCAAGCTTAATGATAATAATTATCCTTGCATTTGATATACCGCCTTATCACATCTTCAAGATGTCGCCAAAGCGCTTCACAAAATATACTTTAAAATGAATTGAAAGTATTAGGCATAGATTGGCAAAACCCCAGGTTTGGGTATCCTAGAGTGTGCGTTGGGTTACTGCTGGAGTTTAACCAGCTAAATGTAATTTTGTTGTTGTTGTTGTAAAGCCACATAGCTCGTCATTGAGAGCAAGCTTTACAATTGCTTATCCAGCTAGGACTACCCTACCCATTAAGGCTTTAGCTGATGAACACCCTGCTGAAAATGTATAGCTATTGAGTGTCGACATGATCAGGCTGAGTGAGCTGTGGTGCTCCCAAGAGTTGAATAAGCTGCTGGTATCCACTGCTCAGGGTTACATGTGTGAAGGATGGCTGTTTGGGCGAGATACCAGTGCATTGCCAGTGAACCCTACGATAAGCCATCTCTATCAACAGCTGGGAGAAATTCGTGGGGGAGTGGTGAAGTGGGTATGTGGAGTGTGAGAGGGAATGTAAAGCAGCAGATTGAAACTGCGTGTATTGGTCTGTTTATACAAACAGTGTACAACAAATTGCAAAATGTTCAATCAGGAAGTAAAATCAATTCAATAGTCTGTCTACAAGAACGATGCCTAACAAGAATGTTACAGAAAACTCAGAGAAGTGAAAAAAGGATATTAATTGAGATGATGTACACTGATACATTACTATGTAAAATAGATACCATTATCAGCCAAAATGCTTCTGGATTATAAATTTGCATTGAATGTATTCGATATACAAAATTGAGATTTTGCATTGAATGTATTCGATGTACAAAGCATTATAATCTTCTTCCACTTGAATTGCTCCAGTCAAGTCCAACTTGTTCAATTGTAGATCAACTCCCCTGGAAATGTCTCCAGAGTTAACTGACTTTGAGAAAGTCCTGATCATTCAATGTGTGTTGGTTTCCTGTAAATTAAGGGCAATTAGTTTTTTTCCTACTCAGTAATAAGCGGTAAACTCTGTATGAGTAAACAGTTTAATGTACTGTGGGGCACACTAATAATACAAAGTAATCAGACATCTTATATCTACAGCCTTCTTGAATATTAAGAGAGGAACCCATGGATTGCAATGACCATGCGAAGGAACTGGTGCTGTCAGTATGCATCAGTGTCTCCTGCTAATAGCCCTGTTGCTTTCCATCTGGCGAGGCTGGAATGGTTTCTTTGTAACATCCCAAGTGAACGCCAGGAGTGTTTTTGTGTGTGTGTGGTTGTTCATACCAATGTACACCGGTCAGAAAGAGCATATTGAGCAAAGCCAGCATGCTATTAATGCTTGATGGAACTGAGCCATACAGGATTTATATAAATCGCTGTAATTGATTGCAGAATTGAACAACATCTTCTATAGGAGTGGAACGCTTGTTCTCAAAGTCCGTCGAATGCACTTCCCTCCTCCCTAAACAGTGCCATTTTATTTCGAGAGAAGATTTCAAGTCTTGCTTTCGAAGAGAATTTAATACGTTTAATCAGCAATGTGTAGATGCTGATTAGAGGAATGTATCAATTCCTCGGCAATTGTTTTCTTGAGCACATCGCAATTCCAGCTCAGACACAAACCACAATGTAAAACTTGTAACATCAGCCATATGACTCCAAGGTAAAAAGGTCAACATCCAGTACTCTAGGGGTATTTGATCTCATTGCTGGAAGAATAAAGGGATTCATGTGGTCTCAGCACCATTCGCACTGTGAAAGTATCAGATTTAACTGTCCTTCAGATGTTTTTCCACTTTTTGATTGTAAAGCCTGGTTAACCACATGACCGAAAGATTCCTTCACAAACATCCTTCATAATGGCTGTCTTCCTTCTAGAATCATCGAGGGAAAAGTGAAATCCGGGATTAGGCCTTCGGGTGGATCTGAACAATTAAGTAGAAGAAAAAAAAGGATGAATTTTCTGAGGGTAAATCCAATCTTTTGAAAGTACAATAAAGTGAATTTGCTTAATTGAAATTTGCACTATTGTCTAGAAAAAAATGCATTAAAATATCCCAAAGCATTAATATTGTTCATGATTATATGAAGAACTATTAATGAGTGGCAGTAGATAGTGTTGGTTTTAGTACCGTTTCTGGAGCTATTGTCAATTCAACCTCTTTGAGGACTAAACACAACTTCAGTTTTCAATATATATTCACAGGCATATATATACATATATATGTGTGTGTTTACCTCCACACAATTGGCAAAAGATATTTTTATGTGAATCCCAAATGTAATTCCTAAAGCAGAGTTGCAAACATGCACAGAATCATAAGAGTTCCTTGCTTATAATTGTTTGGGGGTAAAACACTGATGTTTCCACTGTGCGTTTGAAATGCTGTTGCAGTTTCAGAGGGTTGCATTTCTTCATTTTATTTTACTCCTTAATTTTCAAAGGATTAATTCTAACATCTGATTTCAGAGTGCTCCGTGTACTGGATATATAGTGCAAATGACTATGGCAGATATTTATAAACTGTATAATGATGAAGCTTCATTAACCTTTTCTATCTTCCCAGTTCTCGCACTTGGGAACAATCATATGTCAATGGTAGCAGTTACTGATATAACAAAGTTATAGTACATTTCATTCATTCACTTGGGTATGAAAGATTTGCCATTGAGATTGAAAAACTATGGGGATCGAAATTCTGATATATAAACATAGCTGCTCTAAATCCATTGTGGGTTTCAAGAGGGAAGTAGACAGATTGAAAAGGATTGGGGATAAGGTGGACCAGTGGGATTGAATGATCACCTTGCTCTGGGAGCCGAATGGCCTCCTTCTGCATTATAAATTTCTATGATGGTGGCCGCCAAAACATTAAAGCTGTGAATTTGCTGTTTGTGAACATTCATTTCTGGAAGGTACCAACGATAACACAGCATCATAGCCAGTCAGAAGCTTTTTCACATCGAAAACAATGTCATACAATAATCAATCATCTGCTCAGCACACACATGAAAACAGAGCTGCTATTCCCATGCTGAGCTCTGAACGATATGTATTACCCCCACTGTACCTGTGCTCTATTGGAGACACAAAATGTTATAATTAACGGAGGCATAACAACATGACAATTTCTGTGAGAGGAAAATTAAATGGGATTAAACAATATTTCCATATCCCTGCAGCTAACTTGTGTAATAAATCATTACTGCAGTCATTGTGTTTCATTTTGATTGCTTATTTTCTCCTTTCACTCATCATTTGCTACTTTATATGTCGATAATGCTTCCAAACATATCACATTTGGCTCGTATCACTCTAAATCTCATTTTTCTGTCAATGTTATAATAGATCTACTACAGCACTTGCTCTTAAGAAGTCCTCACAGACTCAACTAGAGTTAAAGTCATCTATGATGCCCAGGAATCTTTTGAAGGGCTGTTCAAGCCTCTCGAAATTTTTTTTTTCCATTGCCCACCTGTGCTGTTGAGTTGAATGACTCCCAGAGTTATCAAAAACACTGCTGGCTTATTTACATGAAATTTGAGATGCAGTATGATGTTAGAATGGCACACTTAATTCATTTCTGATGGACTTGTTTATAAATGAATGCGAACATATATTTGGATATGCAAATCACACCAACCACTTGGTCAAAGTGGCTCCAGGCAAAGTCAGCAGGATTGCAGTGTGATAAGGAAGAATGAAACAAACACAGTCCGATTCAATAATTGAAGCACCAGACAACAATTTTAAAATCGCAGCACCAAAATGATATTTATCGAACACACTTTAAAACAGCAAACCAGTATATGCGTCAACTCCTCTCTGTTTCTTCTATTACCTTTGCTGCTGTATTTTCATGCAGATCAGTGTCCTTGGTTGCCCGTAGTATTAAATCTATAGGTCTCTCTCCCTCCACCTTTCCCTATTTAACATGCATAACATAAAACCCTGGTAACTGATTTCACTGACAGAGAGCAGCTACTGGTCAAAGCACTGACAAAGCCAAGAGCATCAGCCAGACCCAATTTCCTTGAATAAATCGCATATATGGACAGAATTCTAGGGCCTAAAATTACACCTATTTAGCCTCTTAATACTACTTTATTTTGCAATTTAAGAGTGTGAAGAATTTGCTTAAATACACTCCTAATTTGGAAGACGGTTTTCTGCGGTTCTTAAAAAGTCTTAAAAAGAACCCGTTTCCAAATTCAGACTGAGTTTAAAAATGTTTCCAAAATCCTTTGTCGCAATCCTAAAATTTCAGATCGAAAGAGTTCTAAATTTAACGAGATTCCAAAATGAGATTGAATCTCGGCCTTTAAGTGTTCATGGTTTGATTCACGTTATGTCAAAATCACCCTGTTATTATGGTGCTGGTTAACTGATGGCTGCTGTACTAGAGCAGACATAATCTTTCCTATGGTGGATTGAATTCTTTTGTTGTACTCATTTTTTATTGATGCACTTTAATTGTGTCATGTGAAGAAACCCTCAAAAAAAATTAAATCCATATATTTGGTTATTCTAAGTGCTTTTAAGATGCCCTCTACCTGAACTATACATTTGCCGCTAAAACAAGCTGCTTAAAGGTGTTGGCCTGACTCAGCAGGAAGCACTCGAGCCTCTGAGTCGGATGCTTGTGGGTTCAAACCCCATTTGGGCTTTGAACTCACATATTCTAGGCTGCCACTCCAATGCAGCGTTGGGAGTGTGCTTCATTGTTAGAGATGCTGTCCTTCTGATGAGACAGTAAACCAAGTTTGCCTGTTCAGGTAGACATTTAAGAACCCATGACAGCATTTGAAAAGAGAAAGGAGTTTCTCCCGGTCTCCTGCACAAGTAATACACCGGGTAAATTGGTCATTTGGTTCATGGTTGTTTGTGGGACACTACTATGCACATATTTGTTACTGCATTTGCTTATAAAATATGCAACATTATACATTATTGTAAATCCTGTGAAGCACTTTGAAACATCCTCCAGACGTGAAAGACATGATATCAAATGCAAGGATAGTGCCTTGGGATCTTTAATGTCCACCTGAGCAAACAACAGGGACCTCGGTTTAATGTCCCATTCAAAGGATGTCACCTCACCATTATTCGGTTAAAAGGATAAGCAAATCTAGGAGATAGAATGCAGATCATCTTTTTAAACCAACTAAAACCTAATTTATTGTATCTTGAGAGCCTACATTTCTTTCCATCATTTGCCCCTATAGCTGTGAGAGTTTGAAATTGATTTTTTCTAAATATTCTGCAGAAAAAGTCATTTCAAAAAACTCTGACGTTCAGGATAATTTTGGAAAATTTTACTCTTAAATTGTAATTTTCTGATTGAACCAATTTACATCATATTTATACTAATCATAGTGTTAGATTCCTAGGGGAATGACTTTTAAATATGTATGGGGGAATCATTCTGTGTCGGCCAATTTTCCAATGGGTTCAGCTGGCTTCAGCTCAAAGTGAGGTTCTTCTAATCCGATGTCTACATTATAACAGAACAGCACAAGATTGGTGATGCTGCCAGGGAGTCAGATGCATAATGCCATTACATTGCCAGTGTTCATCAATGGACCATCAGAGAGCAGATTAGACACATACCATTAAATTACAACAGAACTAAGTACAGATCACAAAACTGCCACAGAAAATGCACGCATTCAGCAGACCTTTGTTCATTGTGAGAAGAGATTGAAAAGAAGCCTTTTGGATGCAAACAATAACCTTAGTACAAATGTTTGACAAGCATAAGGAACACTGACTGGCATGAGTTTCCTCTGGATACACGTATCAATGGTTTTAGAAGAACAGGTTCCCCAGAAAGTGAACTGGTTCAAATTTAGATTTATCTACGTAGATCTGAATCAGTCTAATTTCATCCTCTTCAGCCTCGTGGTCAGATGCTTCATAAACTAAGTATTTAAATTGTGAATTCTAGATTAATACACAATGTTGGGTAGGATTTAGCCAGTGTATGCAAATGTCATGCATATGTGCCATTAGTTCATTTGTATCCATCGTTACTTTGTATAATACAAGTTCCTTTTATGAACCATTGCTACAACCTCCTTCGCACAAAATTGTGCTCATTCCCTTTTATTGCCTGATATCTTCATAGGTACTTTATTGTCCCTTTCTTCAAGATTGCTTTCAATGTTTTACCCAATGTTCCATTGGAGTTAATTTCCTGCACAGGGAGGCCAATAAGAGGAAAGAAGTTGCATTTTTATATTATGTTATGTTGAAAAGTACTTTATGGTAATTGCTCTAGAGGCTTTTTTTTATAGATAGATATCATTTTGGCCATGCAAACATAAACAGCCATGAGGTGAATGAGCAGTTTATCTGGAGAATTATTGGCCGGGACAATGAGACAAACTTCTCTTTTTGAATACATCATGGGATGCTTAATCTCTGGAGACCTGTACAGGCAGACAGGCCCCTGATTTATGGTCTTATTTGAGGAATGGCACCTACAACAATGCAGGACTCCCCCAGTACCGCACCAGAGGGTCAGCCTGGACAATGTGTTACATTTATGATTAAAAGGATGATTGTAATAAATAATAAACCTTGCATTTGATATTGCACCTTGTCAAGACGTTAAGATGTCTCAAAACGTTTCACAGAATATATTGTAAAGTGGATTGACGATATCTTCTTGCCGTAACGCGGCAGCCAACTGTGCCCCACAGTGTGCCATAAACAGTCATGGATTTTTTTTGCATTGTATTATAAAACAATTTCATTTAGGTAATAATATATGATGTGTACAGAAAATTGTATGTGTTATCCATGAATTGGACTATGGTATCATTGACAACTTAGTTCCAATGGAATCTGTGCTGGATGTAGATCCATAATTAAAATCACCTACATGGAAAGTGATACATAGTGTACATGCCCTGGAAAGTGAGAGTATATGATCAGTTTGGTAAGGAAATATGCCCCATCATTTGTGTTCCGAACCAGGTTTCAAATATCTCGGAATATATCTATGTTCATTTAAAAGGAGGTGAGAAGGTGAAGACCGACAAATTAAATTCCATTGATTTTCTAAGTCTGTATATGCTGTGACTAGGCAGTGAATTGAAAACCAGACTGAGAGGTAATTTCACTAACTTTATAACAGTAGACAGTTTGGTCGTCTTGTGCATGTGTGTTATATTGACAAAGAAACATGCATTTCACTAGTTCTGCAAGTATATATTAATATATTGATTATACTGACAAGCTCACAAAATATGAAACAACCAGTCTTGAGTAAAACACAACATTAAACTGGTAATCTATTATAATTATGGTAGATAAAACATATTTGATAAATATCCTGGATTTTACACCAGAGAGATTGTCAAATATTTTTTACATTTTGACTTTTATGATTAAGCTGGGTTTTAAAAAAATATCATATTTAACTGTCTTATCCTCATAAGATGCTGTTTTAGATTAAAGAGGCCTAAACAGTACTGTACTTTGACATGTAAGTGTTCAGATTGCTGAATAAGATCTATAAATAAGACAGATAACAGAGCACATATTGTGAGCGACATGCCACGGAAATGGGTGTACATCAGCTTCCATGATACAGAACTGCCAAATGATAGCTCCATCTTCGTGGAAGCAAGGAACTGACTAAAAATAATCACAGCTTCCACCATATATGTCTTGCATTTTCAACACGTTCACAGCATTAACAAAACACATGATAAGTGACCAGAAAGTACACAATATATATCCTCTAGTGACCTGTGTGTGTGTATGGAGTGGGGGGGGGGTAACAATGATAATTTGCAAATCTTCCTTCTGTATTATAATGGGAAATCCCATTTTCCATTACAATACAGTACCTGGATAACCACGGTCACTGGAAGACTGATGTGTCCTTATCTTTTGCATGTGAGTTGCATGGTTAGGACATTGTGCAATCTTTTTCCATTTCCCACAGTTCGTTTGACATGTCTATTGTTTGCTAGCAATGTTAAAATAGTCTGAAAAGTTTCCCTCCATAAAGCAATTTTAGTACAAAGCACAAACTCAAATTCCGAGGTTTCTTTAATACAACCACGAGACATAGGATTTATGGGTTCACTTATATCTATTTGTAGTTTTCAACACAGTTTATTCAACTGGAAACATTGAGGGAGAAATTCCATCTAAATATTTTCTGAGTGTGCAGAGAGTGCAGAATTTGGCAAATTCTTAAACACCTCCTTAATTTTGAAGCTGTTTTTCGATACGTTTCTTTGATGACTACAGAAATACTATTTCAAATATTGAGACCGAATTCAACAAATTAGCTAAATTCTGGATGTTCTCAAATGCTACGTAAATAGAGTAAATCTAGAGGCAGGTGGAATTTTCACTTCCTCTCATAAACACTGGCATTAAATAAAAATAGCCCCAAAGAAAAAGGCTAAAATGAGCAGCTGGCATAATGATGTTCAATTACATACACATGAACCCTGGAAGTAAGAAAAAATTCTGTTTGATTTGCAATTTTTTTAAGGGCTTACTATTGTAGTGCTTCACCCATCTGTCTGTTACCATTGTGATTGTTACAGACTCTGATCACTGGCATAATAGAACCATCTAACATAATAGCACCATCTTACTAGAGCCAAGAAGCATGCTAATTGAAGTCTATACTGCCGTTAGTAGCACTGATTGAGGTATTTTCCCCTTGATTTCTCTATTACTTTATGGTACTAATAAAAGAAGGCGTTACCTCCTGTTATCACCAGTAGCCAGACTATTTAAACAGGTACATGAACTCCCACAACTAACACTTGAACAGACTCGTTGGGCCAAATGGCCTGTTTCCATGCTATATCACTTCATAATATAATAATAATAATCCTTGCATTTGATATAGTGCCTTATCACGTCAAGGTGCCTCAGTGCGCTCAAAGGATATTCTGTAAAATGAATTGGCTGTATATTTTGTGGCTGCATTTCTATGTCTAAGAACTACAATAACACAGAAGACTTGGCTGCTGATAAGAAACATAAAAACAAACCTTGAAATATTTTGTAACCTTCTTTAATCAACTAGATTTAAGTAACGTTTTCATTTGGATTTTTTTAAAACTGTGTTGATTTACAGTGAGATTTGAATAGTGTTTGGCTTGTTAAACCCTTTTCTCATATTTGTAGGAATTTTATAAGTGCTGGTTTCTCCAAAGCAGCAAGATTGCTTTACAATATACAGTATTAACATCTGTCACAGAAAATGAAGCCACCATTCTTTCCCTCCCCAAACCCCCCCATGATGTTTCCTTGCAGGATATCTCTCACATACATTCTGTGCCTTAGTTCAGTACAGTGCTTTCGGATGGAGTGTCGCTTGACTAAATTCCATGCTGAGCCTCAGAGCTTGAAGCTTGTATGAGCTGCTGGTGTTCTGGTGTGCCAGCTACCTAGGAAGTATCTTCTCAAACAATGGGTGATGCCTGTGTTTCAGCAGATATTTGAATGTCCTTGGACAAGGCTTGACAAGCTGCGCTGATGACAGAGACAGAATTTGAAGGGCATGTGGTCCACATCCCAGATAACGTATCAATGAGAGTGATGAGCCACAACCTCAAACCAGTCAATCCTTTGCTTGTTTCTGTCAATTGACTCTGGATCAAGTCCTGCAGAAAATCAAACTGAGTCCTGCCAGAGATTGGCGATGTCTCTATTTCACACTGGAGGAGCCAGAGTCCAATTTGTCTTTTTTTATATAAGCAACAAGCAATCACTCCAGGATGAAACACACTTCTCTTCCTCAAGAGTTTCACCATATTCCCTCTGAAAACGCCAAAATATTCCATTCAGGGCTCCATTGGAGGTTGATAACCCGATGTGTTCTCTGGTGTACAGGCCGTGACTGACGGTGATCTGGACCTCTGCTCATCCCGGAAAAACCTAGCCATGGGGTGGATTAGCTGGTAAAGAGTTTGGGGTGAACTTCTTCCATCTGTGTGGGAGGGAAGCAAATGATCATAATCCTTTACTGCTATATGCACAACTGTTTCTAAGAAATGTGACTCTCTCTCTTGGAAAATAACAAATATCTATTTTATTGGCATAAATCTGAAACTCTCACCTTACACAACAGTAAATTTTATTTAAAGCCGTGACTCATATTTGTTTTTAAATAGCACACGGGTGTATAACAGCACAACCCAAAAAAAAAAGTAAAGAAATTCTGTAACAGGGAGGTGGTAGGCAATGTGAGTTGCTCTGAAAGGTTAAAAAAAAAGTTTCAATTACTTACTCCCATCTGCTCTCTTCCTGGACTCTGTAATCTGAGTTCCTCTCCTCCCATCCACCTGTGACAAGATGGGTGCTTATTCTCTCAGCCAGTGAGTTGCTCCATGGTGCCAGATCCACCTCTAAAGGCTTGTGTGGGAGTACTTGATGGTGGCTAGGTTTTTGTGTTTCTTTGGTCTTTCTGCACAAATCATTAAAGTGCTTTTGACAAGTGCGACCCTTTCATTTAGAGCTGGGAAATTGCAATGATTTCACCCTCAATTTCAAACCAATTCTCGTTTCTCTCAGTGGGATGTATGTGTGTGTGGGGTGGCTGGTGGATGAGGGGAAGTTCCAAAGAAGATTCTTAAATTGCTAAATCTAACTCCTCAGAACATCAATTTGCCATGTGCAGCTGCAATCCCAACCCAAGACTGCAGAGTTGCAATAGGGTGCAGAGCTGTTCTACGGGATAGGAGCACATAGGCTTGGATGGATATATATCAAAGTTGGGTAAGAATTGAGACTAGAATAAGCCAAGGCAAGGGAACACAGTAAGAAAGGAAAGAGCAGGTGATGGGGGGCAATATATAATAGGATGTGAGATGGAAAGGGACATTGTGGAAGGCAACTCTAATACACTCAAGGATCATAAGATGAAAGTAAAAGGAATATAACATGAAACAAAAAGAGTGGTTAATATCCTTTTAACATCTAACCCGCTGGGGTGATTGAGGTGCATTGAATAATTTTGTCCGACTCTGGCCTGACTACACATTATTGGACATTCAAAAGTTCTCTGAAACTTGGAACAACACCACTGAGTGTGCAAATTGACCTTAGGAGCTGACTTCAGAAGCTGGACACCCTGGGTGGGTAGGTATCAATGGTGGTTCCACCATGTGTTATGAGACTGTTATATCATGATGTACATTGGACCAAACAGCATATTGCCACCTCCACAGCTGCTGCTTTGGACTCAACTCAGAATCACAATACTCCAGCATTAGATCAACACTTGCGATGTAGGCACAATTAGAGCTGATCGGTAAGGTATTGACCTTGGCAGTGTGCGCATGTAAAGGAATTCGTCTATTTTATAAGCCGCTAAGATTTTCAAAGCAAAGATACTCTGCTACTTGTCATTGTGCTCATTGCTCATCTACTTTTCTACACTCCGTTTATGAGTCTACTGGGCTGTGTGGTTCTTGTTGGAGATGGAATGCACAATTATTTGTTTCTGAATTCATTTGATCAGGTATCCAATGGTCCCAGGTTAGCAGTGTGCAGGCACTACATGTGCAGTTGCTGTTACTGTACTCATCGAGAGGGGTTCTTGTACACCTTTGGGCTTAAGTTACACTGGAGCTGATTACTGTTGCTTGTCTGCACTTTTTGTGCTTTTAATTGTCTTTGCTTTGTTACCAAAAATTGATCAAAAGCAGCAGTCATCTTTTAAAGATTTAATGTCCATGAATATTTTATGATTAAGAAATGTAATAAATACTTCTGATCCCAATTGAAGACCATTTTTCTTTCCCGCTACTCACATTTGAAACACTTTTATGTTGAATGTCCTTATTTTTATTAGAGTAATGAATGGCAGACACTCACGGACCAATTTTTCATGGATAAACCATTGGTCACAGTGTTCTTCACATGAGATATCGGAATTACCATCACCATTTCATTACACAATATAATCAGATGTTTCAACATTGTGACACTTGTATTCTTTGTTATTTATTCCTTGTGCATGTGCAGAATATATTTAATGGTTGGACCAGTGTAAAATATCCCAGTGCTGTCTGAAGGACTGAGAATATGTTAGCAGTGATCATAAAGCTAGGTGAAATGATGCCCTAGATCTAACTGTTTGGCTATAAAAACATTCCTGCAATGGGTAGGTTTATTGTTTTTTGTGAGATGGATACACCAGTCAAAATGGTTGCACTACTAATGAAATATTAAGAAAACTACGCAGGTGAGAGGATCAAGGTAATACAATATTGTAACTTACCATCAGAGTAGGTTAACCTTTACAAGTCCCCTGTATTAAGAGGCAATATATGCCACGTGCGAACAGATACATTCTCACTACTTACAACAAAGGAATTGCGGATGAGAGTTAGCGCAGCAACATTTAATGTTGCTCTTTACTGCATGTTTGGCACTGAAACACTGTGATTTCCATACAGTATAAACGGGAGCTGGGGAGCACACATCTTCAATAAGATTGCAGAACAAACGTCCTATTTTGGTGATCTGAAAATTGGCCCTGATTTAAAGAGATGCAAAACAGGGGAGTATAAATCAAACTTCCCATTTCACATCACTAGATTGCTGAACTGAAGTAGCTTTGCTCCCAGCAGCATAAACCCTTCAATTTAAAAAAACACCAGAAAGTGAAAGTCACATTTGCATTTCTGTTGAAAATTATAAGCTTCTATTAACAAGTCTGCTTCCGAATGTAAAAAAAAGTTGCTGCAATTAATAATGCAGGAAATTGGGGAAACAGGATGCAATTTTTCCAAAAAGGAAAGATTCAGACTCATGTGGCAGAAAAAAATAGGTTAAATAATCCAGGACAGCATCACAGGGATTATAGTTTGGTTGATCCACGTCATTCTTATTGAAAGTTAAATATGTTGCTTGAATAGTGAGCATCCTTGTAACTGAACAATAAAGATGCATTCAACGTACAATGCATTCTGTTCACACAACACATGCACAAACACAGGTGCGGGCGTACATGCACGCACCATTTAGAGACACAGCTTCACGTTAATTATTAAGGCCCTCAAGGGTACATGGTAGAAATGCAGTTAGCTTCTGAAAGATTTCCTTGCTTACAGCTCCTAGCGGCCAGCGAGGAACAGCAGAGAACTGACAAGCCTTGTCAGCAGGGATTCTGATCTGAGTATTAATGAGGCTACGCAGCAGTAATCAGCTCTTTCATGTTGTCACTCAAAACAAGTCTTGGGTCGAAGAACCAGACAAACATCTCATCAGGATTAGTTCTGGTCAGAGGATCATTGGGAACCCTCTTAAGGGAATGCATTGCACTGGAGGAGTAGAATTCCAGAGAACAGTCAGTATTTGCCAAAACTCTTTGGACACGTTCTATAACAGGGGGCACTCTGGTGATGAAACTAAAGGAAAGATAGACTCCAAACAGCTTGCAATTTAATGGTCAGCCTACTCCTTTAATATTTCCCCCCGTGGCCCATCTTCAATTCCTATCTTTTTATCTCCACAGTGAAATAGTTTATAAAGTAATATTTTCTGCTTCTTAAGTAGAAATCATTAATTGATTTAAAGGCTCGTTAGCAGCTTTTGACACAAGATAATGATGTCAGTGCCTACCACTGCGGGCTAAAAATCAACTCCAAACTGTTTGGAACCTATTGATTGTTTTAACTTTGAATCACCATGTTTTTTCTAAAGTAATGTATATATATGTGTATATTTGCATTGATCTCATCTATATCAGCAGATGGGAAGCAGATCAGTCTGACAACAAATAGAAACCTTTTTTGGTGAGCATTAGGCAGAAACTTTTGGTAAACAAGGGGCATATTTTTCCTTCCTGATTTTAGGCGCTCAGAGTTGGTGATAATTTATTAATCTCAAATTAGTGAATCATAAATTGCAATTAACACAACTTACCTAGTTTGCAAATATTGCACTTTTAGATCCCTAGACTTCTGAATCTCCACAAAAAATTCTTATCCTGCAGCAATCATGGAATACTTTAACAGCATCTATAAGATACTGATTCAAAAACTGCTTAGCAAAGTTTGAAAATGTAAGATACATGCCAGAATATGGCACAAGTTAATGTATCATTTTAGCTGGTTAAACTGCTGCTGTAGCCCAATGCACCCAAAGCTTTGACTCTCGTCAATCTGAATCTCTGGAATTAGCTAAGCAAGGGATCTATCCAGGGAGGGGATACATATTCCATTCAAAGGACATTTCCATATGTAGGTGACATAGATATGTGGAACTCTCAGTGCAATTTGGATACTCTAAAGCTTAGTGAGGGGTTTCCGTTCATGTCAGACACCTGGCTGACGAAACAAAAAATAAAAAAAAAAAAGAATGAGACTGAATAAAACTGCATTTTGCTCCATTATGTCATAACACTAGCAGTAACAGAGCAGCAAAGTCCCAAGTCCCCAAACAATCTTCAAATAATAGGGAGGATGTCTCCACTTAATAGTGGAAATTGTTTAGTTTTCAAGCAGGTTAAATTTCTTCCTGATTTTAGTTACATGTTAAGATACCTTGACTGTACCTTGCCTTTGATTTTCTTTCAAACAGGTTTATTAATATTTTGAAATGCAAATTCAAATTGCTCAATGTATACATGCAAATGGAACGTTAAGTGGGCTTTAACATTAACAATCATTTCCCTTCATTTCTTTAATGTGCCTGTCTTGTGAATTACTTATTTTAACATGGCATGAGAAAGGAAGAGTACAGTGTTTCAAATGCATAAAACATCTAAATATCTTTCACATTGATTAATGCTTAGCATAAACTGTCAGCCATTCTATGAAGAATTGTCTGAAGTCATGCTCACACAACGCTTGAAACGAGAGCTTGGACAATGTACATTGTGTTGAAGATTCCAATGTTTTTATATCAATATTCATGCTTCCTATAAATCTGCAAAGTAGTCCATCATGGCTAATTCTTTCAAATGGAGTTAGTAATGTGTATGTTCTGCATAAAGGACAACTCATTTAACCTGATACCCACAGTTGTTTGAAAAGAAAGATTCCACTGAACAGCTTGGCATCTGGTGTTTAATAATTAAATGCAGCAACCATAAGCAATACATGATATTTAATGCATACCAATTACTTAGCATGTTGCTTAGAAATTATTTTTCTCTGCTGTGATTCTTTTAAATAGCGGATATAGATGTACCTGGTGTCTTTGGATTTTATTAAATGGTAAAATGTGCAGGATAACTGTACTTGAGTGAAATTTCACTTTCTTGTGAGCAAGCAAGAATATTTCTAAATCGTATTGGGCAGATTCAATTTGGGGCAATGAATTAGGAAAATCCTCAGTTTAATATTTCAAATGTATTAATTGCCTTTTTGTATCAATCAGTCGATCGATCAATCAATCAACCAATCAATCAGCCAATCAACCAATCAACCTTGTCCAATATTAATAATAATGCTTGCATTTGCCCATCCTCTGCGTTTACTCTCCTCCACAGCACCCTCTCCACCACACTCGATACCCTGGCCCCCTCACCTCCCGAACAGCCTCCTATTCCCGATCCTTGCCCTGGTTGACTAGCCACCTCCGCTCGCTCAAGGCCAGGTGTGGACTGCTGAACGCACTGGGCTCAAATGTGGCCTAATGGTCCACCGGCACATCTGGCTGGACCTCATCAAAACCTACCGCTCTGCTCTCGCCTCGGCCAAATCATCCTACTCTAGGTTAATCTGGAGGTGAAGGGCAACCCCAGGCTCCTGTTCTCCACCACCAACCAGCTCCTCCGCCCTCCTCGCCATGTCTCGCAGATTCTTTCCTCCGACTCCCACTGCGAGGAAATGATGGACTTCCTCGAATCCAAAATCGAGGGAATCCGCTCAGCTGCCACTGCCCCCCCAACTTCCACCCCCTCCCTAACCCCCCACACTCCGACCACTACCCATCCCTCCTTCCACACCTTTGAACCTGTCAACTCTTCCTCTGTCATCACCAACATTTTCTCCATGAAGTCCACCACCTGCTCCCTGGACCCCTTTCCCACCCCTTTCCTTAAATCCCGGCTCCACCTCCTTGGCCCACTACTCGCCGACATCAACCTCTCCGTCATCTGGCACTGTTCCTACCCCCCTCAAAACAGCCACTATCACCCCCACCTTGAAGAAACCTTCCCTTGACCCACAGCTATCCAGCTACTGCCCCATCTTCCACCTCCCTTTTCTGTCTAAAGTCCTTGAGAGAGCCATCGCCTCCCAGCTTCGCTCTTTCCTCTCCTCCCACTCCCTCCATGAGCCCCTCCAATCGGGTTTCTGTGCTGCCCACAGCACGGAAACTGCTCTGGTCAAGGTCACAAATGACACCGTGACCATGTGTGACCGGGGCTCCCTCTACCTCCTCGTCCTCCTCAATCTCTCCGCCGCCTTTGATACTGTGCGGACTGCTGAACGCTGACCACTCAATCCTCCTCCACCGCCTCTCCTCCCACCTCAACCTTCAAGGTTCTGTCCTTGACTGGTTCAGGTCCTACCTTTCACACCGCCTCCACTTCATCTCTGCAAACGGCTTCTCCTCCAACCCTGCAACATCTCGTGCGGTGTTCCTCAGAGCTCTGTCCTCGCTCCCCTCCTCTTCACCCACTACATGCTCCCCCTTGATGACATCATCCGCAGACATGGGGTAAATTTCCACATGAATGCAGATGAGACCCAACTCTATCTCTCTGCCGCCACCCTCAACTCCAGGACTACTGGCGTCCAGACCGACTGTCTGTCCGACATCAAGTCTTGGATGAGGGACAACCTTCTCCAACTCAACATCGGCAAGACCGAGGTCTTTTTGATTGGCTCACGCTAGTGCCTCTGCACCCCGGACGCTGGAAGCATCAGCCTCCACGACTGCACGCTCAACCTAACTTAGCCAGTCAGGAACTTGGGTGTCTTGTTTGACGCTGAACTGTCCTTTCTACCCCACATCCGTGCCAGGACCGGCACTACCTACCACCACCTCCGCAACATTGCCAGACTCCGCCACTGCCTCACCTCTCAGGCTGCCGAAACCCTCACCCACGCATTCGTCACATCAAGCCTTGATTATGGAAACTCCTCCTCATTGGCCTTCCCATCTCTTCCCTTCACAAGCTGCAGATCATCCAAAACTCTGCAGCTCGTGTACTCTCACGCACCAGACTCCGTGACCTCATCACTCCCAGCCTCGCCCAACTCCACTGGCTTCCCATCCCCCAGAGAATCAAATTCAAGATCCTCGTCCTCATTTTCAAGGCCACCCATGGCCTTGCCCCCTCCTACCTCTCTGACCTGCTGACTCCCTACCAACCTGCCCGCTCCCTCCATTCAGCGGTCTCCGGTCTGCTCCATGTCTCCTGCCCGACCCGCCCTACCATCGGTGGCCAGACTTTCAGCTTCTCTGCCCCCACACTCTGGAACTCCATCCCACAGTCCCTTTGCCTCGCTTCCTCCCTTGCCTCCTTTAAGGCCGGTCTCAAGACCCTCCTCTTCGATCGTGCCTTCAGTCACCCTCCCACCTCTCTGCCTTCCCTCACCCCTACCCCACCCCTCCCCCATGCTTGGGTCCTGACCCCTGACTGTGCAGTGCCTTGGGACGTCCTCCTCATGTGAAAGGCACTCTATAAATGTAATTTTGTTGTTGATATAGCGCCTTATCATGTCTTTGAGATGTCTCAAAGCACTTCATAGAATATACAATGAAGTGAATTGACTGTATACTTTGTGAGCAAAACACAGCAGCCAATTACACACAGCAGTGACCCACAAACAGTTGTGGATTGAAGTGACCAAATTTTTATTATTATTTTTTTTGAAGGAATTATTACCCCTGGAAAAGCGATCCGCCAATCAACTAACAACTGGGTTCCTACTGACTGCTCGGTAAACAGAGACACGTGGAGTAAAAAAACTTGCCTCACGTTTCGCCCGGCTGGGAATTGAACCCAGGTCTCTTACTTGCGAGGCGAGTGCTCTAACCACTGAGCTACAGGACTACACGTAGCTTGGCTATTGCTCCACATAGCTCAGCTCCATTATTGCTTCCGATTGTATTTGTTTGAAAATCAATGGACTATCCATCCCACTGTACCCTAGTTCCTACTGAAACTGAGTTTACTGTTACATGAGTTCATGGTAAACTAATTTCTTTGCTGATAGCACTCACTATAAACAATTCATAACTCCTGATCATTTTGCATAAAGCAGCCCTCTTGCAATAAAAAAAGTGAAATGCATTGATCATTAGATTATTAGACATCATTTACATTGGATCAGAGTGTTGCTCGATCATTGCTAGTGAATGTTCCAGGTACACATGTGAACTTCATTACTCCTGAAATTGATGACGCACCTCTAGAGATAAAATTCCACCCGGGTACATCAATTTTGTTAGGGAAGCAGCAATGTATGGCAATTAATAAAGCTTTGGGTGGTTATGTGAAGCTGGGACGTCTTTCACACCTTCCTGTTCAGTTACAGGGAAGTTCTATTTGATGCTGGAATGTTTTTCAAACAGCTGTGCTTTTTCTACAGTTTTACCTCAATGCTTGTCATGTTGTGGTATTGATTTGTTTGGTGTAATTTCCTTGAAGCTTTTGAAATTCATAGTCTTTCCACAAGAGCTCTGAAAACCACAATCCTGAATAGGATGCAAAGTCTTGAAGGGACTATGATTGATTGATTGGAAGGAATCTTTACCAAGTGACAAACAATCCAAATTTGCAGAATAAAGTGGCATAAACTGGTCCTCAGACATACTATATAATTAAAGTGATACCACTGACCGAAATATAGATATCAAATGGGAAAGATGGGAAGTACTGAACCAGAAGATATGCACGTTTTTCCCGCAAGGATTTAAGAAAAAAATTGGCCAATATACCTTCCACCAACAGGGAAAAATCGGTCATATATTTTGTGTTTCAACATCCTTTTACTGATATGCAGAGGAACTCAATGATTGACTTATTTCCTATGCCCACGACAATGCAATTGATTTGCATTTCCTATACCCAGAATAATGATCCCATGGTGAATTCATAAGACAATTATTCTCTCTATGTGATCCATATGGCTACATACTTTGAAGGTTATACGTTCTCGTGGCCTCTCATGAGTGTCTTGGTTTTAAAAGTTTTAAAAGTGTTTTGGTTTTTCAAAGGCAAGTTTTAGAACATGTCAATTGGGCACCGAGGCAATTTGTGCAGTTCATACTCATTATGGAGACAAAATGAGGTGAGCTTTCTCCTCCATCAAATCTTGGAATAAGTGCCTCACTGAAATGTTTCCTGGGAGCAATATTTTTTTAAAAAATCTTTGGAAAGCAAAATCAAATCCTGAATGAATTCTGAGCTGATGATGGAATATGATCAACATTTTTTTGGACTAAGTGCAGGTAAATGCTTTCAGTTAATAGTTAATTATTAATAACAGTTAATTATGTATGGTATGTATGAATTAATAGCATCATTAAGGATCATTAAATTATCTGTTCTGCAGTTAGTACAAACAAGTCCACCAAATATGTTGATATTCATTCTCCCGATTGTAGAAAATCGATCCAAATAGTCTATAATAAAGTGAATTGTGAATTTTTATATAGAGTGATTTTCTGGAAATGCTATTCTGCTGTTTCAGCACAGTTTGAGTGCTGAGTATCCAGAACTAAATTTATCTCAATATTTTGCAGATTTTTACATCAAAAACACACCCTAAATTGCTGATTATTCTACTCCAATCCTAAACATAGTGAAATTTAATTTTGTACTTAAAAGTACCCTTTGAAAGATTTGACTTGAGAAGTGGTCTGAGCAGAATAATCCCCAATATTTGTGGGACATCAATAATTCCAAGTGACAATGTTGTGCTCTTTAGAAACATTATTGAGGAGGAGGAAAATAGGGCAAGTCTTACAGAGATCCATTTCCAGTCGTCTGACTCTCTATTGACAATGCCTTTCAAGTGTATCCCATGTGTAATCTCCTATTTGATGAGTTATTCTTCCATAACCTAGATTCTGCTACTGATGTCAATACATGAAAGGTGATTAATTCCCCTGGTTGCTAATGGTAGCAATGTCCAGAATTCCACCTCTGTGCCCAATGGAGCTGAAAATACTTTGTTGGAAAAATAACAGTGGGAATGATGCCTTGCTGGGCAAAGTGCTTCATGATGTAAAACATGAACCTTGCAGGGGAATTCCATGTGCTTCATGGAACTCAGCTCCATGAATAACTCCAATCAGTGCATTTTCCACCCCAGTGTGAATGTTGCAATATTTAGTAACGTAAAGAATTTCCTCTAGATCTATTTAATTATAGATATGTTAAAAAAACTGCACCACAAGTACATATTGTATGATACAGTATGAATATCCGTGGTAGGAGCATTAGGAAAAAAATCAATTTGTGGCTTTGGAAAGCATGCAATCCAAGGGTCATGCCTTGCCTCCATTGTTTCCTGAACTGTTTTAATCTATCCCACAGCATTCTAGCAGTGCTCGATTACCAAGACTAAGTCACTCTTCCTTTGGTGAAAGAGGAAGTGCAGTGTTGGAGGTGGTTGCAGTGGGAGAAGATAAAAGGAGAAAGATGTTTAGAGACTCTGAAGTAAGCAAGTCTGAATGAGTTCACCCCTATTGGAAAATTGCATGTGGCTTTTAATTAACATTCTCTTAATTTCTCTAAAATACCAGAGAAAAATATGTATCTCAAATAGTTGATCTTGGATAGCTTACCCTTGTAGTCTTAATTCTATTGCCAGAAGCACAGATCCATCCTGAATTGTCTGGTAACGTCTTGCATTCCTCTTCCTCCATACAAGGGTTCATCTCACACCACCATTTCCCAATAACAATGGAAGCTTTATAGAGGAGGAAAGTAGATAGCAAAAAAAAAAGTGACTATTGAGTTATGGTTGTATGCCGTAGAATATTCATTCACTACATTATATTAAGCACTTTTCTTTATCTTTATCTGCACAGTCTTCTGATTCAAGTATATAATTGAAAAGCAGCAGAGATAAACTTTATTGTGGTGTAAAATATACATTCAGTGTAACAGAATAATGTACAATGCAATTTAGCAATAAAAACATAGTTAAATTGAATTGAAATTACTTCTGACTGACTTCTCTAGTTTTGCAAATAGCCTAAGAATGTATGGAATCTTTAGCAAGACTGTTTACATCAGCGACCTAGCCTTTCTGCACAAGGTCTTAGATATCTTGCACCAAAGCAATGCATTCCGTTAGGCTCTTGACTATCTGATGGTTGATGAGAATTTAATTCAACTGTTATTCCTAGTCATTGAGCTCAAATTTACTTATAGATTTAGGAGGCATGTTGGCACACTGGTGTGTTGGTGCTCGAATACACTATGAAAGAAGAGTATTTCCTGATCTTGCCAAGTGTCAGCCAAGTGCTTTCCCTCAGGGATAATCAGAGGGTGAATCACCTTTTGCCTCTCTCAACTGGCTCAATAGTGGCAAAAATAGAAGGTTGTCTGTCTGCCTACTTGGCTGAGAGAACAATGACCTTTCACCGCTGAAAGTAATCCAGCATGATGAGCTGCTGAGAAATGCAACAAGGTTGTAACTAAGGGATTATTTATAGTTTGCGAGAGGTAGACACCACAAAACGATACCTCAGAAGGTATTAATAGTTCCTTTATTCATTAGGTAATTTTAATATGTGCTAAACAGAAACATCCAAACCAAAAATTGGTCTCAGCATCCAGGGTTTAGAGAGGGATAAAAATCAGTCAGGATTCCAACTTGTGTTTGGTTGCCAGCCAGCTACACTTGCTTGAGGTGCTTTATGTGGATTCTGGATGAGAACTGGACAGATATTCTGCCAGCATTCACTGCTAAGACTCATGCATGAATAATGACCACTTGGTTCGGGGTACCAGAGGGTGATTGGCAACAAGATAGGAAAAATTAGTCAAAATGCTTACAAGAATTAGTGGTACAGAGAGAATTGGCAAAGGGAAATTAGTTGTGAAGAATTCCAACACAGTGTTACATCAGGAATGATTTTGTAAATACTTATTCTGTTTCAGAATAGGTGAACCTGGGAGTGAGTTTTATTTTACATAAATGCACATTATTCCAACAGCTAACCTTTCTACTGCTTGGACCTAACACTCATTTTATATAAACTGTCAAAACAGAGCAGTCTTGATTTGATTGCTGACTTGTTCCATAGCAGCACTTTTCTGGATCAGCAATTGTAATATGTAAGTGTCCCTTTAATTACTATATCTTATTTCACTGTAAAATACAGCTAAATAAGATTTGAGGCAGCCTTATGGGAAGACAGTTTTGAACATTTTTGTTGCCTTTCTTTGAAATAGAAAATATTAGTTTCTTCAGTAATGGCTTAGTTGAAGATACAAATAGTTTTAAGAATCTCATCCGAGTCATAATCAGGGACTTTGATTCTGTAGAAGGATGTTAAAAAGAGACATAACACAAGAGCTGAGAAAGAAAATAAATAGTGCTATTTTACTTCAGGGAAAAATAGATGTGAATTGGCACCTGAATACACAGTATGTGACCCTTACCCCACTTGTTAGTTTACAGCACAATCATGCTGAATGGAATGAAACACCCTATTTCCTCCTTTCATTAAGATGACATTGGCTGCTGGGAAGATTATAGGATTTTGAATGTGAGAATTCCAGAGGTCATGATCAGCAAGATTAGTTGCCGTCAACCTCACAGGTATTTCACGCTCTGCAGCCTGCAACTCAGAAGCAGCAGTCACATGCTTCATGTGTATCAAAAAAGGCATTCTTTTCGAGAAACAGGACTTAGAAGTGTTGCATTAAGACCGTTTAGTGGTTCTAAATCACCAAAGTTTTCAAAATTTCAATGACATACTCTTCAGTTGACTGCAGCGGCTATGGATGGTTAGATGGACAGCATACTGGAGAGGTAGTGAAAGGTTTATTTTTGGCACTGTAAGGAACAATTTACTCAATTGTGTTTATCAGTAAAATAGGACTGAAGCACTGCCCTTTAGATCTCCTTACATCTGTTGGTAAAAGTACCCACTTCTTAAATTCTCTCACTGTGCCAAAAATATGCTTCCTCAACAACAATAAAATAGAAAATTTCTTCACTCCAAACATTTTACAATTTGTTAGCTCCAAAATTTGCAATCAATCTGACATTTGATCAGATACAAATAGTTGATTCACTGTTTAATTGCATTGCCTGCAATTTTTTAATTAAACAAAATCTTGATTTGACTGAATAATATTCAACCACATCCTGTTCTCTGGCAATTTACTTTAAACAAATTAATCTGATAAGGAATTAATTTTACTGAGCCCACAGGTATTGATATTAAAATGTTTTTATTCTGTATGCCATGTGGATTGAGAATGACTATTTGCTTCTGACAAAAATAAACAAATCAATCTTTGTGAAGTAGTTCATTGATGAACTGTGCATTACTTAAATTAGCACAGTTTTCCAAAGCTGAAATAAGAAGAGTAAAATTGATACATACAGTAAAAGAGTACAGTCTGCTTTGGGAGTCCATGGTTTTGAACATCCTAATGTAGTGCTGTGATTTCAAATAGGTGCGACTGCTTTGCTTGCTATTCTACTGTTAAATGTAATGGCAGCCCATGAAATAAAACCACAAGTGGAAAAAGTAATATAAAAATAAACATTATTTGCTTCCTCATATTATTGATAACCTGGCTGGGAGGTACGTTCGTCACCTCCCAACTCATCTTTTCAAATGCCCTCTTTGCCGGTCTCCTCAGCTCCACCATGCACAGGATCCAGCTAATCCAAAGCTCTGCCACCTGCATACCGTGGAGTCCTGTAGCTCAGTGGTTAGAGCACTTGCCTTGCATGCAAGAGACCTGGGTTTAAGTTCCAGCAGGGCACAACCTTGGGCAAGTATCCTTACTCCACATGATAATAATTCCTTAAGGAAATAAATAAATAAAAAAAACAATTTGGTCACTCAATCCACGACTGTTTGTGGGACACTGCTGTGCGCAATTGGCTGCCACGTTTCGCCCACAAATATAGAGTCAATTCATTTTACAGTATATTTACAGTGAAGTGCTTTGAGACATCTACAAGACGTGAAAAGCGCTATATCAAATGCAAGGATTATTATATTATTATTATTACTCACCTGCACTAAACTCCGTACCCCCATGACCCAAGTTGTAACCCGACTCCATTGGCTCTCTATCACCAAACAGATTGGTTCAAGATCCTCACACTCATTTTCAAATCCTTCATGCCCTGGCACCTCCTTACCTCTCCAACCTGCTTATCCCCTAACCCACAACCCACTGCCTCCGCTCGACTGGCTCCAGCTTTCTGCTTGTCCCTCATGCCCTCCGTTCCACCATTGGCGGCAGTGCTATCAGCCACTATGCCCCAAAACCCTGGAACTCTCTTTCTCTATCCCTTCACCTTGTCCCTTCCTTCCCCATCTTCAGGTCTTGCCTGAAGATCTTCCTCTTCGACCGTGCCTACGGTCACATCCCCCTCCCCCTGGCTCGGCGTTGTGCTCCACCACTGTCAAGTGCTCTGGGACCCAACCCTGTGTGAGGGGAGCTATATAAATGTAAGTTGTTGTTGTTGGTTTCTTTTGCTTGCTTGGGTTTTGAACAGCGATGCTAAATTTGCTTAAAAGCACAACTACAGCTATTTTAATAGACCATGTAGAAATGTCCACAGCCATCTGTTTAGAATTCGTTGAATAGATGTCAGTGACACTGCTTCATATTTTAAATACTGATGGGCTTTTAGTACAGCAGAAAATCAATTATCTATGCCCTGATTATCTTACTTCCTGATTACCCATCCACGCCTCTCTGACCTTGCTCCAGGCTCCACTTACCTCCCAACTCAAAACCAACGGATCTGGTGACTATATGCTCTAATGGAGGCTCCAATGGACTGAATTACTGAAATAACTTTGTAAAGCAGAGTTCGAAACTTTACATCATAAGATTGGCGAATTTGTGACTGGATGTGGATAATTAAGGTCTTGTTTCACTCACAGACGTTGTATTAAACTAATCAATTATGATGGATCAAATATCGCTAGGGTTTTATTTCATTTGCAAAGAGGAAACTGGTGTTCCTCTTTCACAATGTTCTCAAATAATTAAATGCTTCAAATATTAGCCAAATATTGCACTGCTGTGAGGAATTGGCTGCCATGTTTTGCCCACAAAATACAGTCACTATACTTACAGTATATGCTGTGAAGTGCTTTGAGACATCTTTAAAATGTGATAAGGCGTTATATAAAATACAAGGATTATTATTATATAAATAAACATAAGCCTTGGACAGTTTTCCATCAATCTGTTTTGCACAATGTCCTAATTTATTATAAGTGCCCATAGTTCCATGGAGATGGATTTTGACATAATATAAAGGATATGTTTTAATGTGCCTTACACATTTTGTGATGTTTTTTCTATGTAGCAGATGAACCACAATAACCCATGAGGTAACCAACACCAATCATGAATAATTCCTTTTCAATAACTATGTTAGAATGTTTCTGATAGAATTAACATAATTGAATGAGTTAATTGCCATTATAATATTTTAAAAATGCCTGGTAATGACTTTCCTTTCCTTTGTTTTCTATTGATTACTTTTTAGGCAAGTTAACAGGAAAACAAAATTATGTTCAAAGACTAATGACTTTTCCCTGCAGTTAATTTACTATTAGATCCAATCAATGCATCTTAGTGGGTTACAGTGCCTTATTCTGGTATGTGGCTGTGACACTAATGCATCTCCCGCCTGGACTCAAGACAGAGCTTTCAACTGAAGCATGCAGCAATTGCACTTCTTCTGTCCGATTATTTAGTATATCCAAATTATTATCTTTAAGGCATGAAAGTGGCATGCTGAATAACAATAAAGGATAAGAAACAAAATCTTGCAGTGGTCAGAATTGACCATTTGGGGTTAGTCAGACTGATGGCAATTCTGTTTAATTCCCTTTCCTTGTTTTTCTCCCCTTATCATCCTCTGCTGAAGGCATGACTCACCCTGGGGTCTCAGTCCAGCTCACAAGGGGTTGTGAATGTCCTCCAGGATTTCACCCAAGTGGCCTTTCATTCATCATGTTCAAACCTAGACAGCGAGTGTTCGGATCACAGATCACAACTGAGCCTGATCCTCTTCTCACCAATCTAACAGTGGAGTTTGTCAGATATGTTATTAAAGATCTCAGCACAATTACTGTTCCCAAAATATTAGCAAACAATCACTAACCCAAGAAAGTCATTCTGCTGAACTTGTTGCACACTTCTTGAGTTTAGAAGGTTGAGGGGTGATATGATTGAGGTTTTTAAAATAATAAAGGGATTTGGTAGGGTAGATACAGGCAAACTATTTCCCATGGTAGGGAAATCCAGAACCAGGGGGCACAGTCCTAAAATTAGAGCTAGGCCATTTAGGAATGAAATTAGGAAGCAGTTTTTCACCCAAAGGGCAGTGGATATCTGGAACTCTCTCCCCCAAAAGGCTATGGATGCTGGATCCATTCACATCTTCAAGACTGAGATAGATAGCTATTTGTTAGGTCAGGGTATTTAAGGGATATGGGGCAAGGGTGGGTAATTGGACTTGAGGTAAGATCAGCCATTATCTTATAGAATGGTGGAACAGGCTCGAGGGGCTGAATGTCTTACTCCTGTTTCTAAGTTTCTATGAATACATTCTACTTTTCATTTGCAATCTCTTCACTTACGTAAGTCTAGCCTACCCATCTCTGTTTAATACTCTCGGTCCTAGACTCTCCTTTCTACAGCTGGAGACCTTCGTGTATTCTATATTTAACCAAGAATAGTACTTAAGAAAACAACTCACACTGATATTAATTCTAAACCACAGTACTAACTATTGTTGAAAAATGAATAATTTAAATACTGCAGTGTTATGCTCTAGAATTAATATAACTATCATTAGCTACAATGGAATCTATGATATGCTATCTGTAAATCTTGTGCATTTGTCACAGCAAAGATGGGAGAGTGCGGGTTATGCTTTGAAGGAGCTAGTCTCTTCTTTTTTCCCTTAGACATAGGTTGGATATGTTACTGCGAACACAATGCATTAGCAATGCTGCTGTGAAAATCATTTGTAGAGACAGAGTTAATTTCGGATTGTGTTCCTTATGCAAGATCGAATAGTTTCTCCAGCACATGAAAAGCAAAGTCCCAGATGAGGGCTTGATAATCACCTGTTAAGGGTAAACAATTTATTTCAATGGCGGAGGATGAAATTGAGAAAAATACTCAAGTGACTGTTGGATTAGTTGATATAGATGCAGTACTCTGGAAGGCACAAAGGTGGCTCATTATTCCATATATAGGTACCCACAACAAAGATATATGCAAATAAATGTAAGGAACCTCAGGGCATAAATCATAATGGTTATGTTAGACTAAGTCGACAAAGACTACTTGTCTCCTGGACTCCTGGGGTTGAGGTATAAATCTACTGGTAAAGACTAAGTGAAAATTAAATGCATTGCTTTTAGAACAAGAGGATTTTTTTCCCCTTTGGCACTCATCAAAGGCACAATGATCAGGGAGATAAAGTTGGTGAGCTCCAGGCTTTTCAACTTAACAGAACAGAGGTGGCTCTGGTTATCCATGCTATTGCATTAAACTCAGATAAGATTGTTCCAGAGGTGAATGAGATTAAAGCCATATTTAAGAATTTTATGAGAACCTTTGTAGATCATAGACAACCATTAATATAGAAAAATGGACTGTAAATCATTCACCTTGGTATCCTAAATTATTGATTGATTAGTGCTGAAACCGTATGCATAGTCTGTAAAGGTTCTTTGTCGGTAGCTTTGACAGTATTGCAGTTAAAGATAAAGGCTTATTGGTGCCCATGTCCACAGTAATGTCCATCATATGTTGTCCTATGTACGCTGATTCCAAGACAGTGACCAAGGCACAAATAAGCTTCTTGTTTGAATAGAAATAGTTTTGAGTACAATCCACAAGAATCAGGCTGTTTTCCTGAAAGTCAAAATAGCCTTGAAAATATTTGTTCATGAAACATATTCACCTAATGATAATAACTTTGAATTTTCATTGCTCTGCAAATGGCTCTTTCATTATATTCAGAAACTCCTCTGACAACAGTAAGTGGGAGTATTCTATTCTAAATGAATAGAATAAATTCATACAGTGGGAGAACCAAAAGCTTTTTTCCCCCTTTCTTCAGTAATTACAATTTGATCTCAGTCCTTTTGTCTTTGGAGAACAGAATCAGAATTGCACACTATCTCCTTTGCTCTTTGTAACTCCTAGCAATTGCTAGTAGGTAAGCTGGTAGTGGAGGTGTCCTCACACTAGTGGTTCTGAATGCAAGACTGCTTACGTTACTTTGAATGGTGTCATCCTGGCACAGTTGATAACACTCTTGCCTCTGAGTCAGAAAGTTGTGGGTTAAAGATGCATGTCAGTAATTTCGACTTGTAGGCTGACATTCCAATATGTTGCTGGAGGTAGCGCTACATTGTCAGAGGTGCCATCCTTCAGATCAGACTTTAAACTGAGACCCTGCCCTGTCTGCCTATTCAGGTGGACATTAAATATCTATTGGTACTATTTGAAAAGAGAAGAAATTTTCTCCTGGTGACCTGGCTAACAACCACCCAAATAAAATTGCTCATTCACTTCACGGCTCTTTTGTGGGACATTACTGTGTGTTAATTAGCTATTGAGTTCACCTACAAAAATGCACAGTCTCTACACTATACAGTCTTTGGAGCTTTGAGACATCCTCCCAAAATGAAAGGATTATTATTAATCTAGTATCTGGATCAAAATGATGAATTATTGTTACAATTGCTTTTCCAATCTGGAAAAAATCTGTCAGAGAGGAATACACTCAATCTACATTTTAATGTAACTATTTTAAATGTGAAATGGTGGAATGTGTTGGTATTTATCTAGTTACTGAAAAGTGGACTTGATCAAATGACACATATCAATTATTTCCTTCTGACATTTCCCTTTGAATCCAGGTTATTTAAAAAACCTGTGCTGCACAATTTTGTTTTGTTTTCACCATGGAAGGGTGAATCACGTTAGTCTACTTAACGACAATTCTGACAAATTAAATGGTGATCTGGGATTTCCTGTTCCTCGTCTTTAGCATTTTGCTCTTTTAATGCAAAAAGCATAGCACAATAGATCTATCTTTTCAGCCCCTAAAGGTCTGCCCAAACTTAAGCTCTTATTGTTAAGTGAATACGTTTCACAAAATGTGTCTTGAAGTTATGCGGTATGGTGTGACTGGTAGCAAAGGCAAGGCACTACAGAGGGTGTACACTTATAAAATTTATTTTATAAAAAACATTTATAAAAATTGGAAATGAACCTGGGGGCAGCTATTATCAAAATCTTGCGTAAGCAGTTTGAAAGATCCTTGAGAGAATGGGCTGTGCAGGAATCTGTTACTGCTAAATTATTTTAAAAAAACGGTTAACATTATCCCCGAATTCTGAATTCTTCCTCAAAGAAAAAGGCATTCACAATTATCGACAAGTTACATTGACGACTGTTATTGCAAAATGGACAGTTCCCCTCTAATCCTTGATACAAATAATTCTATCCTTCTGCTTTGAAGAGGTTCAAATTGTAAATATTTTTGAAAATGTTGAAAACCTCACCACTTATAAGCTCTTTTTTTAATGTATAATAATGAATAATAATATACCTGATCAGTTCCCTTATATTACCAATACTTCCAATGTGCAGTACCTTGCATTGATCTACATTGAATTTTAATAGCCAGTGATCATCCCAGGTGATTTCCTAATCAAGGTCTCTTTGTAGCAACTAATATTTTACAATCTACTATAACTCGGTGTTGTCTGCAAATTTAACAACTTTTCACTGAATCTGCAAATTAAGGTAATTTACATACCGTTTGTGCAGTTTTCTCACGCTCAGATTAATAGCTTGCCGAATTCCTTTCTGAATGGCAGCAAAGTAAGGATACTGAAATAAAGCTTTATCAGTGCAACAAATAGCTAACCTGAAAACCTGTGGCTGGTGAGCTATTATAATAATATAGTAATAATCTTTGCATTTGATATAGTGCTTATTATGTCATCAAGATGTCTCACACCACTTCACAGGGTTTTAATGTAAAGTCTACTGACTAAGCCAGTGGGGCAGCCAATTTTGTGCACAACAATGTCCCACAAACAGCCATTAAGTTAGTGACCACTTTCATTTCTGGGGGGTTATCGTTGGCCAGGACACTAAGAGAAACTCTCTACACTTTACGAATAGTGTCATGGGATCTTTAATAACCATCTGACTGAACAGGCAGATGGGATCTCGGTTTAACATCTCCTGCCAGGATGGTGGAAAGCAAACTTGGTCTTTTTTAGCCTTGCAAACTCTTATGTTTTTATGTTCTCGTCAGTTTAATGGCACCTCAAAAAATGCCGCACATCCCTAACACCGCACTGGAACGTCAGCCTAGATTGGGAGTTCAAAGTCCCAATGTGGGGCTTGAACCAACAATCGTTTGATGAGGGGATAAGAGTGCTACCAACTGAGGCAGGCTGATACATGATTATTATGTGCCATTAAAGACTAAACTGCAGAGAAATACAGAGAAGAGCCTATGCCTAGGATAATAGTGGAACTGTCTTAGGTGGTATAGAATCCGATCTGTGAAATGAGTGTGTTAATGGAGGTTAGGTGACGTTGTTTAACTGATGTAGATACATTAGGAACATTTAAAATGAACTCAAGCAATTAGGAGGAGACACAAATATAACAATGGTTACAGTTCCCCTCAAGAGGCATGCAATCTTGCCCAGCATGTGTTTACTGGAAAAAAAACCCTGCACTGTATAATTTTAAATGGAATAAAGAAGAATCCAAGGTGAATAAAGTGCCTACATTTTTAAACCAGATTCTATTTTAAACAGCAGCATTACTCAGCTCACTAAAATCAAATATAATGTTTTAAGAGGTGAAATACTAAGATTATCTTCAACATTAAACTAGACTAGCAATGGTAACTCACTGACGCTTTGTAGTTTCATACTATGCCTTTGCTGTGTTTAAGTCTGGTTCAGTATTAATTTTGTTGTATTAAAAAAAATACAAAACTTAGTTTATTGTGATTCCAAAATATTTTATTATATTACTGATATTTGGTAGCTAATTTTTAAATTTCCAGCAAAACACAGATGGCAAAGTAATTATTACTTATGTATCCCATTTATTGCTCATTAGTGATTTGCTTGGGCTTGCACAATGAGTACAACAATGAATAGAAGTCTTCATTAAAATATTTCAATAAAGTTAACACTTACTGCAGGAATTTGCATAGCTTTGATAATTTAGTATAACAGCAAACCTCAGTGGAGAAAATTGACACATTTTATAAATGAAGTTATCCAGATTCACAAAATTGAAAAATGTGGTGCTGTTCCACTATTTCTAGTGGTGTGCCAACAGGACAGAGCCCATAGATTTTTCCACAAATGTGAAACAATTCACAAAGCAAGGTCATTACTCACATAGGCAGCACATTAATAATATCAGACCCAGAGATCTCTGGTTATCTAAGCTCGGGCAAAATGAGAGGGTTGAGGAACTGACTCTCTGGATTTAAGATCACATTCTGTTATTTCGGAAGAAATAAAATGAATTGATCATAGTTACTTTTGCAGATTAATCATGGAAGCAGACTTTTACGCTTTGAAACAGCTGAATGGGAATTGGATTGGCTTTTGTGGACGTGAATCATTTAGAATTAATCAGTACACTGATAATAAAGTTATTACCCTTTCTTAATAATAAAACATTTGAAATTTGCATGGATGGTATCTGCTGGAATGGGAATAAGTCAGCTGAAAGGAATTTTAATGAGTTTTTTTTCAAACTTTCGAACGCTAATTGCTTATCGAAGCTTTAGGAGCAAAGCATAATTTAAGGGTCATTGTTAATCAGATTTGGTGAATTTTGCATGTTTAATATTGAGGAAATGGTTTTGCTACATTTGGAAACCACTGAAAATCAATGAATCAAGCTATCTAGTTCTTCGCTCCCCCACCCCTCCACCCCCTCTTTGAGTAGGTACACATGACCACTGTGGTTACAGTAAATGTTCCAACCTTTTTTTTGTGGGAACCATTGAAGGGTTTTGAGATGTCCCTTATTGTGGCAGGGTGCCAGCCCATTTAAACCAGATTTTCGGTCCCCAATCTCATGTTAAGAATTTTTTTAAAAGGTTTTTTACCACGCATTATATGATGGGTCTTGCTATCTCCTCCATTGCTAAAGCAGTCTCAGAGAAGCTTGGATTTCTATTTTGCATCATGTTTATTCTACTTTTAAATGCTTTTAACTCTCTATAAAAGTAATAAAAAAAAAGGTCACTGCTGTTTGTGGGACACTGTGTGCGCAATTGGTTGCCGTGTTTCACCTACAAAATATATAGTCAATTCACTGTACAGTATACTCTGTGAGGGGCTTTGAGATGTCTTGAAGACGTGATAAGGTGCTAAATCAAATGCCAGAATTATTATTATAAAGCCTAAATTAATTCAAGATTTGAATCCTATACCTTAACACCCCTCATTTAAGAATCTTGACAGATAAATATGTACTATGCTATAAATGTATAAACATATATTATATCTTATTGTATCAGGCACAAAATTGTGTGAAAAAAAATTGAAACCTTTAATATTCAAATACATTCATGCAGACGGATGACAAAATAATTTTATATTTCATGAGGACCAATTCTCTGATTTCCACTGGAAGCAATGTACAAAGGAACAATTAAACTAAAACTATCTTTTTGCATTTTTGCATGATGCTTCATCATTAAAGACGGTCTGGTAAAAAATCTGATTATGCAAAACTCATTTACAATAATGATATTTCTTACAAATGCTGAGGGCACTTCAGCTCAGAAGGTGAACGACAAGTCTAAGAAGCACCATTAACAGTTTAGCAATAAACACCACTGCCAAAAACAACTTACATTTATATAACGCCCCTCATGCAGGGTAGCGTCCCAGAGCGCTTGACAGTGGTGAGCACAGCGCCCTGCATGAATCTCATGCAAATTGTGCAAATTGGCTCCCAGTTACACCTACAAAAATATACAGTCACTTTACTTCACAGTGAATACCGTGAAGCTCTTTGAGACATCCTCCAAACTTGAAAGGTGTTATATCAAATGCAAGAATTATTATTTTTAAGACTCTTGAACTATATGATTTTACTTGGGCTTATTCTATGGTCCTAGTTTTGATAATTTGATGGAATAATCCAAGTGAATTGATTTACTTTACACATGGTCTTGTATTTTTTTTGATAGAATCCTTTGAGCATTTAGACACCTCATCAATCATATTTTATTTAGGGGATTTTGTTAGTTCAAGTGGTGCAACATCATAATACATGAGTTAACATGAGATGCTGCTATGCCGCAGAACACAGAAAGACTAATAGTATTCTATGCAGTTACCTATCATATAGTGAAATTCTGTTAATTGAATACTCATTTTAACAGTGAAAATTATTCAATAAAACTATTGATATAACCAGATAAGCATGAGAGCAGATTTATCTCCCAGACCTCTGAATTCTATTCAATAACGTGTTCAGAACACGTGAAGTGTGTAGAGAAATTGCCTTCTATAGTCGAGCAATACACAAGAAACAAGGATAAAGGAGAGAAAAGAACATGTCAAGCTTATTGTTGGCATTCCACAGCTCTAACCTTGGTACATTTTGGGGACATGATGTAAAGAATACCAAAACCTTTATTTAAAGTTTCCATCCTTTTCCAGAGTTGACCACAATGATTTTTTTCTCTGACAAAGAGGCTTACATCACTGAAAGGGATAAATGTCATTACATCTAGGTTCCTTCAGGTCATGTAATTATGATTCAAAATATGATTTGCCATCTTCAAATATTTATAGATCTGCAGTGTACATTGCAAACTAATAATGTCTTCTGAATGGCAGGGCCACGGAGATGAGAAATGGTCTGTGGAGCATCAGTACAAAAGCTCTGATGTTACAACAAAGCAGACAGATGCCAGGCATGCCTTGTGATCGGGAAGGGCTGACTTAGTCACCTGGGCAGCACAGAGATAATTCCAATCTGATTTCTTGAGGCTGGCTACCACTAGTCAAATTGATTGCAGTGAGAGTACACTGTACTTTGCTTATGGATGAGAAGATAACTGGTTTCATTGCAGATCTAGTTCAAACCATGGCAGACTGGAGGTAGGTAATATACCAATAAAATAGTAAACACCCTAGAATGTGACGTTTACTCGGATATTAAATCTAACCCAAAAGCAATGAATATTAGGGTCTCATAACAACTCAGGGAATTAAACCAGTAAATAGCTAAGGTGAATTGGAGTTGAAGTACAGATCAGCCGTAATAATAATAATAATCCTTGCATTTGCTATAGTGCTTTTCACGTCTTCTAGACGTCTCAAAGCACTTCACAGAATAGACTGTAAAGTGAATTGACCGTATATTTGTGGGCGAAACGTGGCAGCCAATTGCGCACAGCAGTGTCCCACAAACAGTCGTGGATTGAAAATGATCAATTTATTATTGTTTTGTTTTGGAGGGATTATTATTAGGCTCTGTGTGGAGTAAGGAAACTTGCCCAAGGTTTCGCCCTTCCTGGAATTGAACCCAGGTCTCTCACTTGCAAGGCAAGTGCTCTACCACTGAGCTACAGGACTCCACGAGTGGCACCTGTGATCTTATAGAATGGTGGAATAGACTCGAGGGGCTAAATGGCCTACTCCTGTTCCTATGTTCCCATGTTCCCCTGAAGATACCAGGATCAATATCCCACTCAGTCTTGAGTTACCTAAACTCAGATGCAGCATTACGAGTGGTGTTATAATTACCATCAGCATCCTGCTTACATGAAACCCAAATAGAAAGAGAAAAAGAATTAAAAAGCCTCTGAAGTGGAAAAATTTGATAAGAGCAGGCGCGGAAATAAATACCATTGAATCTTCCTTATGTTTGTATATAAATGTACCATGTTGAATGACATGGAAGGTCCCAGATTTGATTAGTGTTCTGTCCCTGAGTTGGCCAATCTCAACTGGAATAGCAATGGGAATGCTAATATTGGACTTGAATTCCCAGACCAGTGGAGAGGGGGTGGGGAAATACGGCTGAATGTATAATCTGCTGTGCAGTGTCACTTCATCCCTGTATCTGCCATTGGCACCTGTTAATAGTTTTTTTCATTCAATGTATTTTGAATAAACTCATTCCCAGGTAAAGCTGGTATGATGTTTGACTTGCATTAACCTCCTCACAATTGCAGGTGCTGTACAATTCTTGAAACACATAGTTGTGCACTGTGTACTCTTACATTTGAATAAGACTACACTTTGCACGAAAGCAGCAATTTGTTATTTTAACCATCTTCTGCTGAGTAAACATGACTGCCACAACAAAGTTAACATGTACTTTAAGGGGTTGATTTATCTGTTCAGCGTGACATCTGGTCAATACAACGTCAGCTGTAATAAGTTAAATTTAATTCTAAAGTGCACAACAGGGTCTATCTTATGCTAATCCCTAACATCAGTGATCCTTTTGTTGCATCCCATTAATTGTTAACAAGTAATGAGACAATTGCTAGGGTCAGCAGTTGGCAGGTAATAGACCCCGGAATTGGGGACCAATAAGTTCCAGCAGGAAGGTTAGTTTCAATTGCAAATAACCATTATTATACCACAGTAACCCTAATTAAAACCTAACAGTGCTTCATACGAGTTTTTTTATATATCACCGAACTTCTAATGTTAGATTCTGCATTAGAAAGATGTTGGAGCATGATTTGCTCCACCTTTAAATTGTAGAAGACAGATATGTTACGGTCAGCAGCATGCAAATATGTGAATACCTCAGCCACAGAAAACCTCAATCCCCTGGGCTCAACAGGCCAGTTAATGCACAAAAAATTATAAAACAACATTTTTGTTGGCAGGGTGGAGGGAATTTCCCATCCTACTGACTTTGTAATTTGTTGTGGGGGAGGTGTCAATCAGTTTGCAGTGATTCCCTGAGGAGAAGCGTCAAGAGTGCTGCCACCAGCGTTCCCACTCCTCCTGCCAGCCAGCTGGCTCAGAGCAACATTGCTGGAGCTTTGAAAGCAGATCTTCCACCTGTTCTGCCCATTGCACTCAGTGCCGTGCTCTGAGATGCTAACTTGCGTGAACAACAAAACAACTTGCATTTATATAGAGCCCTTCCCATGAGGTAGCATCCCAGATTGCTTAGGGTGAAGGATGCTATATAAATACAAGTTGTTGTTGTTATTCCACTTGGTGATTGGTCTGACAATTGGTGACCATTGGCCACCATTGGTGGGCGGGCCTTCTGCTACTCTGCCCCCACCCTCTGGAACTCCATCCTGCAGTCCCTCCACCTCTCCCCCTTCCTTGCCTCCTTCAAGATCCATTTCAAGACCCTCCTCTTCGACCATACCTTCAGTCACCCTCCTTCCTCCTGCCCTCCACCCTCCCCGATCCTGACCCCCATCTCTGGTCCAAAACACTGATTGTCCAGCACCTTGGGACATCCTCCCTATACAAATGTAATTGTGTTGTTGTTGAGAAGATCAGAAAAAGGGAGGTGTGGGGGACAAGAAAGTAACTGCAAAAAATATTGATCCATGTCCTGAACTATTACATAGAAAAACCCACCTACCTATTCCTGCTCCATTAAATCACTGAACTGCATCTTTTCCCATCCTGGGTACCAAATGGAGTGAGGTTAGAAAAGTCAGTATCAGCAAAGCACACAGCAGTACTTGTCTGGTATTGATGTTTCCCACTTGAACGCTCACAGAGGGGAATAACATAAGCCGCAAATATCTCCTAACAAGGTAGGAGATTTTCATTAATGGCTTTATTTTACTGTACCGAGAAAAGGGGTGGAGAATGTCTTTATATCGATAGAACCGTTTTCAACAACGACTTTGTCCTTTTAATCAATGCTCTTAGTCATTTTCTGAAACAATATCACTATTTATCTCTTGCTATCGTCCATCATTACTTTTATGCCCAACCGAACATTGTAAGATTTTCAGTGATGTAATCAAGGCAATTAACATGCTTCACAGACTGTTCAGAATGCTTGCTGTAAATCTTGCAGAGAAACTAACCACTTGCAACAGAAACTAACCAAATAAAGGGTAACCTAAGTACTGTGGTTGAAACAAAGGCAAAACGCGGAAATTATTACAATAATTCATTAGTGTAATGCATGAATGTTAGCAAAATGTTTCTCATTGGCGTACATTATGAGCTTGCATATTACAGTGTTAATGTGAATTATCTCTTAGGTAATATGTATAGATAATTGACAAGACACACATTGTAGCAGGTACTTTCACTAATCAAACTGTTACATTGTGAACCATATACCTTTAGATCAGTTTCTTCTCCTGACAAAAATTCCAATGTTTTCTTTATTTGGACTTCAATGTGGCAGACCTGCTGTACTAAATTGAACACAATCAATTTCATTTCTTCGTGGTACACAATCACAGTACGGCTGTATTGTTCTTTGGGGATCTGAACCAACATCCATTTCGAAAAGAGGAAGAAATTAAGTGCATGCACCAAAAATATCCTGGACTTTTTCCTCCGTGAGGGACAAAGTACCTACGGTGGGAACTTTGATTTGTGAAAAAAAAAGTGCTGGTGCATTTTAAAAATACCTAAAATAAAAATGGAAACCCATTGGAAACATATATCTATTAAAAAGCCATGTTAATATTTTGTGTTTAGCCATGAATTTAATTTAGAGTCTCAGCATTTTTCTTTTATTGGTAGCTCTTTTAAAGCTGATTTTTCTCAAAGAAATATTTCAACACTTATTTATCACTGGTTTTAGCTGGGGGCAAAGCAAGATGATTGAGCTAAATCATTAAACTAGAAAGATGTTGCCTAATGCATGAATCACCATAGAGACACACTAAGGTGAAGCCACATGGCTTAAAAGGGGGGAAAATATTTATCTTGGTGCAGAGAGAAAGGGGGAGACAGAGGGAGAGGGGGAGACAGAGAGAGAGAGAGAGAGAGAGAAGGGGGGGAGACCGAGAGAGAGAGAAAGAGAGAGAGGGGGGAGACCGAGAGAGAGAGAGAGTAGTCGCCACCTCTTTGGACAAATTTGATTTACATTGCTTCATAATATGTTCTTGTATTGCAGTTCAATGGAGGGTAGCAATATAGAACAGAATTTGCAACTGAAATTCTGAATAAATAAATCAATATATTGAAGTCTGGCCAACATGAGTAAAATAATTATACAAAATAGAATATAGTCATGTACATGTCAACACATGCTATGTGTTAGATAGCATAAGCCACAAATTCATGCTTTAAGGATGGATGCAAAGCAACACAAGAGAACAGAGCCTTTAGTAAAGGCAGTCAGCTACTTTACTAAATACAGTACACCAAGTATAGAAGATAAGAGAATGAGTAAATCTGGAACTGAAGGTAGAGTATATGATGATATTAGACCTTGTCATTTGCTCCTTAGTTCTCGCCTTTGGCAAAGTTTGAGCTTGTCTCTTTGTATCCTTCTTGAAAGAAATGAGTGCAAGCGATCCCAGGTGTTCTGCGCAGCTCAAAACTAATCATGTATAAGAATGCAAAGACAACAGTAAACATGAACACAATTTGGTGCAAAACAGGCCACAACCCAAATGCTATGGGCAGCCAAGTATGAATGTTGTTTTGCAGATACATTTGGGATTGAGCTAGTTTACGATGATGAATTTTGTTTCTCATGAAGGATTTCCAACGAGTGGCCAATTCAGAATGGTGAGATATATCTGACAGTTAGACAAAATCAGAACTTACTTTCCAAGGAAGCCCTTCAGAACAATTTGTGAAAGATTTGAACCCCAGGCTGCACAACACCTTCAAGGATTACTGCCAAATACAGATGCAGATGGAAGTGATTGGCTGGGTACTAACTTAAGCCCTAAGCCACTGTGCTCATCACAAATTTGATACCATTTGGAGAAATATTCCGTGTAAAATTCAATTCATGAAGTGAAAAAATGCAGAACGGATGAATAGTCTTGAGGAGAAGAATAACTAGGTCTTCTACAATCTTTGTGTTAACATGATCTTTAGCAGACAGAATACCCTTCAAGCATACAACCAAGCCAAGGTTTTGAGATAGGAAATATTTGAAACCAAATTCAACTCCAAAATAATAAAGCTTTAGAATGCAAGTCTACTTCAATGAACAGTGTGAGCATATGAACATCTCGTGATATTAAATGACCAGGTGAAGATTGTGCAAAGATTTATACGTGCAGTACGTGGGCCAATCAAAGAGATACTTCCCAATAAAAATGTGAAAGGCTCTTCAACTTTATGATCTAAGTGGAAGTTGATACTTGAGCAGTATCAAATATAAATAGAAATATATAAATATACCCCCAGCTTGGGTCCGTAACTCTGTCTGTCCAGCTCCTTGGGATGTACTCCTGACATGAAGGGTGCTTTACAAATGTAATTTTGTTGTTGTTGTTGTTGTTGAGCAGAAGAAGAAGAAGACTTCTATGTGCAACCAGCGACAATAATTTGGAAGAAGTTGAAAGTTTGAACATCCAGAGAAGAATCTGGAGCTGGAAAATCCAGTTAAGAAACTCCCTCTGAATTCAATCAGCTATGTATTAGTAGAGAAAGTCCTCGCTTCAGATATAAGGTTGTGGAGCTTGTTTTGTAAGGCTGGGTTTCACACTTGTTGCCCCTAGTACGATGTTTGACCACTCTGGCATCTTCTATTGAAGATTCTTATACCACAGCAAAAGAAGATTGCTGACCCTTGATTTACCTGTCGATAGGGCCTATGACCATCTAGGCAACCCTATACATATATACATACAATCACAAAGACTTACTATGGGTGTAGCCAATAAACGGTTAGGATCACAAGGGTGAAGGCAAAAAGAGGACATATACAGATATAGGGATATATTGGTGTGCGACTTCAAAATAGGGAATTGAAATTCAGATGCAAATCTCTGCCTCACACACACAATGAGATATGAAAGACACAACTTGTTGAAGAGTGTGCAGATAAACGATCAAAAGATGAATTCTGATGTCTGGCATAGCAGTCTGGTCCTCTGATGTATACATTAAATGATTTGACATTCTTCAGCCTACCTGGATACTTAGATTGCTACAGATAAATGAATTCAGACACATTTAGTTGATAGCAATGTATATATGCCATTCGGTCAGAAAGTTGCAGGTTTAAGCCCCGCAATAGGATTTGAGCTGATAATCTATTCTAGGCTGTCACTTCAGTGCCAATCTTCAGAAGAGCCTTTCATCATTCATGCTTCATTTTCATGGTAAGGCTGCTGACCACAGAAGGAGAGAAAATAACTGAAAGGAGACTTTCACTCTCAATAACAAAAAAAAGAGAAGAAGCCTTTTTGGATCACAAACAGGATATTTCTATTCCCTGTTGAGGTGGGCACGAAACAAAGAGAAACGAAAACTCTACACAAGACCAATTATTAAAGAAAAGGTTATATCCAAATTCTAATGAAAAAATTGTTTTACAATAAATATATCAAATGTTTGCTACTGCTGACTGTGAGATGGCTACAGCTGGCAAACAATAAGCTTACCGAGTTGTAAACCCTGTCTTTTGGGTGTGTGGCGGTTTCCATGTGCCAGTGACGGAGAGAATTAAAAATATTCATGGTATTGTTTTCAATTAGAAAAAGCAGCCAGGCTTGATGGTTATTTCATACAGCAATGGTCATGGCAATATGATGCGAAAATTGAGCCATTCAACACCAAAAGCACAGTTTCAATCAAGTAAATGGTTTACCCTAAAGATATAGAGAGTTACCTGAGAGATGATCTGTTAATACCATTCTCAGAATTTGGTGGAGCTTTCAATTCAGTGCTCACTCAAAAATGGTTGCTCGAACATTTGAGGTGGGGAGATGCATTGACATGGGAAGCATAAATCAAGGTTCCCACTCTTAATCACCACTGCTTAAGGATAATTAATCAATTCCAGCAGTATAAAATGGAGCATTAGAGATAGACAACAAGCTTGAGCAATAACACAGAGAATTCTCATCCGCTTTGCAAAACCTAAGCAGTATCTCTGTATAATAAATGACAATTTCAACGTGAGTACACTGATGTCACAGAGACTTCTAAATTAGCAACTTATTAGCTGGATATTCAATAACCCAGGGTAGTAATGTAGTACTGGTATCATATGACTATTAAGACCTTATTTAATAAAAACCAATATGCTGTAAATTGAAGTAAGCCTTATATAGTGCGCACAGTGCTACGCATTGATTTAAAGTGACTTCATCCTGATGAGGGGACTGAAGCTAATAGCAGACAATTTAGAGCAAACTAAGTTACTGCACTTCAGCTGTAAGTACAACTGAAGTATAAATGACTATTTTTATTAGATTTTGTTGTTTAGGTCTGTGGAGTTGAGTATTTATCTGATTAATTACAAGAACCAAAGGCTCATTTATGTTGGTAATTCATTCTAAATAGAGGTTTGCATTTTAATCAAAAGGACTTTTGAACAATACATTGTCTGACATTTATTTCGTACCATATTTAAGACATCCGTGTCTGCATTGTGCAACTGAATTATTATTGATTTAATTTACTTGCCATCAACACAAGACGGTTTGGCTCTGGTTGTCCCGGCTACTTTCCCTGGCAGACAGGAACACTTTACAGTCTGTGATCGTTCCTCAATTCGATTCTTGTTACAGCATCTGTGTGCTGCTATTACTTCACATGTACCTCCATCTGCGGGGGAAAAAGAGAGAAATTACATTGTCTGTCGATCAATACTAAAAATAAAAAAAATTTCTTCCTGTAAAGCAGAAATCAAAGTGTTATTTAACCTAGATTCGAGTGCAATAAAATAAAATACAAAACAAGGGTGATGTTTTTGGAATCCATCAAATCGAGACTTAATTACATTTATTTAGTATATTTGCTAATTCTGCCGTCGATTGACAATAGTTTCAGATTGAGGACTGAGATTTGTTCAAAACCTGATGCAACAAATGGGGAAAGGAATAGTATTACTAAAGAATTTACAGGGACTATGTTGTGCATAAATTCCTGTCTTTGAGTAACATTGAACTCAAGTTATATTTCCAGAGCACTTTTTCATTCTATACAAGCAGATTTTGGTTGTTAAGGTGGACAGGTTTGCATAGAAAGTTTATTTAATTTCACAGTGAAGGCATATCCCTCTGCCTGTTCCACAATAAACTATGATCTTCACCATCATGCCAAGTGCTGAGGTTGAACATAAGGAAATATTCTCTGACTTACTGTCTAAGATACAATTTGTTAACTGATTGTTGGGCAACTGCAACCTTAATCTCCAACCTGTGTGTACTTCTGACATGCAGTTTTGGTTTAACCAAATTTATGGTTTAATCTTCATTTCATTCCAAAGTGTACTTAATACTGAATTCTCTACCCAATCCAAAACAGTATCGGTTTACCTGATGTTCTTTTAGAACATGAAGGGGAGAATGGTTGTGGGTTTCATGCATTAGCAGTGCTGAGAATTCAGATATTGCACTGAAGTTTGCACAGTGAGATTACAGGCAAACATTCTTAAGTTATTTCTCAATGCTCTATCCGTTAACTCTTTTGTGAAGTACATTTGGCCTTCGTTATAAATATATTTAGGAATTTAAGGGAGATTCTAAGCGATTCTAAGCTGTGCTCAATTGGCTGCTGTGTTTTGTCCACAAAATATACAGCCAATTCACTTTGCAATGTATTCAGTGAAGTGCTTTGAGACATCTCGCATAATTGATGAGGCATTATATCAAATGCAAGGATTATTATTATATAAACCTTCAGGATTCTTGAACTAATAAAGATAATATTGCTGAAATTACATATTTAAAAATATATATTTTTTGGCAACACAACATTACTTCATGACTGAAGTACTGCATAAAAAACCTTCAGCGAGCTTAAGGCACGAAAGTAATTTTTTCCCCATGCTTTTTGCTGGATTGATTTCTGTGGCACTTCAGCAGGGTGTACCCACATATCGGCTCTATGGCAACAGAATTTACAGCTGACTTTAACAAGATTTTGATGCACTAAATCAATGAATTCAATATTGACATAATTTCTGCCAGTAGCTCAACACTGTGGGTAACTGCCTGATAGACTGTGGTTAATGCAACAAACCAATGCTTGCAATAAAAGTAGCATTTCACATTAGTGAATAGTCAAGCTGTTTATTTTTCTGGTAGTAACGGTGCTTTTTAAAATATTTGTAGCGTGGAAATATTTTCAAAGCCATCGGAAGTTTATTTTTCTTAATGTTTTAGTTTATTGGCTTTGCCATCTCCAGGTAAGAAACAGGAGTGACAAGTGTTTTTGTCCTCTAGACTATCAATAGAAATAGCTAAAGAGAATAGGTAAAGTTCTGCTTGGAAGAGTGAAAGGTTCAGGCAATCTGACTCAGTTTGGTCTGTCAAATGTACAGTCAAGTTCAATTTAAACGTCTCTTTCTCAAATCTCCAGAAAACAGATTTTGCAAAGGTCACAGTCGGCACTTTATGGATCTAATCATCCACATGAAAACTATATTTTTCTTTTCAAATGTTGTGTCAGGCATGTTGGACCTCTTTTTTTAAAGAGCCCAAAAAAATCTTTCCACTGGAAAAGGGGTACTTTATGAATCGTTGTGCTACTTTCAAAGATAACAGTTCACTATTTGCATAGCTCCACAGCACCAAGTCTAGAAAATTTTGAAACAGTTTTTCTTGTTATTAACAATACTTAGACATTTGATCCTATTAGAAGTCTCTACTTAATTTTGCTAGGACCATAGCTGACATTCAGTTCCTATATATGCCGATTTCCTAGTGAATAATTGCAATGTGCAAAAGAAACAGATTGTTTGCAAGCTTCTTGCTGCTTGTTCAGCTAGGACCATGCAACCTGTTTTGGGTTTTGGTTTGCAGGGTTAACAGGGGCCGAGTGGAAAGAATCCCTGCCCCTCGTGACCAGTCTGCCCTCCAAGACCTGTCAATGAGTCAGGCTGACTGGTCTGTCACCAGCAGTTCCATGGATTTGAAACAAATCCACATAAAACTGGAAATGTGAAACGTTGGGCAAGTTTCCTTACTCCACACACCTCTGTTTACCTAGCAGTAAATAGCAACCCAGTTGTTAGTCGATTGGCGAATCGCTTTTCCGGGGGTAATAATTCCTTCAAAAAATAATAATAATAATAATTTGATCACTCAATCCATGAATCTTCGTGGGAAACTGCTGTGCACAATTTGCTGCCACGTTTTGCCCACAAAATATACAGTCAATACTTCACAGTATGTTCTGTGAAGTGCTTTAAGGCCTCTCGAAGATGTAATAAGGCGCTATATCAAATGCAAGGATTATCATTATTATTGTAATCCAAGCGAGAACATTCATCTACCAATAAAACATTCTTCCTGGAAGAACACATGGCGACATGAAGCAATGCCCACAAATATACAGTCAATTCACTTTACAGCATACACTGTGAAGCGCTTTGAGACGTCTAGAAGATGTGAAAAGCGCTATATCAAAATGCAAGGATTATTATTACTATGCCACAGAAGCTCCCTTGATCGGTTAAACCACTGCCACAAACGGAGAAAGAAGATTTATAAGCAATCTTGCAAATGATAGGAAACAAGAAGAGCACACCAAGCATTTATTTGCAATAGATTGAGAAACAGGGTGGAAAATTAGGAATGATTCATTGGTTAAGATTTGCATTTAAAAATTAGGAACTGAAAATCTCTATCCCAAAGGGCACATCATCAACATTGCTGTTCTTAGTGGCAGGAGAAATTTCTTGCCCTGGATTTTAAAATTAATCACATTTTATACCTTTTTTTTCCCCTGTAGCAACTAAATGCAAAATGACTTGCAGAGTGATACAGAGCGGAGAGCAGGATTTATATTTCCCACTCACAACAGCTCTAACCTGGAGCTGGAGTGAGTTCTGTCTATGCAGAGAACTCTGGTGTCAGTATACTGGTGTCAGTATTATTTTAATCTTATTAAAGAGATGATTGCATGACCTGCTCTTTAATAAGATGACTACTGCCAAATCAAGCTTAACACTGATACAGCATATTAGAAGTAAAATTAGGAGGTGCATTCAATAATAATCAGTGTTAGGATAGAACTTGCCAAGGAACAAGTTGAAAGAGGCTGAGAGTGTTGATTGAGTTAGTTGATTGACTTATCGTTCACAATGTCCAAACAATGGGAGGAAGCAGTCATCAAAACACTAGTTTTCTGGGCTACATTACTAAAATCAGTTGAGGTCAAATTCTCAGAGGTCATGCGGAAGATGTGCAGTGCTCTGTTCAGTCCTTAATAATGATAATAATCCTTGCATTTGATATAGTGCCTTGCCAAGTCTTCGAGATGCCTCAAAGCGCTTCACAGAATATACTGTAAAGTGAATTGACTATATTTTGTGGGCGAAACACGACAGCCAATTGGGCACAGCAGTGTCACACGAGCAGTCGTGGATTGAGTTATCAATTTATTATTATTTTTTAATTGGTCTACTGGAATACGTATCTGGATTACTGCCTAAAATTCTGGTTACAAGAAAGACATCAATCCATGTTCAGTTGAAAATTACTGTAATACGTGACTGATATTCACACAGCACACCGAACAAGTGCAGAGTAAAAATGATTATAATATGCGGGTTTGTGTAACGCTTATGTTCTTTGATCATCATTTTCAGGTCAGTTGAAATATTGAATTTGGAAACACTGCTAATTTTTGAATTTCAAAAGGTATGCATTAAGATCACTTGGCTAATTCCTGAATAAAGGTATTTTGTGGTACAATAGAGACCTCTTATCTGAATCCCTCAATATTAAAATTGTATAGCTTGCCTCTATTGCGGGATACGGTTAATGGAAAAAGGATCAAGTACATATTTTTGATGATAAAAAAAGGGACACATTTAAGAATGAAAGTAGAAAGGTGTAATTAATTCTTCGCTTTTTCAATACTAAGCCGAATCCCATGGACATTGAGGAGTTTAACAATAGAAGCTGCTGAAAGAAAATTTCACGTAAGCCTGATACTGCTTTAGGCAATTCTTGTGGAAGAGATCAATTAGAAATAGCAAGTTGCACAGATCATTACTGAATGTGTAAACATTATAACTCAATGTTTTATACAGCTGATTAAACCTGCATAGGAGTACACCAGAATAAGACATTAGCCCTATCAACTTCTAATAAACTCTGTACAACCAGCTCATTCCATCTTTTAAGGAGGTTAACCATTCAGAAGGTTAGAATGATGAAACCTTTCCCTGTCTTTGAAAGGTAATCAACCAAGTATTTGGGATATTGGTCTAGCAGCATACCTTATCATACACAGGCTTGACTGGTTGCACTCCACAATGTTAACATAGCACAGGCCAGGGACCACACTTGGTGTGTTGCTTGTCTATTTGGCTCTGTCAATAAAGTACAATGCATTCACTCTTTACGCCAATATCAGAAGTTACTTGATTCTATCTCCAAACGTTTCAGAATATATAAATGTGTGAGGATGTTGCAGTAAATTCCATGTTGATGTGACTATTTGGATCTAAAATAACTGTGATATGTTACAGGGCTACTTCGAGCTTTTTTGCTAGTAATCTTGCTTCATATTGTTATTTTTATTTTGCTTATACTGGTGCCACAACTGCTGAAAAGGTCTATTATGAGTCCTATAGGTCAGTGGTTAGAGCACTCGCCTTGCAAGCGAGAGACTTGGGTTTGATTCCTGGCAGGGCGAAACAAAACATTGGGCCAGTTTCCGTACTTCACACGCCTCTGTTTACCCAGCAGTAAGTAGGAACTCGGTTGTTAGTTGATTGGCAGATCGCTTTTGTGGGGGTAATAATTCCTTCAAAAAAATAATAAATTGTTCACTCAATCCACAACTGTTTGTGGGACACTGCTGTGCACAATTGGCTGCTAATGGTCCGCCCACAAAATATTCAGCCAATTCACTTTACAGTATATTCTGTGAGGTGCTTTGAGACATCTCGAAGACGTGATAAACTGCTATATCAAATGCAAGGATTATTGGTAGCCGTTTCCCAGGTCTTCATCGATGCTCCATTTGGTCATTTGCTAGAAAGCAAGTGGTACCATCTGACCAAGTATGTCATCCCTCACTCTGCAAAGAAATGCTGCCGTCTCCTCATAGACAACTCAGATCAGGAAATCAGCGAAAAGAGGGACTGAACCTGAGAACCTCTCACTCAATGACCTTATACATCGGTGTAAAACAGTACCCAAAGCTTTCCTCTAATTCACATTTCAAAAAAACATTCTCCTAATAGCTTTATAACTTATAAAGTGGACTTCTGTCGGGAAGTGGTTAGAGCGCTCGCCTCGCAAGTGAGCGGACCCGGGTTCGATTCCTGGGCAGGGTGAAACCGGAAGCAAGTTTCCTTCCTCCACATGTCTCTTTTTATCTAGCAGTAAGTAGGAACCTGGTCGTTAGTCGCTTTTCCGGGGCTAATAATCCCTTTAAAAAATGTATAATGATTTGTTCACTCAATCCATGGCTGTTTATGGGACACTGCTGTGTGCAATTGGCTGCTGCGCTTCACCCACAAAAATGTACAGTCTATTCACTTTGTAGTATATTCTGTGAAGCACTTTGAGGCGTCACAGCAATATGATAAGGTGCTATATCAATGCAAGGATTATTATAAGGCACCATATTACAAGATGAGGCACAAGTTTATGGAACTGAATTTCTTGAAAGCCTGAAATCCTATTTGGAGCTGGTTTAAATAATGTATAGTTGGACCATCAATGTGTATCATTAGTTATACAGTATGCACCTTTTTGAGTGATATGGTCCTCTGATACATTAATGAGGTTGATGTCCATCTTTAACAATTGTGTTACTCATGCTTTGTGAGTACAGCCAGCAGGCGAACCAGGGGTGATATTATTTCAGTACAAAAGATTAGTAGAATTTATTTGCAATAAGTGAAATTGACTTCTTGCTCCCTAGTGTCAAGCTGCTTATCCCCAGGCAGCAGGAATCACAAAATTCTTTGCTGTGCTTTAATTCAAAAACTTTGTAGGGGTCAACATTCATACCCTTCATACCACGGTTGGATTTATCATGTTGCATAAAAGTATTAATGCCTCTATTCTCTGGTTGCTGGCATGAGCTTTCATTCACTGTTCTCGCTAAACCTCTGACCTAAGTTCTGAAACCTTTAAATTCAATAGGCTTTGAGTCCTACTAACATGCATGATATTGATCCAAATTCATTGAGAAACTGAATTCTTTCTCAAAGATATTTTGTTCGCTGCCAGACAGCTATGTCTTTTTAGATTACTGTCAACCAGACCCACATGAGCTGAAATTTCAAAGTCCCTAGCATTTTAGTAGTGCAAAAATGCCCAGTTTGTTATAATAGGAACGGAGTCAAATAGTTGTCAGCGTACAAGCATTGCGAAATCCAACGGTAACAACGAATTGTGTTAAACATGGCTGAGGCCATTAACTGTGGCTGAGTAGACGAACACGATAACTACAGTTGCTGACATTGAGGCACATTTAATCGCATTTCTTCTCCTGAGTTACACAGAGCATCCTGCAGCAATAGGAATAGCTGTTTATCAAAGTGATAAACAAGTCTTTCATTTCTCCCTGGCTATGTTTCTATTCTCTGAAAGGCTATGGCTTTCTAGAAGTCACTTAATTTTGGCCACCAGGCAGACATTAAGCTATTTTGAACCATCTGTGCCTCAAATGAGCTTCACTTAATGGACCTTCCCTAGGCGGGTCAGTATAATAAATTAATACTTGCATGAATGCATGAGCAAGTATGCATTTCATATAAACACTTAGGCCACATTCTCCATGCAAGGGTTTTTGATGAATGAGAAATCTCCTGTTTCTCTGGCCAATTTGGGCATGCTGGCCAGGCTTATGTTTAATCACAGCAGATGTCAACATTTTTTTGGAAGAAAAGAATGACATCGATTGAGAATGAGCTGAATAGCTCTAAAATTGTTGGTTAAAAAACAACCAATTTCATAAATGGAGGAATTGGTGAATTAAGTGGAGCTTGAGTTCAGCTTCAATATTGTATGAGAATAATTGGCAACATTTGTATCTGTATGTGTATGTGTGTGTGTATTTCATTAGTTATACCACGTGTTTCAACACCTCTTGTTTGCCTGCAGTGTTTAGTAGATCTGACGCAGATTTGCTGTGAAATCTGAGAAAGTAATAAAAACAAAGCCTAATGACTCTGATCATTTCCTTTATACTTAGCACCATTTTGTGCAATTAACACTTGGATTTCAGGTGATAAACAGCTTCAAATGATAACAGACCTCTCCAAATGACAGCATTTTGTACTGACTCGCTATAAGCTACAAATACCTTTTGAATATTGTGTCATTACTGACAAGCCTCTTATATTTGATAGATGCTGTTAATAAATTGTTCTTTTCATTGGTTGTAATAAAGCTAAATCCTTCAGTTACACTATGCTGTCATGGTACTAATGCATAGTAAAAACTATTTTTTCGCGCGCAGAAAATTTATGCATTTTCATATAAATCACTCATCCTGACACATTAGTGTCTTTAAGTGAAGTAAACATAAAAGTTAAGCAGCAAATCATGCACTTTGTGTTTTACTGATTGCCAGTCAATGGTTGAAGTCTGTAGAACGATCCTGGCAATAGCAATTGCAAGATTATTTGCCAAAATTGAAACCTGCTGAATGGCCATTGTGACAAAAAAAAGTCTGTAATAACATTTCTGCTGAGCATCTAATGAGGTGAGTTTTGCCCTTTCTTTCACTGGCAGCAGCAATAACCATCTCTATTTGTTTGCTGATAACCCTACTTGGCATCTTGTTACTGAGCATTATCTTGAGTGCGGGCTTACATTTGTGAGTCTCCACAATGATATTAATACCAGTGGGAAAGAGGCACTGATGAGTCAAATCACTTACTGCTGCATCAGTCCAAGGAAGCTATCATATCAAACAAAAATCAAGCAATGGGCAGGCATTCTTCATTGAAGTGCCCAACCCTCATTTCAACTCTCTAGATACATTACACACTCGAAAAGACAGGCAAGATAAGAGAACTAGATCATATTTCATGCAAGTATGCCTCGCAAATCATTGGAGTTCAGTTTGCTTGTGGATGATTGGAGCATGCCTTCTGGAAAATAAAACAGACAACCAGGCCGAATACAAAAATAAAAGCTTTACAATAAATTCGACTGTGATTCCTCAGACATTGTGAACATTGGGAGTACCGAATGTCCCTTAAAGCATTAAAAACAAACTGTACATCATACAATTAAAGATTAATGTAAGCCCATGACTTGGTTCAATTTAATATGGAGCTCCTATATAAAGCCTGAAGATAATAAACGCACTACAAGAGATATTGAACCTATAATGACTTATACCTATGCAGAAATTACAAATCATCCAGGTTAATCAATAACATTTATCAGTTTGAGTATCATTCCTTCCAGCAAATGTATCAAACTAATCAGTTTATCTCTCAACTAATAAAGATTATTAAATAAAGATTAGCATGATTTACATTGAATAAGATTAGCTTTTATTGGCATCAGCACTTGACATCGCTGTGCGGGTCACAGTCTAGAAACCAATTTTTAAAGTAGATACTTAGAAACATCTTAAAACGCTAGGATAATGCATATTTGAAAATATATTTCCTGTACTATACACCCCAAGTTATTTTATGGAACTTGAATAACTGTGAGGCATGATGGCAAGTTAAAAGTTTTCATAAACTGTTCAATAAATATTGAGGGTTTGTCATAAAAATAAAACAAAATGCACTGGAAAATATTTATGAATGCAAAGATTCAATGCAACTCCAGCGGATGTGGGCCATGTAGGGGACTCCATTGTTTTTACAATGGCAAACAGACTAGCAAAGATTAATGATTTTTTCCATTGACTTTTACATCTATTTATATAGCAATTTTAGAAAGGTTTCCATAAAACCATATTCACACATTCAGTAAAATTGTAAGCAAACTTGCATTGTGTCATACACATTTCTAGTGCAAGTTCTTACCATCCAAAATTATATCACATTTATTAAATTTATTGTTTTTCAGTTTGCAAATGTGAAACTTATGACTGGGGTGGGGGGCAAATAATGAAGTTGTTTCATATTCAGTGATAAAATAGTTGTGAACGCTATACAATTCTAATCTTCCTGATGGAACTTTCTATCCAACCTTACGTCTACATCTACATTATTTATCCTGGACTAGTTGTTTTCTTTCACATGATATTTGGATAGTCTCAACATTTTAGTGCATTTCGTTTTGCATACTAAAAATTACACCTTCTTTTCCATAAAGCTCTAAAGAATGGAATTGAAAACATTCACATGACTTTGTGGTTATCAATTATACAAGTAAGAAAGCATTGCATATAAACATAATGGAGTGACTCAGAGTAACCTACTGGAACACTGAACCCTCTCAACAATAAATTGTCATCCTTTAGAAATGATTGTTTTAAAATGACTTTAAATACATAAATATCTTGGACTTGGGTATAGAGAGCAACATTTTAAAGTTTGCAGAGGAAACAAAACTTGGAAATCCAGTGAACAGTGAGAAGTGATCAAAATTATGAGAGGGGTTTGATAGAATACATAGTGAGAAACTGTTTCCACTGGCTGGTGGGTTGGTAACCAGGGGACATTGATTCAAGATTAATGGCAAAAGAATCAGAGGGGAGATAGGAGACGTTTTTTACGCAAAGAATTGTTACGATCTGGAATGCACAGCGTGAAAGGTGGTGGAAACAACAAATTACACTTGTGTAGCGCTCTTCAAGTTGGAAAGACATCCCAGGGCGCTGGACAATCATGGGTTTTGGGCCCTGAACCGATTCAATAACAACTTTCAAAAGGAATTGGATAGGTACTTGAAGAGGAAAAATTTGCAAGGATATGGGAAAGAGCGGGGGAGTGGAACTGATTGGGTAGCTTTTCTAAAGAGCCGGCACAGACACGATGGGCCAAATGGCCTCCTTTTGTGCTGTAATATTCTATGATTCTATGATTTTAAAAGCTATTTTGAGATGAGAAATTCTGTGCTCAGAATTTCATAACACTATTTCCACACAGTCCTGCCTAACACTTTGCAGTTCTGTAGTTGGCAAAATGCGGCAAGATTCCTAGAGGCAGCACAAATTGTATTGTATCACTATCATTAACAGGAGCAATGCAATTCATATGCACATGGTATAAATATAGTGGTTCAACTGCACCATTTCACTGGCTGATGTTAAAATGCTATTAATGTGCCAATCTCACGAGTCTTTAGACTTTAATTTTCTTCTATACCAAACGGCATAAATTTTTCTACATCGGAGCCTTAAGTGGCATATCCAGTGAAGAAAAATGAATCAATTCCTCGTCATCTTTATTCTCTGCACAATCTGTAGGTGAAATTCTGTGAATACTGCAAGATTACGAATTATTCTTTAAAGTATCAGAAGTGCCAAAATAGGTTATTCCTGAAGTCAACAGACCAATGGCAATATTTTGTGTGCAACGGTATTCATAATCCAAGCCTAACTCCATGTATATATGAACATATATTAAGTTTGTCTCAATTGTTCAGGGCCCACCTCTTATGAGACTTTATTGCGCAGTTTTCAGACACTACCACCTAGTTAGCAAACAATTTAGTTATACCAGTGAATGCATAGTTTGCAACAGAATCAATGGTTCTGTCAATTAACTGAAATTAGTGATGAGACTAGGCTAATTAAAACCTTATGTAGTATCAGTTGACTTGAAGATACTCACAGCAGGTGGTGCTTCTACATTTCTCAGTGGAGATTTGTTGCTGGAGCAGCTTGCTTGGTATAAAGGTATTTTGGAGACTGTTTTATACTATATCCTTGATACATCTGTGCATTGAAAGGCAACTGTAGGACAGATGTGATATCACTGACTTCTGGTTTGGTAAAAGTCACATATCTCGATGCTTCGTGGAGTCCTGTAGCTCAGTGGTTAGAGCACTCGCTTTGCAAGCGAGAGATCTGAGTTCAATTCCAGGCAGAGGGCGAAACCTTGGGCAAGTTTCCTTACTCCACACAGAGCCTAATAATAATCCCTCCAAAACCAAAAACAATAATAAATTGGTCATTTTCAATCTACGAATGTTTGTGGGACATTGCTGTGCGCAATTGGCTGCCGCGTTCGCCCACAAATATACATAATATACATATATACATACATATATATAATCGATAACTCGGGTTTTCTTCAGCATGGTCCGAAAATCAAAATGTAGGAAAGTACCATTCCACTAATGACATGTTACAAAAATTCATTCATGTGCTGAAAAATTTATGGGTGATCCAGATTATTTAAATGATTGAATTTTAGCAGAATATTGATGCCAAAATGTCGTTTAGTGCTATTAACTCTTAGAGAGCTCTGCTGGTGAGTTCACTTGTGTTGGTATCTGTGGGTCCAACCCTAAAGAGAATGCTCATTTTTGGTCCCCCACTCCCCACTAAAGTAACATCTTTATTTTGATCAGCACATAAGAAACAAATGCCCAAAACAAAACAAAAGCAGGATAAAGTGTAAGAGAAATTTAGGCAACAGTGGATGAGTGCATGCGACATAATACAGAGCTGAGGATGAGTGGGTCAGGTTGAAGGACAAGATACAGGTCAGGCTAAGTACCTTATTATTAATTGATCACAATTTCAGCTGCTGTTTGATCCGTTACCTGCTTTTTTTTCGAGTTCTTTGAAGCTTTTTAAAAAAAGCCAATTGCACAAAGCAGAAAAATACCGGCAAATCTTCAGTGCCCTGGCCTGCTGTAGGTGGGAGTTGGATTATGAAGGGGGGTTGGGGGGATGGGCAAGAGGGGGTAATGGAATGGATTGACGCTCCCAGGTTAGAGTCTCCTATGTGAGCATCCTGCGTTGGACATTACTGTGCTCAGTGAACTTTGAACTCACAGCAAGAAACCAAGCAACTTAACAGGATGTTGCATTCTCAAACCCTGCGACCCAATCTTCTAGGATGGTTGGTTGCCCATGAGGTAAAAACCTTGTGACATTAAGTAATGCTGATCTGGTGTAAATTACAGTAGAGAATACATCTGGAAATCTTAATGCGCGTTGGACAGGCATCAGGGAGAATCTGGCCTTCACTGTGAATGTATTGATGTATCATGGCTGGACAATCATAGCAAAAGAATATCATATTCCCCACAAGATTTGGTCCAAACCTGCTTTGAGAAAATGATATATAGTTGGACCCTCGTAACAAATTCACATTTGATTTTGCTTGTTAAAGCCAGTAAAAGCTTAAAAGGAATTCCATATTGTAATGCAAATGATCATGCAGATTAGCCAGGCAAAGTTTATGGCCTAGAGGTACAGGGTAGGTGAGAGCAACAAGGCTGATATCCAGTTGGAGGGATAAGCGATAAGGAATGACTAGATAAGCTGGGGCTCTTCAGTTTTGAATAGACCTCTCAGAGGGGACTTTACAGAGGTATATAAGGTGTTAAGTGGGATAGAGAAAGTAAATGCAGGAAACTATTTTTAGAATATGCCAAGATACCAGGAAAAAGGAGCATACTTTCAGGGATGTTAAGGGCAATTTTACACAGAGAATGAACAGCTGGAAGGGTGGCAAGAGACAGAATAGTGGGTTCATGTTGTACTGTGAACACAGTAGAGCAGCTTTTGGGGAAGGATGAAAGCAAAGAGGGGCTTTCTTCATTCGTACGTTTCTTGTAATAACATTTTTGCTACTTACAATAGAGGGTCACCTTAATCGATTCCTAGAATTGATTTAGACCCAAGTAATTATACATCAAACAGTTCAGGTTGTTTTCTTGCTGTTTTTTTTGCAGATCCACCACTTCTGAATATGTCAATAGAAATGATAAATGACAAAGCTAATTATTTTCTGTTCCTCTGCAAAATCTGTTCAGATTTAATATTTGCCGATCGATTTTTACAAGGAAACTTTGTAAAGTGATCTTATTACTCAAAAGGTCTTGCTTCCAGAACTAACTATATTTTAGAATTTTACTGCTAAAATAATATTAAAACCTTGCATTTGACATACCATACCTTACATAGAAGGACGTCTCAAAGCAATTCACAGTATATTATTTGGTGATTGTGGTGACTGTATTTTGTATCATGTACTAGATTCCAAAAGAATGTGTAAGCTTTGTTTTATATGCTTTGATATAAGATGGACATACATGGCTGTGTGTTCTCTGCCCGAGTGGCAGTAAATCCACTTTTTATTTGAACGGTCCTTATAATCTTACACTTAGTCGAAGCTTTGATCTAATGTGCCATTCTCTGTATTGTTTTATGCAAGACAAGTGAAAACTATTGGTTTCTTCTCCTTATAAGCTGTTGAAGATAGTCTGAGATTTAGCATTGTCATCTGACAAAGCATAATTTATCCAGTAGCTACACTCTCGAAAAATCTATCAATCTTGGTGAAAGTTTATCTTTGGGTTATCACAATTCCTGAAGGTAAAGGCATTCAGTGCTCAAACCAAATCTAAATCTGAAAGGATCCACAGTGAATGAAATAAGATTATGGTTTATTTAATTCCAAACTGATTACACGATAGCTGTGCACATAATGCAAAGGACAAACATTTAACACGCTGAGCACAACTGCTGTGTGTTTTGCAAGTTGACAGGCATGCCTGGAGCATAGTAGCAATAATTGAAATAATGTCAGATCATGAATGATTCTTCCTCAGTTATTTCCACTGGGGAAGGGCACACAGGTCGTTTGGCTAGTGTACTCTACCCAACAGAACTGTAGATTTTGTTTCAGTTTTTACCGATTTGCAATCTTGAGGGAGTGCTACATTTCCGGAGGTCCCGTCCTTCGGATAAGACGTTAAACCGTATGCCTGCTCAGATGGATGTTCAAGATTGCATGGCACTATTCGAAAAGAGAAGGGAGTTTCTCGTGGTATTCTGGCCAACATTCCCCCAGATAATATTGATGATTCGCTTTATAGCTGTTTGTGGGACATTGATGTGTGCAAAATTCACTAGTGTCAACAAAATAAAGCCACTGCTCTTTACAGTAATTCCTGTGAAGTAATGTCTCAATAACAATGATAAGTCGCTATATCAAATGCAAGGATTATTCATTTTGAAAAAGTGGTAGTAAATATTCAGTGAAAAAAAACACTTTAAAGGTGTGTTGAACATATCTGGATTTTTCACAGGTTCTGTGTAAACCAGAATAATTCTCAATCCTGTGAATACAGTATGGTTAAGCGACTTGGGACGTCTTTTTGACCTGGAAGGTGCTATGTAAATGTAGATTTGTATTGCATTGTACAAACATATCATGATCCAATCTGATGAACAATAACAGCGTTCAATGAATGAAGAGTGAGTTTGACTAAGGCTATCTTCAATATCAACTGCAACGAGAAGCAAATTACAGCAGGGACCAAAGAAGCTGAAAGAAAGCTATCCTGTCTATCAAGTAGGAAATCTTTCACCTTGCTGCACATCGCTAATGTTCTGCCACCTTGCCGCAGCCCTCTATCCCCTGCCAACAATGATGTAAATATGATAGTCAATCAAATAAAGGAGCAATATATCAAAACTGACTGGCATGAGGTGGAGCGTGTAGCTGGGATCACAGCAGCTATCAAACTGTAGTGGGACCAATCGAGACAGTGGAACTTCAGGATCTAGTTCTGCTTTAACTTTGAAAAAATTGATTACATGAAAAATGCAATTTCTGAATTTATATTTCTGTTTATCTAGCAGTAAGTAGGAACCTGGTTGTTAGTCCATTGCTGTATCGCTTTCTGGGGGTAATAGTTCCCCCCCACCCCCCAAAAATATGGTCATTCAATCCACGACTATTTGTAGGACACATGCTGTGCGCAATTGGCTGCTGTGATTCACACAAAATACACAGTTAATCCACTTTAAAATATACTCTGTGAATCACTTTGAGATGCCTTAATGACGTGATAAGGTGCCATCTCAAAAGCAAGGATAATTAATATTATTATTAACTTCAACTAAAATGGATGGAACATACTGAGCTGATTTATAGCATTTGTTTCGGAGCTGGGATGTTCGGAGGTGGGTGTGATCCTGACAGCAGAATGCTTGTTTATAACATGTGGGATTTTACTCATTTTCACCTTTTTTGACCGCTGGGGATTTACTTTGGCTCGCAGAACTTTCACAAATAATATTGGGATCCCTGAATCAAATGAACAATCTATTCAATACCTTGGGTTTATATCCACAGCAGCTAATTTGTTACCGTTCAGAAGATGAGTTTGGCTTCTTCAATAATGTTTATTTTGTATCTGCTGATATTGAAACCTTTTCCTAGTTTGCAAAGCCTCCATCTGGACAAAAATGTCTTATGTAAAAACTTGCTCTATTTCACACATTTCAAAACCAGAGCTACGTGACGAGTTATGCTCCATGGTTATAGATACTAGATTGTTATTGTTAATTCCATTTTATTGATGAGCATATCATCAGTTGGCGACCTCTTGTCAAGAGGGCATGAAAATCATAGAACTATTTCAGATAGAAGGAGGCCATTCAGCACATTTTGTAAAAGCTCCTCCACACGAAGACTTTTGCTGAGATTTCCTAATAAAGAGTTTCATTGACATAAACGGATCTTTGTCATCTTCACAGCAAGCAACTGAATAGTGCTGAAAAGCCTAATTAATCTTTAAAGTATTAAATTGCAGTCACTACCACAAAGAGTAATCCATATAAAATTGGATTGTCTGCTCTACCGGGCGGCTATATGTTCATTTTGAAATAAAAGTATGGTTCTATAAGCCACACATTTATTGAACAATTAACTCATGAAATGACAATACTTAAACTTCAAATGCGCTGTAGTATTTCTGTACGGTCAAATAGCATGTTAATTTAATAACCAAAGCCTATCCAGATCATGATGTATTTTCTTTTACTGTGAAAAGACAGGCTATAGGATTATGTCATTGTGCATATTCTCTTGACAGTCAGCGAAATACAATTAATCATCTTCTGTCATGCCTTTATTATGGCTCTCATTCTCTTGAGCATTTACACTGTCTCTGGTTTCATTCAGATGAATCTGACCTTCATTGCTTCACTCATCAAATGGACCTCAGGTGTATTCCAGTCGACCAGCGGGATGATTCAACATTGCTAAAACCCTTTGGCAATTAAATTATCGGGCAGAAACACAGCATTTGTGTTCTCGTGTGTAGAGCGTTTTTAAAATAAAAATATTCTACCTGGGAACGTATTTGACAGATGTCAGTGGTTGCAAAAAAAATGCAATTTGAAATTCTACAAACACGAATGTCATCAGCTGACTGTTATCTCTCACTTGTACAGTTGCTCAATAAACATTATTTGCATATTGTGGTTACAGCTGTTTCAACATGACTTGTTTGCTGTGGTTCATTAACATGATTTGATTTGTCAGAATCCTACACAGACTCGTCTACGAGGAACCACTACTTACCATTATACTCCTACTGTGATTAGCAGTTCTCAGTATGGGTTTCGCTCACATCTGTGGTTCTTACAATAAGTGAATTAGGTAATTTGGACAAAAATATATATTTTAAGCAGATTAATACGTTCTTTAAAACCGTCATTAAGAAGATACAAGAACGCAATAGAAATACGATATACGATATAACTTTAGTACACAGTAAAATCATTTTTCATTACATTCACTCTGCAAAACAATATGAGCAAATAGCCAAAAGCAGATTTAGCATTTGAATTTGGTTGCTTTGTAAACGGAATCTTGATGAATTTGAAATGTCATTAAAAACACTGGTGCACATTAATGTCCTTTAGTGTGATTAAAATAAGATAAAATGACAACATTCTGATGACCGTATTACTTACTGGTGTTTGATACATATTGTCTAAACTAATTACATATAAGCTTTAAGCAGCGAATCAAAATGATTAAGGCGCTCCCAAAATTAACCATCACAAACAAACAGACAAATGCTAAACAGCCGACTGAAATTACATTCAGTCTTAGCCCTACATTTTCATCTTAAAGTGTAAGATTGTTGGCAATTCTCAAATACGCTCTTAATTTAAGATCAGACATGATCCAATAGAATGGCGGAACAGGCTCGAGGGGCTGAATGGCCTTCTCCTGTTCCTATAATTTGGAAGCTGTTTCTTTTTAAAAACTGTGGAAAAACAACTTCCACATTAAGACCGAAGTTTAAGAATTTTCCACAATTCCGTGAGGCTTTACATTTAAAGACAAAATGGATCTTGCAGGCTGATAACGGGTGGAATTTCAGGGTCTCAGGAAAATATAGGCAATATAGTAGAAAACCTTGACTACAAAATGCGGTTGTTCCCAGCGTTTCAATAAGTTGTGATAATTTGCTTAAAGTAAATCTGGCATAACTTTTAATGGGATCACCACATTGCTCAGATCCACTGGAGAGAAATTCCACCTGGGTCTAGATAGGAACAGTTCATTGCACAAAAAAAAATCTGCTAGTCATAAAGCATGTAAAATGTTGTTCCTGCACAGTACTGCCATGTGCTCCATCTTCTAAATCCTTTTACGAGCTACACACTTCAAAATGAAGACTGAATTCAACAATTTGCCAATGCAGACCCAGGTGTGTATTCTCACCCACCTATCCGAGGTGTTGCATAACAAGTCATATGGAATTATTTTCAGCCCAATAGTAGACTTGCGGCATGAGCTCCACGCACTTGACAAGCTGAACCTTAATCAATCCCGACTGCACCCATTGCTACTTACAGTTCCCGCCAGACCCTCAGTTACCTAGCAACTGCACGCAGACCAATAATACCACCGAAACAGCAAGTGCAACCTCATGGAGAACACTGAAAAAAAATTAGATATTTTGCACGCAGAAAACACAGCAAGTGGTATATAGACCAAACCCGGCTCTTCCCTGACTGTTTTGTTACTGAGCAAAACACTCATTGAATATGCTGACTGATTGCAGCAACTACCCGCGCAGGGACGAGGAGGCTGCAACCGAAATCAAGAATTTTAAAGAGGAAATCCCATAATTCAGCGCACCTCACACAGCTGCCGCTCAGGAAAGCACGCACAACAGACAACAGCTTGCATATCTAATAATAATAATCCTTGCATTTGATATTGCGCTTTTCACGTCTTATCGATGTCTCAAAGCGCTTCACAGAATAGACTGTAAAGTGAATTGACTGTATATCTGTGGGCGAAACGCTGCAGCCAATTGTGCACAGCAGTGTCCCACAAACAGTTGTGGATTGAAAATGACCAATTTATTACTGTTTTGTTTTGGAGGGATTATTATTAGGCTCTGTGTGGAGTAAGGAAACTTGCCCAAGGTTTCGCCCTCTGCCTAGAATTGAACCCAGGTGTCTCGCTTGCAAGGCGAGTGCTCTAACCACTGAGCTACAGGACTCCACAAATTGGATATTTATATATGTAGCTCCCTCATGCAGGGCAGCGTCCCAGAGCGCTTGATAGTGACCATACCTTACCCCAAATGCAGCTGAAGCCCTCGTGCATGGGTTTGTCACCTCCCGCTTCGATTACTCCAATGCACTTCTCGCCAGTCTCTACAGCTCCACCATTCACAAAATCCAGCTCATTCAGAACTTTGCCGCCTGCATACTGACCCGGACAAAACTGTGTTCCCACACATCACCAGTTCTGGCCCAGGCTCCACTGGCTCCCCATCACCAAACGGATCGACTTCAAGATCCTCTCACACTGGTGTTCAAATCTCTTCACTCCCTGGCACTTCCCTACTTCTCCGACCTCCTTACTCCCCACTCCATCACCTAGCGCCTCCCCTCGACTGGCACCGGCCTCCTGCTTGTTCCTTATACCCTCTGCCCCACCATTAGAGTTTGTGCTTTCAGCCACTGCGCCCCGAAACTCTGGAACACTCTCCCTCAATCCATCTGCTTTGCCCCATCTCTCCCCTCTTTCAAGTCCGGCTTGAAACCTTTCCTGTTCGACTGTGCTTACAGCCACCTCCCCCCTCCCCGTGGCTTGGAGTCAGGCTCCGCCATTGTTAAGTGCTCTAAGATGCTACCCTGCGTGGAGGGCACTATATGAGTGCAAGTTGTTGTTTTTGGTGGTGATGGTGTAGCACGACATCGAGCCAGGGTTGCAGGAGATAACTGTAGGCACTTGTCAAAGAGGAAGGTCTTCAGGCAAGATCTGAATATGGGGAAGGATGGTGTAAGATGGGGGGATAGAGGAAGAGTGTTCCAGAGTTTCCGAGCATAATTGCTGAAAGCATGGCCATGAATGGTGTAATGGAGGGCACAAAGGTCATGCAGGAGGCCGAAGTCAGTCAAGCAGAGGCAGCGGGTTGTGGGTTGGGGGAGTAAACAGGTTGGAGAGATAGGGAGTTGCCAGGGCATGAAGGATTTGAAAACGAATGTGAGGATCTTGAAATCAATCCGTTTGGCGATAGGGAGCCAGTGGAGCCTGGCTAGAACTGGTGTGATGGAGGTAAGGAGTTTAATATGCGGGCGGGTTAGTATGCGGGTGGCGAAGTTTTGGATCAGCTGGATCTTGTGGATGGTGGAGCTGGGGAGAACAGCAGGGAGGGCATTTGAAAAGTCTAGTCGGGAGGTGACGAATGCATGGATGAATGTTTCAGCTGCGTCTGGGGTAAGATATAGTCGGAAGCGGGCAACATGGCGGCGCAGGTGGAAGAAAGCAGTCCTGGTCAGGGACCGGATGTGGGGAAGGAAGAGCAGTTGTGGGTTGAACTTGATGCCTAGGTTACTCACCGGTTTGGTGAGTCTGAGGGATAGGCCGGGGAGGTTGAGGAGGTCAGAAACATATGATAGAAGACGTTGACGGCAGCCAAGGAGTATGGCTTCTGTCTTGGTCGACGTTTAGTGCCAAGAAGTTTGCTTTTATCCAGGGCCTAATGTCTGCCAGACAAGCTGACAGAACATGGCTGCCCATGGAGTCGCAGCTGGAGGAGGAGAAGTAGATTTGTGTGTCATCGCATACATGTGGGATAGACACAAGGTTTAGCTCAGAATGCACTGCACAAAGTGTTAAGGGTAGAGAGACTGAATCAAATGTTTTTGCAGTTTTTCTGGCAGTTTAATTATTGCTTCCAACTACTGTGCTATAAGAATCCATCTTCACACCTCTGGTTCCCTACTTGGTGAGTTCCTGATCCTCTGGAGTGTTGTCAGGGAAGTACACAATACGAGGTGGACCCCAGGGACTTCCCTCACAGGAAGGAATGGACAATCGTCAGATAAGATATTCTGGGACACGACTATTCCACAACTCTCTTTAGCCAATCTGTTCATGTAGCCTAATGCTGCTCTGCTCCATTTTGAGTTGCGTCTGGTTCCCCAGTCATTAGGAAATATGTAAGCAGAATCCAAATGAACTTACAAAAGGACAACTAGATAATCAATCAATTAATTCAGCTCTCAAATATGACCCGGTTGTACTCTGCTTAATGACTGACCGAGCCTTGGCATATCATAGTATGATGTCACTTGGCTTTTGCACAAATTCATTAGCAGCCAAAATAAAATCTTCTAAGGAACTTAGAAGACAACCTCTGTTTACCTAGCAGTGAACAGGAACCCGATTGTTAGTAGATTGGTAGATTGCTTTTCCGGGGGTATAAATCCCTTAAAAAAATGTAGTCACTCAATCCACCACTGTTTGTGGGCGCAATTGGCTGCCGTGTTTTACCCACAAAACATACAGTCAATTCACTTTACAATATATTCTGTGCAGCGTTTTGAGACGTCTAGAAAACGTGATAAGGTGCTAATTCAAATGCATTTATTATTTTATTATTAACTTGACTTGAGTTGCAGTTTAGGGACCACTCTTGGAATCAATGAAATGAGAGAAAAGTACAAAACTTCATACAGGGTGATGGATATTCTGAGATCTATTTCTCCAGATTCTCTTAGAGGCCAAACTCAACATTTAAAGAATCCATGCACCCAATACATGGGAAAGCAGAACACAATTGAATTCTCTTCTTCTCCTATCACTGTCATGCCGATGTCTCCGAATGGAATAGTTTCAAAGGCGTTGTACATTCACTGTGTGAATCATTTTGTTTTGCAGAATTGCACATAAATAGTGAAAGTAAATGCCACCCCTGAATAGTGCCTGTAAATAGATATCCAACGCTACACATTTCCTATCAGAGTAATAAGGAACATACAACCTCTGTTAAATATTTCTCATCACATTCCTGCTTATATTCTACAAAATGTAAAAACAATTTTAAAATTAAAAAAATTGACTTTCATTGCATGACTTGCATTCCAGACATCCGCGGTGATGCAGGGCCTCAGTCACAATTATTTGTTTTGTTATATAAATGGCAGTTTGAGTTAAAATAGGTCAGAAGCTGTGAATGTGTTTTTCCGTAGACGTTCATCTGCCCTTTCTGAAACAAAATCACAGAGGATGCTATTGAATGACTCAAAGGAAGAAGCCATTTGACATAGCAGCAGACTGAGACCAATCCTATGTGAAAAATAATGCTATAGAAACAATATAGCAGATCAGGTTAAATCCCCCTTTTCCTCCATTATTATCAGATTTGTTGTCCTCCATTCTTTAGGATCTGCTGATCACTTGACTGCTTCTCTATTCCTCAGAAGTAACAAAATACCCAATTAGCTAAGAAAAAAGACTCACTTCCACTGTGTGGACCTGCAGTTCTGGTTTATTGGTTTTACTTTAACAGGCTAAAAGATTTGAATCAGTCCGGTAAGAAAGTTTTGAATTGTACGCTCTTCTCACCAGGCTAATAACTTGTGCACTAAGTCTAAATAAATTTAATACAAAGGCAGTTGGAATATTGAAATACAATTCACAACTCTTGTCCATTTGCTTCTGACCTCCTGGGTGGTGGGAGTAACTGGGCACAACGTTGAAACTCCGTAGATGAATCCACATTCATGCTATTGAATGACTCAAAGGAAGAAGCCAGCTGTTTGTAATACTGTTTGTGAAGGCCTTAAAACCATGAATTCATCAGGGATGCTAAATACACAACAATCCTGGCCTTTGGGCATGAACACTCGATGCTTATTTAGTGAACGCATTAACCAGCTAATGACATGGAGAGAAAGATTCTAAACAGGGTTGTCCAAGGGCTATAATTCCTACCTGCAGCATCAATTAAAGGAGGCTGTTTAGTATTTAGATATTCTGTTGGGTGGCAGTGTACATTGCCAGTCAAAGTCTAAACTTGCAAGCGGTGGAATAAATCTCTTAATTATTTCTGTTTAAGCACAAACTCTCATCACTTTGCCACCCGTACAGGATCATCATTACAAAAGTAATAAATTATGTTACTTTTTTATTTTAATAACGTCAATTCTCTATTTAGGTTTCTTATGCAGATGACAGGCGGGCAAAGGGGTTGATTGCTAAATATGCTGGCTGATAAGTACAGCGGTACTGGCAAAATAGAAGACACAATTAGAAGACGCCTGTAAAACCACTGCAGACTTTGATCCAGAAGTTCAAATGCATTCATTATTTTCCAGCTGTACATGTTTTTAATGTTATTGCTACCAGTCCTACACCAGTGGGCACTGAATTAATGTACCTGAAAAGATAAGACCATACATTTTCATACTTGCCTACAATTTATTAATATATTTATAATATAACATGAATGCAGCAGCATCCTAAATTTCTTCCTCTGAAGATACCATCATCTAAAGTCAACTCCCCACAATTATCGTTAGGTACAGATTGAATGTAAAACGCAATTCGGTCCATGCTTTGATTATGTAGGTAGACAATCGCACTTTTTAATTTTGTGAGGTGGAGAATATTGCCAAACTATTTATGATTTTTAATATATCAGATAGCCTAGTAATTAGGGACCTGTCAAAGCCTGTTTTATTATGCAATTGCAGTTTGCATTAGCACTGTTCTTGCCACTCAAACATTGAGTGAGCTGAACTTAATATTCCACCTCACTCTCTAAAGGTTCAAAGGCTACAATTTAATTACATGACTGCTAATTCTTAATTTTCAATTATTCTAGCTCATGGGAACTGCCCTTGAGAAAGTATAGCTGAACAAGATGTGATATTCAATCTCTTTATCAGCTCCCAGGTTTATGAAGCCTTCTCGCGCACAAGGTTTTATTTGCTGCAAAGTTTAACACCGACTGTTGCTCAACTTTTCACAGTGCAACAGCATTTGCTGTAGTTATTGCAGGCTTAATTGAATTGCATCTGTTTTCATGTCTCAAAAGATAGCAATTGATGACTAACCCTGAGCTCCTGCAGCGGAGACACATTTTGTAGGTGAAGAGGGTGAAGGAAGCTGTTAAACTGTTAAAGCTGCATACCGAGAAATGACTGGATAGCAAGGATGAACACAGCATTAACACAATTGCTAGGTTCAGATGATATCCCAAGCTACTGAAGTGAAGCTTGAGTGGTTCCCACATGATAATAATAATAATAATCCTTGCATTTGATATCGCACCTTATAACGTAGTTAAGATGTCTAGAGGGGCTTCACAGGAAATATTATAAAGTGGATTGACTGTATTTTTTTGAACAAAAAATACAACAGACAATTGTGCACAGCAGCGTCCCACAAACAGATGTGGATTGAGTGACCATTTAGTGGATTGAATCTTTTTTGGAGAGATTATTACTCCCGGAAAGCAATCCGCCAATCGACTTAACAAACTGGTTCTACTTACTGCTGGGTAAATAAAGGAGTAAGGAAACTTGCTTAAGAATTAGCCCAGCCCGGGAATCGAACTTGGGCTCTCTTGCCTGCGAGGAGAATGATCTAACCAATACTCTACAGGACTCCGATGTTAGGATGTTTTGCCTCCCCCCTCCAACCTCCATAGCTGTGGGAGACAATGGTTCAGAACTGGTACATATTATCTGATCATGAATATAGCTGCTTTTTATAGCTGAGTGTGCCTTTCGCAGATGTAAGTCAGACTGCCTGGATTTGACATAAACACCGGCACAGACTAGATGGGCCGAATAGCCTGATTTGGTGCCATATGTAATTCTATAGCAGATATAAAATTTGCTAAACGTCTACATATGTTAGTTTTTGTGAAGCTCTGCAATTAGATCCAACTATATTTTCGGCACTGAAAACCGATTCTTTACAATGGCGGGAGGCAAAGAACTGAGTAATCTGATCCCATCCGTCCAGAGTACCCAGCACACCATTCTCCCACCATTCGTCTATTTCAAATTGATCCAACCTGAATGAACTGCTGTGAACTTGAATGTTGAAGCTCACTGCTTTACGATTATGAATATCTCTCTAAAAAACTGCTAAAATGTTTCTGACACCATTCCTTTTCTGCAGCATAATTCAGTAATTCCCTGACCTGCCTGTTCTTCCACAGACAGAGAAACACAGATGCCATTCTTAATACTCAAATCTGTAAAATACAGTTCGGCTGCACACAGCGATTTACGTATAGTGTCTGCTGAGCACAAATGGAGTTCAACTATCAGTTGTTGGATGCGGTAGGAAGGTCAGAGTAAGAAAATAAGGGGCAGTATTTCAACTATTTTTACAGCTCTTAGACAGAACAATAAAACAGAAATAAATATTTCCCTAGCTGGGAGATATGTTTTAAATAGAGTGCCACTCTTTATTACTTCTGAGCGAGAGACAGGGGAATGTGGTCCTGGGCACAAAATGCTGCTGAAAATGTGCACATATAACCATTTTCCCCAGTGACAGAATTTATCATACCTGGAGATAATCCAAGGCAACAGATAGCAACCACTTACAGGATCACCCTGAAAAACAAAGATTGGACTGGATGGAAATCATTTCCACTTTTTAAAGTGGATCGAACGGATCCCTGGAAGCAGATTATTTGGATCATGATTAACATATGTTAATTGTTAAGTGTATTGAGCACTGCAAACTTCCAAAAGGGTGCTGACGGGATTGGTAAAAATATCTCAAAGGCATTTTGGCTTTGATATTGGCCACACACAACATTTTAGGGATGCAAAGACAATTTGATTGATTATCCAGGAAGATTCAAGGCAAAATTTGTCAGTGGTATTTCAGCCTTTATTTAGTACAAATCCATACCTACGTCACCCACAAACTATACAGTCAATTCACTTTACAATATATTCTGTGAGCGCTTTGAGATGTCTCGAAGACATGATAAGGCACTATATTAAATACAATGATTATTATTACATCACAGTAAGAAATGCCTGTCTTTTTAAAAGGCAAAATTTGTCTTGGAGAAGTCAAAATGAGACACGCTGCATGCAAACACATAAACTGAAGATCTTAGCTGTGCACATTTGAGATGCCTTATGTATTGATGGTGTAAAGGTCTTTCGATGGCAGAAACAATAATGAGGTGAGGAGTATCAGGCATGAGCGAGATTTAGTTAGCATGTACTTCATAGTGTTTGGTTGGCAGTAAGGTGTGACATCTTTGTTCATCCAATGGTTCCAAGCATGCTTTGATGATGGAGGGTAACAGACTGTAGTTGGAGGGGGTGTGCGTAAAGAAGAAAGAGTTAAACTTCCTTTATGCTGTGTTAAATAGATATCAGTTTTCTTGCTATATTTGAGATCACTTTGTCCAACAGTGTTCATCAGATTTTCTTGAGCTGAAACGTGTGATGTCTTAGAACAGATTCAATGTGATTATTATCACATCAAGTCTGTTATGAACCATCACATTTTTTCACCCTTTTTTCTATACATGGTTAACTAGTTTACTGAAAGTATTTATCCATCAGATTTCACATTAGTAACCAGATTGCTAGTTGTGCCATTAACTCGGTTGTCTCATGGTTGTTCACAAGGCAGCACATTAACTGTTTAACTTGTTTGCCCTTGATGCTGGTAAATTGTGGATTATTTCCAATATGGTGACCATTTTTATTTACAAACAAGGTAAATCTATGGAATCCCAACATGGCATTGATCAATGTGCCCTTTAAATAACTCTGAAACCTGACACAGATTTTAAGTCATAGTAAGACCTAAGCTATTTGTATCTTATACAGCATTATGCTACCATAAACCAAATGGCGATTACAGCAGACTTACCTGCCAGTCTTTAGACTAATAAATTAATCAGTATGTGGTCATTACCATATGCATGAAATATGATTAACAGAAAAGCTTTTTCTAAGCTATGCAGCTTAGAGCTGTCTTAAATTTACAATTGCAACCATTATATATGAAGGTATTCTCTGTTTCAGTGGATTAAAATATATGTATCACTAATACAGCAAAAATAGATTTCTATAGTTAGAAGCAGAAATAAAAAGAAAGTATAGTATGTAATACATATACAATGACATGCTGTTTTTAGAGATCTCTAGTTACATAACTGCTCTTTTTCTGGAGTCAATCCAGTGTTCTCTCTACCTCAGATCTGAGAGGGTGTCACCCACATATGGTATTAACAAATAGCATTTTGCTATTGTAGAACATTAGAGTAAAATGATACATATGGCCTAGAATACAAGAGAAAATGCAGATCAGCATGACTCAATAATGGTATGGCACAAGACATTAGCTGCCTAATGGACCTAAACTAGAGTATTAAGTCATAAATGAAACTGAAAATTCATACTGAAGCATTGGCTTTGAGCTGTAGTGGCAAATTAGTTTTAACTCCTTCAGAATAGGAAGAGCACTTACCTATGTACAAAAAGCAATGCTGGGATTTGTAAATTTCACAGAAACAATGATCACATTATCTATTGTAATGGGGCAGGGTCAAGTGTTCCTGGTTTCTAGAAAGAGTTCCTCCATTTCAATTCTTTATTGAGGAATCCTGCTAAGGAAACCCGCAAATTAGATTAGATTAATGATTGGATACCACAGATTATTTTTAGAAAAAAAAACATGCTTTTTTACAGCTTTAGTTTCTTTGGACTAACTTTCCCCATTTGTACTTTCCTTGAGAACTCATTGCTATGGGCCTAATAATAAATCACAAGTGTTCATAACCTGCTGTTCCTTGCCCTGTGAATGCAAAATTGCTTACTTAACAATCTTTTTATTGTACCACGACCTCAGACTTTCATGTGATCAAACAGCAATGCAGCCATTAATTTAGATTGCAGAGATGATCCCAGTTACAATGTCTACTGATTCATTGAGATTCTTTTCTATTTATTCAAAGATACCTCCCATCATCAAACTGTAAAGCTAACTTAATCTGGGACCAATGTTTGCCTCTTTTCTTCTCCACAATTTGCCTACTCTGTGCATTATGTCACATCCTGAATATCCTGCTTCAATAACTGTGTTATACAACGAGAGAAAAGTGTCAAAAGATGCAATGAAACATTTCACATGAACAAGTTGTGGTAGATTTATCCTGGGGCTGTTGCTGTGTGTGTGGGTGTGTGCACTGCAGGTTTCAGCAAATGCTAAACCAGTATAGGTATATATAAATATAACCAACACTGCGATAATGGATAATAATAAGAATCGTTATATTTTATATAGCGTTTTTACATCAAGAAGACGTTTCAAAGCGCTTGACAGGATTCAAGTAAGGTGCAGTGACTGCATATTTTGTAGATGAATGTGGTAGCCAATTTGTGCACAGCTATGTCGCATAAACAACAACAAAATTACATTTGTGTAGCACCTTTCACGTCAAGAGGACATCCCAAGGTGCTGGTAAGTCAGTGTTTCGGATCTAGCTGGGGGTCGGGATTGGGGAGGATGGAGGGCAAGGGGGGAAGGAGGATGATCAAAAGCACGGTTGAAGAGGAGGGTTTTGAGATGGGTCTTGAGGAGGCAAGGGAGGTGGCAAGGTGGAGGGTCTGCGGGATTGAGTTCCAGAAGGTGGGGGCAGAGTGGCTGAAGGCCCGCCCGCCAAAGGGTGGGGCGGGTGAGCCTTGGGAGATGAAGCAGGCTGGAGCCCGCTGAGCGGAGGGAGTGGGCAGGTTGGTAGGGGTCAGGAGGTCGCAGAGTAAGGCCATGGAGGTCTTTGAAGATGAGGACCAGGATCTTGAACTGGATCCTCTATGTGATGGGAAGCCAGTGGGGTTGGGGTGAGGATGGGGTGATAGAGTCACGGAGCTCGGTGCGGGAGAGGACACGGGCTGCAGATTTCTGGATGATCTGCAGACTAAAGAGGGAGGTGTTGGGGGGACGTTTGCAGGGAGTTTGCATAGTCAAGCCTGGATGTTATGAATACGTGCCGTTTGATCGGCAGCCTGCAGTGTGAGACAGTGGTGGAGCTGGGCGATGTTGCGGAAGTGGGGAAAGGCAGAGCAGGTCATGGCAAGGATATGGGATAGAAAGGATAGTTGGGGTCAAACAAAACGCCAAGGTTCCAGACTGGCTCAGTAAGGTGGAATGTGCATCCTTGGATGGTGATGCTGTCAGCGCCTGAAGTGTGGAGGCGCTGATGGGAGCCAATCAGGAGGGCCTTGGTCTTGTTAACATTCAACTGAAGAAAGTTAGCTCTCACCCAGGACAGCAGTGGTCTTGGGTGGAGGCAGAGAGATACAGTTTTGTGTCATCTGCATACATGTGGAAGTCTGCGGATGATTTCACCAAGAGGGAGCATTTAGATGCTGAACAGGAGGGAACAACAACAATTTGGATTTATATAGCGCCCTCCATACCGGATGGCGTCTCAGAGCGCTTTACAGTAACGGATCCCGGGACCGAGGGGGGGAGAAGGTGACCAAAGGCGCGGTCGAAAAGAAAGGTCTTCAGCAGAGACCTGAAAATGGGAAGGGAGGGAGTGAGGCGAAGGGAGTGAGGACAGAGGAACCATGGACAGAGCCCTGAGGAACTCCGCACAAGACGGTGAGGGAGCTAGAGAAGAAACCGTTTGTGGAGATGAAGTGGAGACGATGTAAGAGGTACGATCTGAACCACTAAAGGCCAGAACCATGCAGGTTGAGGTGAGAGGAGAGGTGGTGGATGAGGATAGAGTGGTCAACTGTGTCATCAGATAGATCAAGGAGGATGAGGAGGCAGAGCGAGCCCTGGTCGCAGGTGGACAGAATGTCATTTGGCACTGTGACCAGAGCTGTTTCTGTGCTGTGGGCGGCATGGGAACCCGATTGGAGGGGTTCGTGAAGGGAATGGCGGGAGAAGAAGGAGCAAAGCTGGGAAGCAACGACTCGTTCCAGGACCTTGGAGAGGAAAGGGAGGTTGGAGAAGATGCCATGAAGTGAATGATTGCATTTATTGGGGAATTATGGCCAGGACACCAGGCGGGACTCGCTTCTCTTTTTGAATTTTTCCATGGGATCTTTAATGTTCACATGTACCGGCAGACAGGAACTTAGTATAATGATTCATCCAAAGGACAGGGCCTCTGACAATGCAGCAGTCCCCATGCTGCCAGTGCATTGCTGATCATATCACCAGAACCTCCTTCATTTAGAACCTATTTTCTGAGGCAGCAGAGAGCAGAGAGGTGGACAGATTCTTGAAAAAAAGAAATGTTAGGAGGTTATGGGAAAGCAAACAGGACAGTTGTATTAAATTGCCTCATGTAGAGAAAAACACCAGGGCCTGGGTGTCTGTTTCTATACTGTAGCATTGTAGGGCTGGCTCTGTGGCATTATGTGGAGGGACCCAGCACAGGGTTCCCACAGGGTGAAAGAGAAAGTCAGAGAGGACAGCTGATCATCTCAAATACCTCTCAGCAGATAGACACAGAGTGGAACTGATGGGTGATTTGGAGAATATAAGACAAATTACAAATTTACATTGAGAAAGCATCTTTCATGTCAGAAGGATGTCACAAGGCGCTTGACAGTCCTGGCTTAGCACCCCGACTAGGGGTTGGAAGCCGGGATGGTGGGGGAGTGGTGGTGGAGGGGAAAGATGACCAAAGGAGATAATGTAGAAGAGGAAGGAACCTTGAAAGATGTGAGGGAGGGGATTTGTCAGTATATCTGCAGCCCTAGCACCAGGCAGTGTGTAATGTGAAACAAAACAAGGGATGGGGGGATATAAAACTTACAAAAGAAAATAAATCTGCACTTTAATAATTATTTTGTAACAGTAGGAATTATCTATTCACGCTGTGTAACTGACATGAATTAAACATTTTGTCTATGATTAAACATACCCAGAAGCTGCTTCCTTTACTGAGATCTTGTTTACAGTAACCACAGTACAGTACAGCAAAGAAGACAAATACTGTATTGCTCCACGGCAACAACAAAATTACATTTGTATAGCACCTTTCATGTTGCGAGGATATCCCAAGGCAGTGTCAGTGTTTTGGACCAATTCACTGAATTCACCCTCAATTCACTTCAATGATGATATTTACAGTGTGACGAGGTTTTAGCTTCAGCGGCCGGTCATCAGAACCAATTGGTGAGTGTGAGAATTGCCCCTTTAGTCAAATGAGGGGAGCAAAGAATATACCCGCTTCGATTGGCACCAAAAACAAATGTATTAAAAACAAAAGGATATGAGACGCTCTCTCTATGAAAAGCAAATTGTTTCTCATATAGTTTTCAATCATAGGACACTTGTGTCTTCCATTACTGCAATAATTGGTGGTCATAATTGCACAATAGTGACCTTCACACAGGGTAGCAACTTGGAGCTCTTAACAATGGTTATTACTACAACATTAGCATTTGTTTTGCTATCAAGGTGTATGATGGGGGTGTCCATCATACACCTTGATAGCAAAACAAATGCTAATGTGTGGTTATAGGCGGCAGTGAAAGAACAAAAATGGTTCATGATAAAAATTAATTCAGCATCTCCACAATTCTGGTTCTCTGTACGGGATGGAAACTCTGGAATTTGATACTTTAGGTTTTTGTTAGAAAGTACATGGACTCAGGTTTATATTTCATAGTGAACCGAGTTCAGAGGCTCTATATTGGGAACAAGAAAAAGGTGCTGGAAATGCACAGCAGGTCAATCGACATCTAAATGATCTTCAACATTTAAAAAAAAAGAAGTTGAACTATTCAGCGAGATGTTCCAGGGTATAATCTTACAGGAATGAGCATTGCCATTCACTCTGTGAGTGAGTGAGTGAGTGAGTGGAGTGAGGGAGGGAGGGAGGGAGGGAGCGTCAACACTTTAAAAATGCACTCTATCCTCTCAGCCTGCATAGCTGTGTTATTACTCCTGGAAACAAAAATGCAGTACAAATCAAGGTGGAGTATCCCAGTTCCAAAGCGAATTGTACTGAAGCCCACTGCTGCCAAACCTATGCCGAGAAGGTGGTTTCAGCAGCGCAGCAATTCACACTGCTCAAGTATAAACGTGAACAACTTTTTAATAGCATTGAGGGGGCAAAAAAACAACACTCTGCCCTTGGCCAATGCGATTAGCAGCAGGAAATATGAATACGGCTTTCAACTCTTAATCACTCCACTGCTGGAAGCAATCTAGTGTTGCTTCCAGCGCTATAAACAAGGAATTAAATGTGCAAAAATAGCAAGTTTCATAGATCCATATAGATTCGCAAATCAGATGCATAAACGCACTCGAGCCAGCAGATGCTAACCTGATCACTATCCACCTTAACATAGACACCATAAACTACACATCTGTAATTGTAGCAAAATTCACTGTTGATCTTACACAGCCCAGATAAGCAACATGGAATTATTTACTTTGATCCTATATTAGAGAAACAAAAGCTTCCACTTTGCTATTTGCTGAACAGTAGAAGCTGCACATCAAGCTGGTTTACACAGACTGATGCAAATCTCTCCCTGGTTTCAAACCACGAAACGCTGTCAACAGATACAGTGGCTCTCCTGAACAGTCTTGATGCACAATGGAGATATGTTGCACAAAGTGATCTTGATTTATCCCACGCATGCAAACGTACAGAGAGCCTAAGACAGCTGAAGGAATAACTTTCGAAATGCTTTTGAAATTATTCTCTCTCTCTTTTCAAATATCAAGATTCCTTTCATTGAAACGACTTGAGGCAACATAGGCAAAATTACATTGCGAAGAAAACATTTATACCAGAGTTAAGCAACAGCCCCCCAAAATAAAAAAAATTAAGATTATAGATATTAAAATAACACTGGACTAAAATGTCCACGGTTAAATTAACAAGCAGTTTGAATTTTCAATGTACAGTATTTCTGGAGGCATGAGGTGTACAAGAATACAAAATAATTTGTTTTTTCCACTTGAAGTTTATCATGGCTGAGGATGGCATCTGTCTACACTTTCTTCAACCTATGGAGGATTAATATTTCACACCTTACATATTTTCAGGCCACATTTCAAGAATCAGTGTTTGGGATTTGAGAGTATTTTCCAACTGATTTAACAGCTGGAATAACATCAGAAATTCACCATGACAGCAACCAGTATTTCAAAGTCCTTTAGGTATGAAAATAAATACGATATATTTTTAAGTGGTATATGAATACATAATCCATTTTGTCTCAAATAAATACTGTGGTTGCTCCTTGCTAGAGCTGGCCTGCAAAGCTACCCAACCGTGAAGAACTAAGGAGGTGATTAGTGCTATCCTGCTATGCCAATGAAGTTGATGTGCAGTGGGGAAATTTACATGGTCACTAAGAGCAATTCCAAAAGATGTGAATAGTATTCAACAGTTAGGGAATTCAGCCTGAGACTAATATAATGTGCATTTAGCCTGCACAGCACTGAAATACGTACAACAACTAATTCGAAAACCCACATTTTCAACCCAGAGAAAAGTTCGGTAAAATTTATGAAAACTAATATAGATTTCTGCATCATAATATCCTTGCATTTGATACAGGGCCTTATCACATTGTCGAGACGTCTCAAAACGCTTCACAGAATATACTGTCACATAAATCAACTGTATATTTTGTGGGTGAAGACAAGAGAACAGTATCATCTCTCGTTTTATCAACTCTTTCCCCTTCCCTATTCTTCTGAAGTCTCCTTTTCCTTTTGAAGCTATGGTTGCACGAGCCCCAGTTGCCCTCCAGTACGTTGCCCAAGTGACTCATATAAAGGCCTGGATAGAAATTGTCGGCAGGCTAGTCAACCACAGCAGACGTTGCAGCTGAGTCTCATCATTAGATATATAATTCCAGCAGCGATTGTGAACAGGAGCATCAGTGATAACTGATTTTTCTCTTCCCCAAACTAGGGTGCTGAAGAGATTTGATAGACCCCTGATGGTGCCTTCCAGGCTGCTATTAACTAACAGAGTACATGATAGAATCCAAGCTATTGCTGACTTGAATAGTTCAGCTACTCACAGCACAAAGCATTTGAAGTCAAGAATTATATTCTTGGGGAAAAAAAATTTAATTGACTACGTACTGAAACAAAAAGCCTTAAGGTTTTGCACAAAGGCCTTAGCGATGGAATTTGCACATCAACCAGAAGCTTGGAGTTCAATGGACTCAAACGCAGAGTGAGGTGTTGTTTGGTGAGTTTTTGAAGGAAGAAAGACTGGGAGTGGCAATGATTCCATTCTACCTGTGGAGTCCTGTAGCTGAGTGGTTAGAGCACTTGCCTCTCAAGCAAGAGCACCTGGGTTTGATTCCCAGCAGGGCAACAAGTTGGGCAAGTTTTCTTATTCCACATGCCTCTGTCTACCTAGCAGTAAGTAGGAAACCGGTTGTTAGCCGATTGGCGGATCGCTTTTCCGGGGGTAATAATTCCTTCAAAAAATAATAATAAATAAATAAATAGGTCACTCAATCCACTGTTTGTGGGACACTGCGGTGCACAATTGGCTGCCGCGTTTCATCCACAAAGTATACAGTCAATTCACTTCACAGTATATTCTGTGAAGAGCTTTGAGACATCTCAAAGGCGTGATTAGGCGCTACATTAAATGTAAGGATTATTATTATTTACCTGCTGATATTCCCTTCTCTTTTCAACAAAGAGGATGATGTGCATGTGAGAAGATAACTGAGGATGTTGCGAAGAAAGAGGAAAAATAGGAGAAAAGAGAATCGAATAGAAAAGTAAATATTCCAGTGGGGATTTTGCCATCTCATGACACTATGCATGTTTTTGGAATCTTTACATTGTGCTGTTTGAATCTTTGCGATTGAAATTGGGAACAAGTATCTTGGTGGTAAAGGGAAGTGAAATGCAGGCCCCAGGAGATGGTTTGGAAAGCTCATTGATTAGCGCTACTCTAGTAAGAATTTGATGGGGATAATTCCATATATGATCTGCCCTCAGAAAGTCCTTAAATAGGATAGAGACCAGGGACAGGGATTGCCAGTTCAAGTTGTATGGCCTTCTCCTTGATAACATTAGACAATGTAATATCCAGAATCTGAATTCTACATATGCAGTTAGTTGCACATGTGCAAAACTCTTGTGAACCCTAGACAAAACAGTCAGGGTATAACTGCAGCTTACAGTTTCCCCATTGCTCTGCTCCTGCAAGTGATATCAACAGTGTTTCCAGCAGTGTAAACCAGGCTTGACTTGCCATTTCAATTTGTTTCCCTATATTGTTTCTCTAAACTTCTGTGATTGAATGCAACATTGGATGGTCCTTTCAGCCAGCATAAAAGTTATATTATTCTTGTTAAGCTTCCTAGCTCTGAGACGCTGATTTTCTTCCAAATGTGTGTGGGAAGAATAAATGATGTTTAAAAATATATAAAAATAAGCCTTGCATTTTGATATAGCGCCTTTCATGTCGATAGGATGTTTCAAAACACTTCACAGGATTTTCTACGAAGTGTAATAACTGTGTATTTTGCAGGCCATATAATATTAAATCAAAAATACTGTAAAGCATGTTCTCTATATGATGTCTAGTCTATATTGATTTAGCTTTGGTGTTAGCATGAAATAACCTTGATTAGCATAAAATAAATCCACTATGTACTGCAGTCATTTTCCAGATACACAAACATTTTTGAACCCCGTATAACCTATAGTTATGCAATTAGGATTACTTGCATTAATGCGGGTGTAGTTAATCAGTAGCACACTGAGTAATTGGCCAAGTGTCAACAAGTTTTACTTTGGGTTTAATTTAAAATTAGAATTATTACTTGCCTCACTAATTTTCTTATTGACACCAAGCGCCTATGAGTTCAAGGCAAGCTCAGCAAGAAACATATGTTAAGTTAGCAAAATTTTATACAACCTGCAATTGAGTAAACAGCTAATTTCCATAAGATAAACTGGTTATGTAAGGCAGTCTGATTTATTGATGGCGATTAATAATCACAACATGGCATTAAGAGCTGAAAGGAGTTAATGTAATAAAATTGCTTGGTATATTAGTTAATGTAATTAGATGATACTTGAAACATATTTAGATATATTGATAAATTGCTTCGGTTTTAAAAATAAAGCTCTGCATGTTTTGCAGATTGCAGAATTGTTTCCGTACGGCGGAATATAGAATATCCTGGGCTAATTTCCACACTATCAATTTGGTCCTGTGATGTGTTTCAAACATATATTACCTCTATACTGTGTATTGCACCAGCTGAACACTGTCTCTAAGCTTCTGTGCTGTGTCTATCTGAGATGCTGTACTAGATGAATGAAGTTCTGAACCCTCTCCGGCAGATAAGCTGCCCAAACTGTACACTAGAAGTTTCCTGAAGTAACCTCATCAGAGTACAACCAGGGTAGAATAACTTGCACTGACTGGGGTTAGAATAACCTTTTGAGATGCAACTTAGTGTTTGAGCTTTGAGTATTAACATCCGGTCATTGACTGCAAGCTTTCTGTGCACGATCAATATCAAACCCAAATCCTTTCCCTTTGCTACTGGCACACCTCTCTATTTTGCACCTGTTGTTTCTTCTTCCAGTTTGCGTGACCTTCCATGTTGCTGTATTTAAATTCCATTTGTCGTTCCTTGGCCTGGCTATTTGAATCGGCTGCGGATTTGTTTTAAGTGCTGTCTTAACTCCATTCTGTGTGCCCCCAACTCACATAGCTCGGCATCATCAACACACCAAACATTAGCAGGGAGTTAATGACAGGAAAGAAGTGAATATATAATTGGAACCTTAGAGTCAGCACCAATTACACTGCCCACAAACAACCGCTCTCACAGATTCCTTGAGTCGATCATGGCTGATTCATATAGGGAGCTGCATTGTAGCACTCTTTTGCCTCGCATCGGGGATTGTACCTTGTAACAGTACTTGGCTTACCCACACTTGTGCGCACATGAGGTACAACCAAGAAGCCATGAAAGTGCTGTCTTGAATGAATGGTTATAAATAAAATTGACTTTAGTTTAATTTCAATGGCTCTTGCTTGGCAGAGGCAAGAGTTTTCAAATAAAAAGAACGTAGAGACACTGAAGTAACAGTCACACAGTCACACTATTGCTTGTTATACGCTCTGTACAATTGCACCAAGTACATCAGCAACAATGTTCACAGTGAAAAATATCAACTGAATCAGTTGTTTTGGCAAAACGGATGAATGACTCGGTTTGTTCACCCATCATTTCACATGTACAGTATCTACAGTATCTCCATCTACAGGTTATGCTAAGTGAAGTAATTAACAGTTCATCACAATGTGAATAACATTAGGACAATAATTCAAGTGCAACATATCCTCCAGAATGATCCTGCTGTTCATGAGTGACAGAGGTACATTGGATGTGGAATGGATGCACGTGTTACAAATAGAGGGAATCAGCAAGAAGAACTGCCATATAGCTCAGATTACCCCACTAAGTGCATTCTCCATGTAATGGGGAAAGTGAGTTATGACCAGATGTGATTGTAAAACATTTGTGATCCACATCTCCACCTTAATTTCTGTCTTCATGTTGGAGGTTCTTGTGTTTCAGATGGATTGTGTTGGGGCTGAAGTAAATCAATGCAGGAGATGGTACTGTTTGGCTCAGTTATGCACCGATCAATTTACTGCACGTCACTTTGCCAATTGTTCCACTGGAAAACTAGAGTAAATCCAAGATAACTAATCAACAATGTTATTTTTTCCCTCCACTCTACTCCAATATTTGGCTTTATATACTTGCTAAGAAATGTTCCTTGATTGCTTGAAATTGGTTCAAGCAATCAAGGAACAGACTATTTTACCTATTGAACATTTCAATCCCTCAAAACTCACCTAAAGCAGGTCTCTGTCCATTTTATTCAGCTGTAGCTGGTGGTTGATAGCATTTATCAATTGCTATTTATTGGTCCAACTATTAATAATTGAAACCATAAAGCTCTCTCTTCTCACCTCCTGTTAAATCCCATTCTCAGCAGCTGAAGCATGGTTTGAGTTTAGATGCTTTGAGGTGCAAATTTAGCTATTTCTTTCTAAAGCCATAGTAAATGTGGACTAAAAGTTGTGCATCTCAAAGTACTAAATGCCCTATTTTCTATTATTTTTGTGTCAGTCTAAGAAATGACATAACACCAATCTGATGAAACGTAGGTTAGTGCAACTTGTATCAAAGAATGTGATATTTTTCACACAGCGAGTTGTTCAGATCTGCAATGCTTTGCCTGAAACGGTGGTGGAGCCGATTCGATAACAACTTTTAAAAGAGAAGTAGACAATTATTTAGGGAGGACAAATTTGTAGGGCTATGAGGAGAGCGCGGGGCAGTGGGATTGATTTGGATAGCTCTTTTCAAAGAGCCGGCACAGACACAATGGGTTGAATGGCCTCCTTCTGTGCTGTATAATTCTATGATTCTATCAACGTGAAATAGATGCATACAGTTTATCTCACTAAAAATAATTACATTTAAAGGGGTTAAAAACTTTCAGAAAGCCAATCTCTAAAGGTAAAATTCAACATCATTGACATTTTTAGTGCTTCATTCAAAAAGGCAGCAGAATAGACTTTTTTCTCTGAAAACAGATGGTAGCACAATTTGAATTACAATGTGCCCATTTGCATTTACTCAGAGAAAGTGGCACAAGTGCTTTGTGCTCAAATGCATCTTTTTAAAGTGAGACTCAGTGCGCTGTTTGTAAAGCAAACACATTTTATTTTAACCTGTAGGATACTGGACAGTCTCTAAATTGGAACATAGATGATCTCAAACAACTGTAAAACAATCTTTCTCCTTTAGGAATCCACTGTATTAGAGTTACTGTAATAGAGGTAAATCATAGAATCATAGAATTATACAGCACAGAAGGAGGCAGTGTGGCCCATTGTGTCTGTGCCGGCTCTTTGAAAAGAGCTACACAAATCAATCTCACTTCCCCTGAAATGATTTGAGATCAAATTTATCAATGTTCACCCAACCTACTGCTGAAAATAAATGATAGTAGAACCAACAATTGGCGGCAATTTTGGTCATCTATGTATTTTGGTAATCCATTAAATAATAGCTTTAAGTTGTGTGTCACTCAGTTAAAAATCCTGTAGGCTCAGTTTAAACACATACTCATCACACCTGGACATCAACACTTAAATATACTCTTTGCTGTTAATACTGTTAATACTTAACACTTTGTAATGTTCCAATAACTTCAGTATGTTTTGAAACAGCAGAATCTTGTTGATGTAACACGACCACCTCCACACTGATGGAGATGCCAGGCAGTTCCTGCAGTGATTCTCAGTGCATTACTGCAAGGTAGTTTCAGCATTTTGCTTTTTCAGGATTTCATTTTCCATTTGTCTCAATAGGAAACAAATCTTTTGTAACATTTTTCTGGTCATTCTTCTCTATGAGGCAAAAGACCCACATCAATTCAGAGCACTCGATGGAATTAATACAAAATGGAAATCTTAAAAGTTGTAAAGCTCTTGTTGCATCATTGTGAATTATATTTCGGGAAGTATTTCAGACAGCATGCGATACTAGAGACTTACTGGACAGTTTCAAGGTTTTACTTCTGTTGGGTGAAATACTTACCCTCCATACAAACCAACTGAGATATTGTTTTTCCCTGTATACTTCTTGTTTCTTGTTGTGTAAAGTCAGGAGTTGATTTTAGATTTTGCCTGATAACAGCAAAACATTTTAGAAAAACATTATGACTAAGCAGAAATCTGACCAAGATTGGAAAATAAAACTGTGCCCAGCCAGCTGTGTTGAACACTTTGAGGTATCCTCCCGATACTGTGCATTTCATAAACATAGAGGACTTTCAAAATTGCATGACAAACTACAACAGACTTGTTTTTCAAAAACTACAAACATGTGTAAAAATTAATATTTTTACACAAAGAAATTGCTACTCTACATTGTTGGATGAATAGATAATATCCATTTTTGAATATATTCTTATATATAGTTTTTTCCCCAAACTATTCACTGTGAAACATAGTTCTCGTCTCCCGTTTCAATACGACATCTATTCTGAGTGACAAGCAATTCATTATCTAGTACTTCTCTAGCCTGGAATGTCAGACTATTCATATCATGGTATCCGCTCTCTTCAGAGATAGCAAAATAGTACATCTATTCGTTATATCATGCACTTTTGTGTTTTGGTTTGGCTACGCTCCAGACGCATTAATGTGACAGTACCTGATCAATCACGCTGTCTCATTGCAACCCACTACTGCCTTGTCATATCGGACAAACCTAGATGAGCGCAAGCAATGAGCATCAGGAAGGTCACCTTCAAAAATCTTAAGCTTAATTGTATCAGACCTGCTGCTAAACCCTGGGGTTAGATACAATTTACTTTGCTAGAATGTTATTGCATGGCTTACAAATTATCGTACCACGGATTTTACAGTTCACAGATGCAGCTATTCGCACTGTGCAGTTGTAATGTGACCTGGATACAATATTTACTGCTACTGAATTTCAATATGAGAGAGAACACCCCATTTTGCTTTAGCTCCTTGTAAATTAATTGCACACCTAAGTATTAAAAGATCATGCTGATACAATATTAATTATGCAATCCCAAGGAAGACAGTTGGCTACGACGGCGTTTAGCACCGGGCTTCATATTGTGTCTTGTTAGAATAGTTTGATTTATTTCTTTATTAACTGATGTTACACATGAGGTATTGGGTAATAGCTCTGGTGAAGGAGAATGTGTGCAATCATGGCAAGTAACACACTTCACGATGAGCTGAGGCGTGCTTGACTTTACCTCAGAGTCATCCCTTGCCAAAAAATCATTAGTTTTTTCTAATTACACTTGTAGGATCCTCTTGGATACTTCCCAAATCAAAACATGCCTTGAGATTTAAATGTTACTAATTCTAAAGCACTTCAACAGAATTATCTCTCAGATAGTTTAACCAATTCGAAACGTTCATTATTTCTTCTTTGTTTTAATGCCATGGAACATGGGGTGGATAGACTGCAATATGGCCTTTTTTTTCTCCAAAGATTGCTAATTGTTGGTGGTCTGACATACAACAACAACAAAATTACATTTATTTATCCCGCCTTTCAGGTCATGTCTCATGTCTCAAGGCGCTGACATAATAACTATTGAAAATATGCATGTTATCAAAGTACAGGGTGACCAAAAAGTCATGATACCATTACAATGTCTAATAAAGTTTATAGAAATTATGATTTTTTTTAGATAATAAGACTTTTTGGTTAACTTGTACAACAACAACTTGCATTGTTGGGGCGCTCAATAGTGGTGGAGTCTGATAATGAACCAGGGGAAGGGGGAGTGGGGAGTGTGACTGTAAAAGCAATCATAAAGTAAGGTCTTTAGGTGCAATTTGAAGGTGGGGAGGCAAGGGAAAGGCAAAGGGATTGAGGGAGAGAGTTCCAGAGTTTTGGAGAGTAGTGGTCGAAGATGGTGAAGCGGGGGGGATGAGGAACAAACAGGAGGCTGGAGCTTGCCGAGCTTGCAGCGGGCGGCGGAGTGGGGGGTAAGCAGGTCCAATAGGTAGGGAGGTGCGAGAGCATGAAGGGATTTGAAAACGAGTGAGAGGATCATGAAATCGATCCGTTTGGTAATTGGGAGCCAGTGGAGTCTGGCGAGTAATAATAACAATAATAATAATAATAATTATTGGTGTGACGGGAGTACAGAGTTTTGTGTGGGTGAGTATCTGGGCGGCGGAGTTTTGAATTAATTGTATTTTGTATGTGATGGAACTGGGGAGACCAGCGAGGAGGGCATTGGTAGTCCAACCGGGAAGTGCTGAAGGTGTAGTAAAGGGTTTCTAGTCAGGATTAGCTTTGATACAATGCAGTATTCATCCTAGTGTGTGTTTTTTTCTCCACCACAAAGAGTAGCTCTTTCTTTGTATTTGCTTGATTCATAGCTGCAAATGTTATTACATGCCGTTTGCATTTGCTTAATGCCATTATTTTATGGTTTAATTAAAAAATGTCCCCGGTATGTTTGTAGTATCACAACGTATAACATTCTGTTCCGGTTCAACAAAATCCAAAGATGGCAGAGATTTATTTCATAGTAAATATTTTATTTATATTTTACATTCAATTTATCAAGTGCAGGATGACCCGTGGGACTTTATTTTGACAAATTTGAGTGGGACAGTTTTAACAGAAAAGAGATTTTAAAAAACTAACAACTCTATTGTTTGAAAGATACACTACTTTCAAGTCTATAGTTAAATAAATAATAACAGAAAATAATTGATGGTGGGATATGAATGCAATATCATTGTGTAGCCATCACCAGGGCAAAAAATGCCATTTATAAAATGTATCTTATTTTGCTTGAATCATAACTGGCCCACTCTTTAGTCCACATTTTATTTTCTTTCTCTATCTGAACCATGTGTATTATCTTCTAGCTTAACAATACATCATAGCACAATGATGAATTAAAACACAAGGACACATCTTTAATTTAGTGAAATCAAGTACCTGAATTAAGTGTTTCCCTTTCTTCCCCCCTTCAATTATAGTCATGCATTTGGGTAGTGCTTTGACACACTGGATTACTGGGAGGGGGCGGGAAGCTTTGCATGAAATGTCTAAAATAAGATTCTGAATAAAGAGGTTTGGTCAGTGATCTTTGTAAAGAAACTCCATTATATACTATTGGGGTTGGCAGTACATGATTTGATAAATATGCTTATAAATTGCCTGCCGCGTTCATCCATAAACCCACAGTCACTGCACTTTACAGTGAATATTGTGAAACACTTTGAGACATCCGTCTGAGCTGAAGGGCCCTATACTAGATGTAAGTATTATTATTACAATCTAGAAGGATTCCATTTACAAATTAAGTTATACATTTCAGGCTCAGGAGAGCATTCCTCTGTTGCATTTTCTTTAAATCAAACCTTTTCTTGGGTTATATTTGCTTTAATAATTTTTAGAAAGAAAAGTCTTAATTTACTTTTACAGAATGATTCTAACCAACTTGACATTTATTTGGATCCTCAGCAATAACAACAACAAGATTACATTTGTATAGTACCTTTCACTTCAGGAGGACGTCCCAAGGCGCTGGACAGTACAACATAAGCAAAGTAGGGGTCATTTCCATTTTGCTGAATCATATTTAATTTGATTTAGTGGAGAGTTAAGGTAAATTTCTGAGCTTTTGCAAGGCTGAGAATAAAAGGTTAATCCTAGATAAGTAATACCTTAAGAAGACCAATAGAAATCCTATTTTGAAAGGATTATGCAAGGTTCAGGGGAGAGATTTCCATTTTTCTTAGATCATTCAGCAACGTAAGTACTCAATGAGCTTATATGGAAGGCGCTCTGAGTTTTCTGTGAGAGGTGATTCTGAGTTATAAGAATAATAATCCGTGCATTTGATAGAGCACCTTATCATGTCTTTGTGACATCTCAAAGCGCTTCACAGAATATACTGTGAATTGACTGTATATTTTGTGGTAGAAACGCGGCAGCCAATTGCACACAGCAATGTCCCACAAACAGTCCTGGATTGAGTGACAACATTATTATTTACATTTTTTTTTGAAGGGATTATTATCCCCGGAAAAGCGATCCACCAATCGACTAACAACCGGGTTCGTATTTACCGCTAACAATAGGCTACAGGAGTTATGCATGGTAGCTTCAGAATTTGGCTTTTTAAATAATTGACCCACGTTGCTTAATAATATCCAATTTAACTCGATTTTGTTTCCTTTGCTTTCTTACCGTCTTTACCACTCACGTGTCCTGCCCTTGGCACTGATGCCGTGCATCAAGGGCAAGTCAAGTCTAAGTCTAAAGACAATCCATTCAGACTATCAAAGGCATTCTCCAATTGACCTGGCAGAGGATTGCTTGAACAATTTCATTTGGAGTCCGTTCTGAGAGACAATTTGACCAAAACAAGTGAAACTTGTCAGGTGTCCAGTGTTGCTGTAACTTGATTTCCCTGCCCTAGCACTCTGTAACCCTTGTATCAGACAAGAACCTGGGGCAGCTAAAAATGACTTAGATAAAACACAGCACAATCAGTGATAAAGTACGAAGGTACCAAAGAGATTTCTGGACTCATTCCTGTATAATGAACATGTGGCACTGGGGTTCCTTTGGTATTTTCAATGCTGTGTACTTTGTGGCCTTTAACTACAAACACTGATGAGTTTTAAAATCTCTTTTATCAGTGACTGCCCACAAGTCAGCATTTCTGAGTACAACAGCTGCTCACGACCACAAAATGTCCAGATAAATTGTAAGTGATCAAAAGATACAAAGACTTTTTTTAAAATCAGTAAGGCACAGTGGCAGAGAATCTTTACAAATATGTCACAGTGGAAAATATTTTTCATTCCAGCGAACGAAAGACGAACAAAGGCCTGTGTTAATCAATACAAAGTAGAAACACGATGGCTGATGGCTGAAGAATGGCTTTCGATCGTACTTCTCACAGCACAGAATACTTGATGTAAATAGGTAAAATATTTACAAAATTATATAAACTAAGTCTGTATAATTGTCACTCAATCCATGAGTGTAAAATAACTCTAGAACAATTTTATATTAGAGAAACTCAGTAAAATAAATTCTGATCTGACTACTAATAGAGCAACTAGCATATAAACTGCTGAATGTACACACATACACATCCCCTTTCCTGGTCAGTGCTTATGAAGCAGTTTATAATGTTCGCGCTACTGCTCTATGCAGATATTCATTTGAATTAGTGACGCAACTTTTCGCACATCCAGAAGCTGAAGCCACCATTTCTCCTGCAGTACCAGCGAGAAATAATAATGATAATCTTTACATTTGATTTAGCACCTCTCAAGTCAGGAGGAAGTTTCAAATTGCTTCAGGGGTAATGACTGTAATGGGTAATGACTGTGCATTTTGTAAGCGAGTACAGTACAACTCACTCTGCAGATTTCCATTTTAAAGATGTGTGATTTTTAAATGTGTGCCTGCGTGATTCTTTCCCTCCTGTGCCAAGTTATTAATAGGAAAGAACATTTGGTAACATGTATCTAAGTTCTTCTGCACAACGGATCTAACCATTTAAGGATACTTATAAAACTATTTTTAAACATTTTACATTGCCACCAAGGTAACCTTGGAATACCAATGGAAGAAACAGCAGTACTATTGGGAAAGTGGGATAATAATAATAATAATAATAATAATAATTATCCTTGGATTTGATATAGCTCCTTAACACGTCTTTGAGATGTCTCAAAGCGCTTCACAGAATACACTGTAAAGTGAATTCACTGTATATTTTGTGGGCGAATCGCAGCAGCCAATTGCGTAGAGCAATGTCCTGTGGATGTTGTGGATTGAGTGACCAATTTATTATTAATATTTTTTTAGAAGGAAATATTACAACAACAAGATTACATTTGTATAGCGCCTTTCATGTCGGGAGGACGTCCCAAGGCGCTGGACAGTGTACAGCATTTCAGACCCGAGCTGGTGTCAAGGGGAGAGAAGGGAGGGGACGGGAAGGGGGGTGGCTGATGTCATGGTCGAAGAGGAGAGTCTTGAGGCGGGACTTGAAGGAGGCTAAGGAGGGGGTGAGGCGGAGTGACTGGGGGATGGAAATCCAGAGGTTGGGGGTAGAGTGGCTGAAGGCTCTCCCGCCAATGGTGGGGCGGGTGGGTCGGGGGACGTGGAGCAGGTTGGAGCCGGCTTAGCGGAGGGAATAGGCAGGTTGATAGGGGGTTAGGAGGTTGCAGAGATAGGGGGGGACGAGGCCGTGGAGGGCTTTGTAGGTGAGGACCAGGATCTTGAGCTGGATCCTCTGAAGGATAGGGAGCCAATGGAGACGGGTGAGAGTGGGGGAGATGGGGTCACGGAGTTTGGTGCGGGAGAGGACACGGGCTGCAGAGTTCTGGATTATCTGCAGTCTGTGGAGGGAGGAGTTGAAAATGCCGACAAGGAGGGTGTTTGCATAGTCGAGGCTGGAGGTGATGAAGGCATGAAAAAGAGTTTCAGTGACCTGAGGGGTGAGGTAGTGGCGGAGTTGGACGATGTTACGGAGGTGAGGGAAGGCAGAGCGGGTCATGGCTTGGATTTGGGGAAGAAAGGACAGTTGAGGATCGAACAAGACACCCAGGTTCCTGACTGTCTTGGTGAGTTGTAGTGAGCAACCATGGAGGTTGATGCTGCCAGGGCCTGAGGTGCTGATGCGCTGGCGCGAGCCAATCAGGAGGGCCTCAGTCTTGTTCACGTTCAACTGTAGCCCACATCCAGGACTTGATGTCTGACAGGCAGTCTGTCAGGACGGCAGTGGTCCTGGAGTTGAGGGTAGAGGCAGAAAAATAGAGTTGGGTGTCATCCGCATACATATGGAAGTTGACCCCATGTCTGTGGATGATGTCACCAAGGGGGAGCATGTAGATATTAAAGAGGAGAGGGCCAAGGACAGAGCTCTGAGGGATGCCAGACGTGACAGTGCGGGGGCTGGAGGAGAAAGCGTTAGAGGCAACAAAGTGGAGAGAGAAAGGAATCGAACCAGACAAGGGCAGATCTGTGAAGATTGAGTAAAGTGGAGAGGCGATGTATGAGGATGGAGTGGTCGACAGTATTGAAGGTGGCAGAGAGGTCGAGGAGGACAAGGAGGCAGAGGGAGCCCTGATCACAGATATTTCAGAATGTCATTAGTGACTTTGACCAGGGCTGTTTCCATGCTGTGGGCAGTACGGATTGGAGGAATTCAAAGAGGGAATGGCGAGAAAGAAAGGAGCGGAACTGGGACGCGACGACTCGTTCCAGGACCTTGGAGAGGAATGGGAGGTTAGAGATGGGGCAATAACTGGAGAGGAGGGATGGATCCAGGGAAGGTTTTTTTAGGATGGTGGTGATGACGGCTATTTTTAGGAGGGTGGAAACTGAACAGGTGGACAAGGAGAAGTTGATGATGTCGGACAGGAGAGCGGCCAGAAGGTGGAGCTGGGAGATGAGGAGAGAGGTGGGGATGGGATCGAGGGAGCAGGTGGTGGGTTTGAGTTTGCGGACAGTCGTGTTGAGGGAGAAGGGAGAGATAGGGTTGAAGGAGTATAGGGGGGATGGGTGGCGGGTGGGTCATGAGGGAGAGGTGATGTGGGGGTGGCTGTGGACGGGGCTGAGGTGGCTGAACGTATCTCCTTGGTTTTAGATTAGATTTTAGATTTAGATTTTATTACCCCCAGAAAAGCAATCCGCCAATTGACTAACAGCCGGGTTCCTATTTACTGTTAGGTAAACAGAGATGCGTGGAGTAAGGAAACTTGCCTAACGTTTCACCCTGCCAGGAATTGAACCCAGATGTCTCGTTTGCGAGGTGAATGCTCTAACCACTGAGCTATGGGACTCCATATAATGGTCGGGAAACTATGAGAATTGGTCCAATGTTTTTGTCTGAAGCAACAACAATGCCATATCCATAAGTGGGCTTTTGAATCCTTCAATAATAATAAAAATAATCCTTGCATTTGATATTGCACTTTTCACACCTTTTAGATATCTCAATATGAAAACATGAACAGCATAGTCATATACTTTACAGTGGATGTCAAAAGTTGCTCATTACTAGGGTTCCATCTAAATTAATAAGTTTCCCAACTTTGCATAAGTAGCTGGCTACATCTTTAATGTACATAACAGGGATGCAAAAGACTATATAATAATACTTATAATCTCTCATACAACATAGAATTGCTCCCATTTTATTACCACCGAGCTTGACTTGCAGTGCTCTTAAAGAAGACATTCAAACTGCTTTTGAAGTGCAGTTCAGAAATCAGTAAACTTTCTCATCCCAAACGTACACAATTGGAAAATTTGAAAGGCTGCAGAACTATTCATATCTGATTCCAGCAGCATAGTTTGGGCGGATGTTAACATATTGCATATAAATGAACTTCAGATAAGGCCTGGCAGTTACTTGTTAGGTTTGCACTTGAAAGCAAACATAATTTGAGTTGCAAATATACGGAGCAAACAGGGTGCAGATGAATAGGACAAAATTAGGACTTTTGGGGAATTTTTTTTACATTTTATTTGATTTGCATATAAATGAATTTCATATTTGCAAGCCACCTGTAGGTGGATTGTTACTGAATTTGATTTCCTACATTTATTTGCATGTCTCAAATCTCATTTCTGAACAGTACTTTTCATTGATTTGTAAAAAAACTTCGCAAACATAGCCTTGGTAAGAAACTGAATTGAAACTTGCTTTTTATGCCTTACCAGATGGATGTTCATTTTATTTTGTGTATAAACCTCCCACAGAGAATTGGACTGTAATATGAGCCTCATCATCAAACTCTGTTACTAGAAGACAATGATGCATTTCAGGTAATGCATCCATGCCCCTAACCTATGGAATTCCCTCCCTTGACCCCTCTCGCTATTTGTTTTCAAATCCCTCTCTCTCTTCAATCCAGCCTATGGTCACTTTCTGCTCTCTTTCCTCCTCTCTTTCATCTTGTGATACCTGGTGCATGTTCCAGGGATTTTATTGCCTGAAGTGTAACATTGTTGTACTACATGAACATAATGAACATTCAAACAGCAGATTAATGGCCCAAATTTTGACCTTTGCCAACACTAATCTGTTAATTGTTTATAGAGCTGGACTGCTTCAGAACTCATTCATTATTTATACTTTAGCACGTGTAATAGCTTTATTCGCATACCTTAACCTGTCATATCATTGTAAATACTAGATATTTATTGACCTAAATGAGTTATTTTAACAGCATAATTTGTGTGAATTTCCATGCCTGGAAAACTAAAAGACGTTCTCTGAATATAACTGAAAAATTTGTGAGTTCGCTTCAATTGTTTTTCAAGTTTTGTTTAATCGATTATCTTAAAATTCTCATTCTGTCTATGCTAGCGCAAGATGTAAAGAACTATTTTGCATAATTAGCATTTCGCCCACAAAATGTACTGATAATTCACTTTACAGTATATTCTGAGAGGCGCTTTGAGACGTCTCGAAGGCATGATTGGACGCCGTATGAAATGCAAGGTTTATTTTTTGATACTGAATGCTAGGGTGTGAGTGGACTTGTCAAAACTTGCAATAGAAACCAAAGACAAACATCTGAAAGATCGAACTGTAAAAAAGCATGAAGCGTGGAATGAGAAAAGGCCATTCAAGTCTGCTTGTTTTACAGAGCACACAAAACCTACCCCACTATAAACTGGGCAAAACACCTGAGCATTATCCAATTCCACCATTCAAATCTTCTGAAAGCATCATCTCATTTCGAATTTAATATAGACAAACCAAATCTACACTAGCCCTGGCTTCCTTCGTGCCTTAGAATTCAAATCCCTTCCCTATCCTCCCTCACAGAGAGAACTGTGTCCAATGAGGTGTTTGTTCATCTCAGATTGCACCTATTCTTTTATCTCAGTTGGTAGGTCGGGAGCTTGTCAGTTCAACCCTGCTGCTTTGGCAGTCGTCTTTCAGATGAGATGTCAAACTGAGGTCCCATGTGCCTGTTCAGGTGGATATGAAAGAACCTATGCTATAATTCAAGAAGAAAAGGAGAGACCAGATGAATTGGTCATGCAGCTCATTGTTGTTTGTGGGACCCTACTGTGCGTACATAGCTGCTGTGTTTGCCTAATAGTCACTACTTTGGCACCCTTCACCAAAAAAGGGTATTTATCAGTTTAAAAAAACTATTTTAATGATCCTTATTCATGATCCAACACATTATCTCTTATTTGTCTACATTAAAACCAAAATGAGATGGTTTCAGAAGAGATAAAACATTTACTTTCTAGAGTTATAGTTCTCTTAATTTCTACTTGTAAGTATGGTACTTAGCCAATGCATTATAAAGAGATATAATCTGATTTATTGCATTACAAATGTTTTACATGTTCACAACTTCAGATAGGAAAATACAGTCGTTTAAACCATGGCGAGGAGATTTTGTAACAGAAATAATCTAATCTGAGCCTGAGGTAGTGTAGATTGTTGTTTCCAGTTTGATTTACACTGAATTTACCTCTAAAATTACTGATGTGAAGAGATTAAAGAAAGGGAAAGATACTGACAATGGAAAGTGACTAGGATCTGATGGCCTTGAGTTTCCTGCACTACGGGGTGCCTAAAGCACGTCAAACAAAACCAGCTATTCATCTGACAAACATGGAAACAGCATTAACTTGTGACACAAAATCATTGCATTTTGAGTTGCAATCTGACCTTTTGTTTTTAATTTTATCAGCTCCAAAAGCACGTAGGGGAAACTGGTAAAGAATGAGACTCTAGAGGCTAATGGATCACACAACTTTTCCATCAATCAAATACTAGTGTTTTTTTAGGTGTTCAGTAAATAATTTGACTTCTGCAAGTTATCCACTGAAACCTTTTCACCCGATGACTGCTCGATTTCTATGAAGCAAAGGGCTTGTTGAAAGAAAGTTGTCAAATCGAAAACTGCAATGTGAACAATGTGCTAGCAGTTCGTAAATTTTGCTTTGTGAGATATTCACAAACAAAATAAACCACTGATCAATGTTTTTGAATAAATTGTGCCATTCTCAAAATCTACCCTCCGCACTTTAGAAAATAATCTTCAGCTTCTCCTGATAATTTAAACCAAACATTAGTTTTGCACCATGAAATAAAAATGTTATCATTGCATTTATTTAGCACAGTTCACCATTTTACATAATTCACTGTACTTCACGCTAGCGATTTTGCTTATTGTATGTAGTGTGCCTGATTTCTTTCTTTAAGGATTGGTGATACAAAAATGCCATAATGCCTTTATGTTAATATTAACAGAACAACAACAACAACAAGATTCCATTTATAGAGCGCCTTTCACGTCGGGAGGACGGGAAGCCACATTGGAGATATTATTCCAGGTATAATTGGTTGACTAAATTTGTCATCATTGAGATTGAACCAGGCTACATTTGCAAACCATGCATAAGCATGAAGCAGTAACTACATTTCTACATTTTAATTTGTTTAAAAAAAATCATTAAACAACTATGTGTAAACAATGTCATTGTGCTGACGGAATGAATGTTGACAGTGCCAGAAAAATAACTATTTTCATTTCATATGTTTATGGGGATCAGTGACTTTATATAAGAGATAGTGAGAGGCAGCAATGATCCATACCAGTCTCTAAAATAACACTGTACCAATGATGTGATTAAACTTGTCCACTACATACCTGATCTATTATTTTTACACAGGACAGAGTGAAAACTTGTAAGTGGGATCATAGAGAGAGGTATTTGTCTTCATTGTTTAAGAGTATAGATTTTCCTTCATTGAACCATCTATCTTAGGACAATCATATACATCACTGGAACACTCCAATCCAGCTGTCCTATTTTGTTATCGTTTCGAAAGATAGGACAATCAAGTACAAAACACATGAACTATGAGAGTAGCAGTATCTCAACAACAACAGCTTGCATTTACCTAGCGACCCTCACGTAGGATAATGCCTCAGAGCACTCCGCAGTGATGGTTTATCTGTGAAGTTCGATTACTCAATTAAGAATAGAAATTGCAAGATCATGAATTGAAAAAACGCTCTTGGACATAGTCAAAATCTATGCCTGAAAATTAAGTATAGGTGGATCAGAGGCAACAGGAATGCCGTGGTTTTAATAACTCACCTTAATGTCAGGGATGATTTTTTTTGTCGTAAAAAGAGTAAGCTTATGTATTTCATAAACCTGATTCACCGAGTACAAAAGTTGTATTTCTAGATAATTTATCTAACAGTGGCTTAGTTAGTATTCCCCTTGAAGAATCACTAAATCCAGTATAAAACACAATTATTTAGCTTTAGGCTTCAGAGTATGGGAGAAAGTACTGAAATCATTACTGCCTCTTCCCCATTGGCCTCCAAGCCTTTCACTCCCAACACTGATGAGAAGATTAGGTTAGAGAGGTGAACTGAAAGTCTCAGAATATACCCAGTATAAGCAAGAGAGGATCAGGATTGAAATCCAGATAGCTTCTCCACTATCTGTGTTTGTCACATTCCCTCCAGGAGCTTCCACGCTCTCAGAATGTTTTCCCTAGAGGCATCAACACTACATTTTCTCCCCCTGCAAATTAACACATTTCTTGCAGCTCACCTCAATGCATCGAAAATAGTTACGATTATTTCTTGCCCTATTGACGTTAGCATTACTACCTGTGCTTCTGGGTCCCCCTCCGACTATGGTTCTTTCTGCATTCATAGTTAGGGCTCATAATAAAAGATGAAAGTCTGCTGGTTGTTACAACTCACAGAAGAATTGATCGCTTTGATTCTTATCAAACAATCACCCATTTGTGTTCAAAATGTTACACTACATGGGAAGAACTGAGCAACTGTAATAAAGATTCCTAAAATGTTTTTAGATGTCTTCCTATCGACAGCCTGGTCACACTCTCTCGCTTCTGAGTCAAAAGGTTGTGAGTTTAAACCCCGTGTCGGGACTTTGAACTCAAGCCTGCTAGTTCGATGCAGTGCTGGGGAATCACTGCATTGTTGGAGATCCTGTCTTTCAGATGTGAAATTAAATCAAAATCCCTTCTATCTGTTCAGATGAGAAATTAAAGATCACCTGTTACTATTCAGAAAGAGAAAGAAGTTTCTCCCAAGTCCTGACCAACAATTCTCCAAATAAAATTGATCATTCGGATCATGGTTTGGGTGATATTGCGGTGTGCAAATTGGCTGCAGTTTCTGTCTACAAATATGAGGTCAATACACATCACAGTAATATCTTATGAAGTGCTTTGAGATGTCTCGATGACATGCTAAAGCATTGTATCAAACAGCTGTTATAACTCAATCTTGTTTCAGTATCAAGTATTCAGTACCCAGGATACTGCGAGTCTATAGTTCCAGTGGGAAGGGATCAATCCTTATTTTTTTTAAAAACCCTTCAATATTGAAGATTTTCTCTCACTCCTAACTACGTTTTCATTTTGTCTATGCTTGTAACTAAAATGACTTGCTTTGTATTGCTTATAAGAAGAGAGATTTGAAGATAACATTTCTCCTTGTGGTCGATGAATAGACTGTACTGAAGCATTCCCTTGTGCGTAGGCATAAGTTCATTTCCCTCAGGCACAAATCTGACACAGTTCTTTATGAATGCATGAGATGGTCATAATATTATTTTACTAATAAATAGCAAACCCAATGCTGTTGTCTCTCTCTGGATGCCACAATTAATGGCGAATTAAATTAATTTATTTTTCCCAGTGTGATGACTGCAGTTGAATTAGCGTGCCAAAATAAGGACAAATTGATTTAATTTGACTGTTCATAATTTTGATATTAACTTGCTGAGGAATAAAAATTGCTTTTTGTTTTCTGAAATTTTTTAATATTATTAACAAGCCACAGGGGAAAAAATAATAATAATAATCCTTGCATTGGTATAGCACATTATCACGTCTTCGGGATGTCTGAAAGTGCTTCACAGAATATGCTGTAAAGTGAATTGATGATATATTTTGTGGGTGAAAAAACTGGGGTTCTGTGGCAATGTGCTCCACATAAATCTGGATGTAAAGTACTGATAATAATTCTTGCCTTTGTTATAGGGCTTTCACATTAGAAGGACGTCTCAAAGTGCTCCACAGGATCACCTGTAAAATGTAGAGACTGTATATTTTATAGGCAAACACGGCAGCTAATTCTTGCACAACAATGACCAGGAGATTGATGGCCAGGACACAGGAAGAAGCTCCCTTCTGATAGCACAATACTGACAACTAGTTCTGTGATGTAGCGTAAGGTCAGAGAGTAGATCAATTCGACATTTTTTCTTTAAAAAATGGTGTCCCCCAGCACTGTGCTGGAGTGCGTAGGCCTTGTGTTCAAACTCCTGATGTGGGCCTCAAAACCACAAACTTTCTGACTCAGAGGTGATAGTACTACCAACTGAGCCAGGCTGACACCTAAACTCTCTCAAGTCAAGGAATCTTGTTTTAACACTGACACTAGATGCAAAAATTAACATCAAAGTTTATTCTTGCAATGGTGAGAGAGTGGGTTGCACAGTCAATTTAAAGTGCTCACCTTTGAAGAGAAAATACTACAATCAACCTTGCTTTTTTCAAATTATAGTGTTACAGAGAACTGTAATTTTTTTGTTTATTTCTGCCTTCTGGCGAACTTTATTCTCATATAATCCTGTTGAATTAGTGAGCGGTGATGACTGGGGGACTGACAGTTTCATAAGCTAAAGCTGTGATAAAATGGAAAACAGTTCTTTGATATAGCATAACGGGAATTTCCTCACAGACAAGATCAATTTGACATCTTTGTTTTTTGAAAACAGTGTCGTTCACCTTCATCTTATTCAGATTTCAGTTCTGGATGTGGTTGTAGCATTCTTTCTGATTTATTGCATCTCGAGGACATTTGACTAGAATTTGAATGATGTCAAACCAAATGCGATAGATGATGTGATAATTACTTTGAGACAGGCTGGTGTCCCGCGAAGCTGGATTGACAACAACAATGGTGGTCACGAGCATTTCAGGATGGCTTCGGGCCAAAGCATTGTTAAAAGGTGGGTTTGTTCTAACTTCATGATCTCAAATGGGGGGAGGGAAAAGAGGTGAGGGAGGAGGAGGAGAAGATTGTTTGTTAAAGTGCTCCAGGACGCTATCCCGTGTGAAGGACACTATATAAATGCAAGTTGTTGTTTTTGTTGTTGTTTTCACACTTGAAATCAATTGATAATTAAAGAATGGCTTTGATCGCAAATTTTGGCAATGTGAATTTTTAAATCGTGGATTACATTATTGAGACCTTGTTTACCAATTGGGTAACCACTTTGTGAGCACGTTTCTACATGAAAGAACAGAGGCAGATTTGCACAGTCTATGATCCAAGCTCAACATAAATATAATGAGCACAGAAGGTGTACAGCTTTTGTGGAGTCTTATAGTGTAGTGGTTAGAGCACTCGCATTGCAAGCGAGAGGACCCGGGTTCGATTCCTGGGCAGGGTGAAACCTTAGACAGGTTTCCTTACTCTACACACACTCAATCCACGACTGTCTATGGGACACTGCTGTGCACAATTGGCTACCGCGTTCCATCCACGAAATGTACAGTCGATTCACTTTACCGTATATTCTGAGAAGCGCTTGGAGATGTCTCGAAGAAATGAGAAGGCGCTATATCAAATGCAAGGATTATTATTATTATTGACTAGAACATCTTCGTTTCAATATTTACAATGCCTCCCTCAGTCAGATAAACAGACAAGGGAGCTCAATCTTACATAAGCAATAATAGCACTCTATTACCAAAATCCTGTGGAGTACATCCTTGCTGCCTCAAGTTATTTTAAATGTTGCTCGCTGTTGAAATGTTCACAGCTCTGATTTGTAATGGATTGAATCCTCCGTAATAAAACAACACTTTTCAAATTCCTGATGCTCGGATATTTCAATTTCTGAGCTGTCATCAACTCACCAATGACTCCATGAAACATTTAAACCATACAGAGTCTCTGTTTAGCGTGCAATCGGTCACAAGAAATAAGGTTTGCAAATATTTATCAAATGCTGAGGGACAGTCACCATAAGCTTCCAATCATTTCCCCTTTACCTTCAAGTAAACTGCAAACCAGGACGAGCCTGTGGGCACGATGTCAACCTTATTACAAAAGGCAATGTATAATGCCCAAATTATTTTGATACTTTTCTCCTTTGGTAAAAATGCATTGACTATTGAATTGGACTTCTCAGTTATGAAACGAGTTGTTCAACTTCAAGTTGCAGAAAAACAATGATAAGGCTATTAGATTAACTGCGTTTCTGTGGACAGAACATTCAGATGCATGTATTTGAAAACATTCCACGTCAGGGCCATCAAAGTGATTTAATAGCATTAAGATGATTCAAAGGACCGAAGCAGAATATGATCCCAGAAATGATTGCTATACACTTAGCAATTCAGATATTTTATGGAAAGAAGCCAATGTGATCTTTGGTTATGGTAGGCTATGAATGGTAATTCACGATCACAAACCAAGCAAAAACAAAAAAAGTCATATGATATGACTTAGTTTGTCTTATTTTCAATCCCATCAGCATTTAGTCATTAGGAACACTGTCAAGCACCGTGCCATAAGATAAGATATGATACTGGAGTTTAATAACGTTTCTTTCAGATGAGATTTAGATCAACAAAAGTTACAATGATTATCTTAAATAGAAGCACACAATAAAAAATAGCTGTATGACTCTTCTTTTGCGATTACGATAATCGCAGAAGTGAGTTCCTTAATGAAACAGGCTGGGTTTCAGATCATATACACAGGCAGTGAGCTCAATTACATGATCCCCTATTTTAACAATGTTTGCATTTGATATAATGCGTTATCATGCCGTCAAAACGACTCAGCACGGTGCATCACAGGACTTTGTTGTGAAGTGCAGTCACTGTTTTTAATTGTAGCCCAATCGACAGTCTTTTCTCAGAAAATAGCCTGACAAAGTAAACTTAACTTGAGCAGTTTTGGATGGTTTCATAATTCATTTCAATGGATCTAAAGTTACTATTGAAGGAAATAAATTTGATTTCAAAACTTGTGAGTTAGAAAGAGACAAAAAAATTAAATTCCGTAGGGTAGAATATACTCCTGCAGCATTTGAAAGGGATGACTCCAAAATTCACCTCCTGTGGGAAATCAAGACAGCCCCTGCACTCTCTCTGCCCTTTGCACTGTCAATTAAGCCAAGGTAGAGTAGACAATTGAATTTATTTAAAGAGACTTTGGTGACTGATATAAAATCAACTTTCATTTTAAATCAATGAACAAATATTGTGACAAATGGATGCCCAATGGGTTTTGTCATCTCCTCCCTATTATCGTATCTTCCTTCAATAGATCACTAAAACCAGCAGAGAAAAAAAAGTCACATTTCCTCAATGACTCCCTCTTTCTAAGATGCCTTGACACAGTGTAGTGACAATATTGTCTCATGAGCCCTTTCAGTTGATGTAATGAACTTGGAGTAATTTCTGAGAGAAAAGGTGAAGCTCCTGTTTTCTCCCTGTGCTTCCTCCCTTTCGGTTTCTTTCCATTAATCTAGGAAGTGGTTCTGTGACATTGGTTCCTAAACTGGGGTTGGTGGAGACGGAGGGGAGGGGCGAGATGGTTTCAGGGGGTCTGGGATACACTGGAACAAAATGTTGCTGGGAGCTTGAGCTTTTGCTCCTTGTGGACCAGACATCAAACCGAGGTCTTGTCTGCTGTTCAGGTGGATGTTAAAGATCCCATAGTTCTAACGGAAACGAGAAGGTAGTGTCTCCCGGTGTCAACAATCCCCCAAAATAAAATTGCTCATTCATTTCATGGCTGTTTGTGGTACATCGCTGTGTGCAATTGTACTGTCGCATGTACCTACAAATACTCTCTCCATTTCACTCCAACTACTGTGAAGCATTTTGAGATTCTCTTCCGAAATGATAAGGTGCTATAATAATAATAATAATAATCCTTGCATTTGATATAGCGCTTTTCACGTCGGGAGGACGTCCCAAAGTGCTTCACAGAATACACTGTAAAGTGAATTGACTGTATATTTGTGGGCGAACGCGGCAGCCAATTACGCACAGCAATGTCCCACAAACAGTCGTAGATTGAAAATGACCAATTTATTATTGTTTTTTTTTGGAGGGATTATTATTAGGCTCTGTGTGGAGTAAGGAAACTTGCCCAAGGTTTCGCCCTCTGCCTGGAATTGAACTCAGGTCTCTCGCTTGCAAAGCGAGTGCTCTAACCACTGAGCTACAGGACTATACCAAATGTAAGGATTATTCTTAGCAGTAGAGGATTGGGATTACAATTCTTCACGCAGGGTAGAATCTCAGAGCGCTTAAGGACATTCTGATGAATAAAAAGTTTGATTAAAACCGAGACACTGTACATTGTGGCAATAAATATTGAAGCTTTTACGTGTTCCTTTCAATCTGTTCATTATGCAAATCTTCACACACACACTCAACCAGATGGGGCTGGGTGATTGCCTCCTCTGAGGCCACCGTCATTGCCGCTCTCTGGCAGCCGTTCAGAGATGTGGCCAGTGGTCCAGTGAATTGCTGATCTGATTTCGCTCTTCCTCGTCCCTACGGATCATTGTCTGGCTCTGGCAGTGCAACTAAAGTCAGAAACTCAGCAGAATAGGGGTTGAACTTACAGCCCACACTGCGCTCGTACAGCGGTCCGTGACTCCGGTCTCTTTTGGCATTGTGCCGTTTCTGTCAGACTGTTCAAAAGTAAAAAACAATTCTAGGTTTTATTTCAGAAAGTCTGCTTGCAGTCTGGGTTAAATTAAAAGACTGTTGCTGGTAGAAATTCTGTTGGGGGAAGAAACTGTAAGCAAGTTTCCTTACTCCACACGCCTCTGTTTACCTAGCAGTAAGTAGGAATCTGGTTGTTAGTCGATTGGCGGATCGCTTTTCTGTGGGTAATAATTCCTTCAAAATTTTTTTTAAAAAGTAATAATTTGGTTATCCAATTCATGACTGTTTGTGGGACACTGCTGTGCGCAATTGGCTGCTGCGTTTCGCCCACAAAATATGCAGTCAATTCATTTTCCAGTATATTTTGTGAAGTGCTTTGAGACTTCTCAAAGACATGATAAGGCTCTATATCAAATGCAAGGATTATTAATAATTATTATTAAATAAATTATTCTGTATTTTCAAAAAATAATACAGAAAATATTTCAGATTGATGGAACTCTCTATAGCCAAACTCTTGGCTTTTAGTGTTGTGCTGTAGTTACAAGTCCCTGTTGCCATGACATAAAATGGCACAGCATGTAGGCTTGGGGCATCAGAACTGTATATCGCTTTCACTTGTTCCTATATTGGCAATAGAGATTCCATGGACTCAACTACTTAACACTAGAAGGGAACCACGCAAATCATTCATAGGCAGAGAAATAGATTGGAGTATGTGATGTGACTCAGTGGTACAAATGATGTTAATAACAAAATCACTAATGCAATCTCTTTTTTCAATGGAACCCAAAACAAGGCTACACGAGCACTGAGTACTTGTGTAACCATTGCATTATTATTATTATTATTATTAACACTGCACTTTTTTACACCTCACACGGGGATGCTTATACTGGGGATGAGCTTTAACTTTAGACGAATTTTATCACAGGAAGAATCGTTCCATTGTTATTGTTATGGTCAATATTTGTTGTTCAATTAATTCCTGCTAGAAGGTAGAGAGAATTGCTGTCATTTCACAGTATCTGCTTGATTAACCAGTCGCTACAACCTCAAGGTTACCAATTACGGATGGTGAAGTCCCTTCAGTCCATCTGATCTCATCCTTCCGGAACACTCAGAACATCCTCCCATCACATGATTTTTTTTTTTTGGTCAGCCGGGTGTCTGACACATGTGGAAACTGATCACCATGCTTAAGAATATCCAAACCAAGTTGAGATTTCCATGCATCCCACTTACACGTGGAAATCCAAGAAAGCAAGATTGTTGGAATGGATTGCACACTCTCTCCCTGGAGTGATGCATCTTGCTTCTAATTCTGGAAAATATTAGGCGCAGGTTGACAAGAGCCAAGGCTTAGGGATCCCAGAGTGTGCATTGGGGTACTCCTGGAGTCTAACCAACTAAAATCGCATAGCTTGCCATTAATATTGCTGTCCAGCAATTTTTTCCGCTGATTTACAGCTGGGACCACCCTACCTTTTAGGTCTTTGGCTTGCAGGATTAACAGGAGCTGAGTTGGATGACTCCCTGCCCCAGTGACTAGTCTGCCCTTCCAGGTCCTTCTGATGAGCCAGGCTGGTTGCGCTGTCATCAGCAGTGCCCTGGAATACCATGGACCTACCTGGCTCAGGAACCGAACTACCGAGACTGCCATAGAGGGCTGGCTCGATTCCGACATTCCATTGTCAGGCATGTTATCTTGGAGCGAATTCAGCTCTAAGGATCCCCTGCTACCTCCCCCCAAGGAGGATAGTCACTAGTTGGTCGTTTGACATCCGACAAGTGTGGGTTTGAACCTCACTAGGTGGATGGTGGGTACAAGGAACTCCCTGCGAGCTTCCCGGTGGGCAATGCATCTCAGTATGAAGCGTGAGAGTTTTGCCACAGTCTTCCTGTCCACAGCTTGGGTACATGACCCTTCCCATTGAGGGATGGTTCCACCAATTGGAGATGCGGAGTTTAAGCAGCAACTGCCTGCCTCTCTGCAGGCCAATCGAGGTAAATTCCATAGATTGACCTACTTAACACTGGAAGAGAACCAGGCAAATCAATATTAATCCCATCACATGATCAAGCTGTTTTTAAACTGAGTCCACCATCCTCAAAAATGACACTTTATGGGTTGGTTTCAATCGATCTATACACAACAGTCTCAAACACAACCTCTCCTATTTTAACCACACCCCACCCCCCATTCCTCTTCTATTTTCGGTTCCTACCCAATACACCAGACCATTCTGTGAGAGCTTGGGACAGTCAACATCTTCCATACCCTCTATCAATGCTGCTCTATGAGCAGCGCAATCTACATTCACTCGCCCTCTCATTTTTATATAGAGACGTTCTTGATCCTGGTGACTCAGCCAACTTCATGAACCTGCTCTGTGTGAATTCACAGTTTCAAACATAAACCCTCATGGTGCAGTGTATCAATACACCAATACTACATTTCACACTTCACCCAATTTGGGCTTTTTATATTTGTTCTCTCTCTTGAGGATCTAAAGGCTCATCTTTCCTTCTCAAGCTGTAGATGTCAACAGCTGCCTGGAGATGTGTGATATGAATATGACATTTTCCACATGCATTTTCCACTCTTAACCAGATAAAAAGAAAATACATTCAAAATACATTGAATTGATGGATCAAACTATCTGATATTTTGCTCTATTGCAACTCCGACAAGCCTTGTTTTTACCACACCTTCTTGGACAATACAATGCTACACTCCTCACTAGCTGTCCATTTGTGGTGATATTATATAAGATGAAATAAGGGCCTGAAATTTGACAGTGCTCCATAGATTCATAAAATACTCATTCTGCCAGAACAGAAAAAATTTCAGCTAAGAAAGGCAGGCAAAAGGACTAGCAGAAATGTCTATGCTACAAAAAATTACATTTAAACCTCAGGCATCATATAAATTTATAGCCAGTTCAAATCTGAGGGCAATCATTTTTTCCTTCTGTCATAAATCACTAAATTATATATGGAACAGATTATTTACTGAGTTACAGCTCCGACTGGTCAGAACTTAACGGGTTGGACTCAACAAGGGCAAGTTGTACCCCCGATTAATTTCATGTGACACAGAACTTCCATGTCCATTTCACAGTTGTCTGGATTTCAAAGAGCTTAGAGACACAATTTTTCATCCACGTAATTGTCTTTGTCTTTGTCCATGATAGACCTCTCAATGCTGTTCCCATTAGCGTTAACATGATGGTGATTCTTACATTGATGCATAGCAGCATATTCAAACAGCACAAGGAATAGAAATGTAAATCATACCCCCGTTTTGGATTGTTAGCTGGTAATATTAGAATGCAGCATTTCTTCCGAGGATTGGCCTGGATATTGGCTTACATGCTTTGTAGTTCAATTGTCAATCTGGCTTTTGGCAGCACTTGGCAGACAGAATGATCTGCTTTAGGGTTCAGAAATTGCTGCCTCTACTATCTCCATCCTTGACCCCAATGTTCCTTCCATGCCTGCCTTGTATATAATACGGCTGGGTACAGTCAAGTGAAAACTCTTTAAGGGAGTCTCATTATATGCTTTAGCTAATAACTGGGATTTTTAAAAAATATTATATGATTGTGAATAAGCCATTTAATAGAGAAACAGAATAAAAATGTAATTTCTTGCAGTGTCGGTTTCAGTATTATAGATCAGCTGATCTGTTTTCCTTTGCTTTATTGCACTTCATCTCGATAAGTTGAATGACTTAATCCTGTTCCTCTGTACTTCAAATTATCATATGACACTGACTAAGCTCCTGGATAAGTCTAAAATATTTGTAACTTGTCAAATTCATTATTACTTAGATTAAACAGGATGCTGCCTGAAAATTGCTTCTCTAATGCAAAATGTCTGGGAGACATTCGTATTGTAATTATGATTACTTTGCTAGAAAGTTGATAAGCAATCTTATGAATAAAATGGCTACAACATAATAATCCTTGCATTTGATATTGTGCCTTATCACAATGCCGAGACGTCTCAAAGCACTTCTCAAGATTTTACTGTGAAATGTTGTGACTGTGTATTTGTAGGAGAATGTGGCAGCTGATTTGCACTGCAATATCACATGAACAGCCATAACATGAATGATAAATTTTATTTGGGGGATTGATGGCAGGTGGTTATATTGACAGCTCTGTTCCTGTGTCAATGGTTGTGTTAAAAACTGATTGACCCCTGTAAACACACTTCAGGTGGAAGTACTAAACTACATTTAAAGAAAAAAGAGTGGAAGTTATTGAGAAATCCCAATGGGCCTGAATAATGGGCTCGCTGGAAAAACTGGTGTGGAAACAATGCTTCCAGACTGGTAAATGTGCCTTGGTGGAATGGATGGTACCTGTTACATTAGGGGAAATGATTCGGATGGGAGATAGTCGTGGAGTTCTGGAGATGGAGATGTATTTTGAATGAGGAGGAGAAGCAGCTGGATGTTGACATTGGAGTCGGTGCGGGAGAAAAGCCAAAGGAGAGATGTTCAGATGATGAGAGGATATTTGAAAAGGACTGATGGTGAGGGCTTTCTCCAGGGGTGCAAGGAAACAAGGTGGCAGGAGGAAGATGTCAGATTCTCAAAAGCAGAAGGAAGCTGTGGGGCTGTTGATGGGGGATGAAGGGCAGAACAGGACCCGTGACAAGACAGGAGGAAAGAGGGTAGTGAAAGAAAGGAGGCCAAACTAGAGGTGCCATGCGGAAACAGAGTGCAGGAGAAGAAAAGGGAGTAGAGCAGGAGATGGGAGAAAGGAGGAAGAGGAAGGGAGGCTTGGATAATTATAATATTCCTTGCATTTGATATAGCCTTATCACGTTTTTGAGACGTCTCAAAGCGCTTCACAGAATATACTGTAAAGTGAATTGACTGTATATATTGTGGGCAAAATGTGACAATCAATTGTGCACAGCAGCGTCCCACAAACAGCCGTGAATTGAGTGTCCTGGAGCAATAGCTAAAATGTGCACAAACTACATCCAGAGATTGGATGGTTCCTTTTGCTCCAATCCAATATTCATCATTTATCATTATACATTCATCATTATATATCATCTAGATTTTAAAAACAATCTGTTTACCTATCAATATTGCCCAACGATTTAATTTGAGGTAACTCTAGTCAGCGAGAAGCTTTCTATTCATTTGTCAATGCCAGTGAGTGCACCTTTACAGGCTTGCCTAAATACTTAGCTTTATTATTTTAATGACTTCAATGTTAAGAGTGCCCAAATGAACAGTGATGGCTTGGACAATTTAACCTCTTCCATTCACCTTCTCAAATTGGAACCATCCAAATAAAATAAACCCAACATGATCTTGGCTGGGTATCACTTGTGTTCCTCTAAATTTGGTCATTATTACTCTGGGTTATGAAGGCAAACTCCTAAGCTTGGGTAGGACTATGAGTCTCCTTTGAAAAAACTGCCACATGAAAGGGTTTCATTCATTCTAATAGGTTTTTCTCACTTGATAAATTAAATGGGTAATCCATCCATTTGTGCTGTGCATTTTTGCACCATCTGGGAAATATCACTGACCCTTTATGTGTAGAATTGTTAAGAGTTTTGGGAAATAATAATATACTTAAATAAAGAACAAACCCAAAGGTTTCCTGGGTGTATATGTATTATATATATATAAAGTATGTGTGTAAAATGATGAATGATAAGCACTGAATAGTTTCTTTGTGGTCAAACTCCACATCAGTGAGAGTTCCTTGACATGTCTGTAATTCATCCTTCAACCAGCTACTATTTTATGTGACACATGTCAAGTCTTCCTCTCCATTTCTGGAGTAATGACCAGCATCGCGGAAAGATGAGACAACCTTTGCCGAGAAGACTGTTTACAATGAAAACTATGACTGGGTGATGGAAGAGACACTACATTTAAAGAAAAATAAACAATCCCAAACTCACCTGCATTTTCCTGGCACAAAAATACAATTACAAAATTCAGCAAATTCACAATGTTAAAATACTTTACACCTTTTAGAATTACCACTCTGCCATTTGGGGAGAGTTGTTTTATTGGTCAACCGGGTGTCTGACACACGTGGAAACCCATCCCCATGCTTAAGAGTATCCAAACCAAACTGAGAATTCTATGCACCCACCCTACCATGATCGCATTGCAACATGTTTGTTAAATAAGTCCAGCCTGCTGATCTCATCCACACTTCCTTAAAACCCATTCTAGGTGTTGATTCCCCTCAATGATCATAAGTAGTTTGTCTAAACCCTTTCAGTAACCCAAATTAATAATTTCCCATGTGACAGTTAACTGTTTGATATATCATAGTTTTAGTGACTCACGGGAAAACACATTTCTTTCATGTTAAGTGCTATAGTTGTTTAATATTAAGACTTAAGATATATCCTGAAGCTTTTAAATGCATTATGTAATGAAATAGCTATGATTATTATTACATCAGATGCCACAACCTTCTTCCCCTATAGATTTACTTTTGCATTAATTTTAAAACATTTTTTTTGCAAAAAACAAGAATTATATGCAACGGCTTTGTCTGAGAACTGATGTGAAAGACTGCACTTTGAATTCATGCAGCAGAGATTGGGGAAAAAAACTGTTGGTGAGACACGGGATGATGTATGCACACCTTCAAGTTCATTATTTTCCAATTTTATGACATTGCTCCTCAATACTTAAGCCTAATTATGGGTTCAAGATGCTGTATTACCCTTTTTAATGAAGTCCAATTAAGGATCATTAACCTCTGCACACCCTCATAATTTAATGGAAAAAACAGAATGCAAAGCTGTATGGAAAGGTTGTTGGCAAATATATTATGTCAATCTGAACCGGCCCTTGTGGTTAGTTGGCCTCTATAAAAAGTTACACAGTGTTCAGATATTGTTTTTAATATGCAATGCACAAGTCAGTGAACTAATTGACATATGTATTACAACAGACATTAGGAACTATTGTTCGGCATATATCTTTGGAGTGTTGACAGAATTGCAGGGTTGCATACAAATGTGGCATGAGCCAAAACAATTTGTATTTGAAACTGACAACTTTCGTTTTTTTAAATCATACTTTAACATATCATGAGCATTTGTTTTTACACAAAAACAATACAGCATTTTTCTTGATGTCATTGATCACACAAGTCTCTAAGCGGGACAGTGAAACATGTTTTACAGGATACACAACAGGTAATTCTATAAGAGACAAAATTAAATTAAATCACAACATCTAAAATTGTAAGTACTTAAGGCTGCAATAGTGTAATTGCGGAACACTTGTATAGTACAAAGTTTCTTTGATTGCAAGAATGTTTATCTGATAACCCTTTCATTACCTCCCTGCCTGGACTACTCCAATGCCACCTCGCCAACCTCCCCAGCGCCACAATACACAACCTCCAACTAATCCAGAATTCCACTGACCGCATACTCACTCACTCTAAACTCCAAACCCCTATATCATACCAGTCCTCGCCAGGTCCACTGCTCCCGATCACAGAATGGATCAACTCCAAGAACCTCACAATTGTCTACAAATCCCTTCATGCCCTGCTTACTCCCCACCCCACCACCCGCCGCCTCCGCTCGGCTGGCTCTGGCCTCCTGCTTGTCCCTTGTCCTCTCCACCATTGGCTACCGTGCATTCAGCAACTACGCCCTGAAACTTTTAGAACTCTCTCCCTCAATCCCTCCACCTTGTCCCCTCTTTTCCCTTTTTTGGATCCCGCCTGAAGATCTTCCTATTCAACTGTGCTTACAGTCACCTCCTCCCTCCCCCTGTTTGGTGTCAGGCTCTGCCACTATCAAACGTTCCAATGCTGCCCTGCGTGAAGGGGACTATATAAAAGCAAATTGTTGCTGTTGTTATAAATTAATAAAACAAACTGATTTTTTAAGCTTTAATTGTGTTAACAATTTGAATAAAATAGAGGAGGAAAGGTATTGCAAATTCTAAATATTTATACTGGGAAAGATATTTACAATGTAATTTTAAAGATCAATTCAGATTAGATTATTATGAAGACATTTTATCTCTGAGCCTTAGTATCTCTTTCTGCTGTAATATCTATTCCACTAGCTGTTGTTCTCTGCCATTGAAAAATAATCTAAATGTTAATCCTGTTGATTAACTCAAACATCTTGATAATATGCAGTGAGGAAAAATGTTGTTTTTGCACTGTTTTTGAATTTATTGATGTAACATTATTCCTCAGAATCCTATTGTGATCATAAATTAATAGAAGATGATGCACTGTGCTCAAAAATAGCCCTTATCCCTCGCAAACACTTTTGTTTCATTGTGGATCATGTAGATAGAAAACAAGCCCACATTGCATTATCACCATCATTTAATCCTTGAGTCTGCGAGATACAGATAGCCAGTATATTAACAGGTTCCTGGTTCCAGCAAAATCGAAAGTGGCTTGTCATGTGAAATTGTAACATATGAATTATTTAGGAAAAAAGCACATACTGCTTAATGATGGCTTGTGGTCAGAATATTAGTACACTGACATGCTGTAGTGGTAAGATATGTAATATATCTCCACATTGAGTTCTCTATCTCAGACAAATCATTCAGGAGAGGCAATGAGTAGTTGTGTTTCTATAGGCAGGGAAAATTTGAGCAGAAGAAGGTTGTCCCTCCTCAATTATGGTATACACTGGGAATAATTACCTCCCAGCCTCTCAACAACAACAATAAAAATTTCTATGGCGCCTTTCACGTCGGGAGGACATCACAAGGCACTGGACAATCAGTGTTTTGGCCCAGAGATGGGGGTCGGGATCTGGGAGTGTGGAGTGCAGGGGGGAAGAAGTGTGACTGAAGGCACGGTCGAAGGAGGGTCTTCAGACGGATCTTGAAGGAGGCAAGGGAGGGGGTGATGCAGAGGGCCTGCGGGATGGAGTTCCAGAGGATGGTGGCAGAGTGGCTGAAGGCCCAGGTGAGGCAGAGGACGTGAAGCAAGCTAGAGCCCGCTGAGTGGAGGGAGCGGTCACATTGATAGGGGGTTAGGAGATCGCAGAGGTAGGGAATGAGCAAGACCATTGAGGGTTTTGAAAGTGAGGACCAGCATCTTGAACTGAATCCTCTGTGTGATGGGAAGCCAGCGCAGAGCTCTGGATGATCTTCAGCCTATGGAGGGAGGAGTTGGGGAGGCTGACAAGCAGGAAGCCTGCGTAGTCAAGTCTGGATGTTATGAATAATAATAATAATAATAATAATAATAATAATAATCGTTGCATTTGATATAGCGCCTTATTACATCTTTGAGGTGTCTCAAAGCGCTTCACAGGATACACTGTAAAGTGAATTAACTGTATTTTGTAGGTGAAACGTGGCAGCCATTTACACGCAGCAGTGTTCCACAAACAGTCGTGGGTAGCGGGAGAGTTGAGGGGGAAGGCACAATTTGTTTATATCTGATGCAATGCAAGGTTACTTTTTTCCTTCAATTTAATACCTTGGTCAAAATATTTCAACCTGATCTTTTTGCATCTTGAGAGGGCAGAGTGAATGTGTGTATGAGGATCTCGGTGGCCTGCGGCGTGAGACAGTGGCGCAGCCGAGCAAGGTTGTGGAGGGGGCAAAGGAGGAGCAGGCCATGGCACAGATGTGGGGTAGGAAGGACAGCTGAGGATCGAACAGAACGTCGAGATTCCGTATTAGAGTGCATCGGTGGAGGGAGATGCTGTCAGTGCCCGAGGTATGGAGGCGCTGACGGGAGTTAAGCAGGAGGACATTGGTCTTGTTGACATTCAACTGCAGGAAGTTAGCTCTCATCCAGGATTTGATGTCCGACAGGCAGTCTGTGAGGACAGCAGTGGTCCTGGAATCAGGGGTGGAGGCAGAGAGAGAGAGTTGGGTGTCATCCGAATACATGTGGAAGTTGACAGCATGTCTGCGGATGATGTCACCAAGGGGGAGCATATAGATATTAAAAAGGAGAGGGCCAAGATCAGAGCCCTGAGGGCTGCCACACGTGATGATGTGGGGGCTGGAGGAGAAGCCGTTAGTGGTGACAAAATGGAGACGGTGGGAGAGGTAGGATTCGAACCAGGCAAGGGCAGTCCACAAAGGTTGAGCTGAGAGTAGGACAGAACTGAGGAGCTTTCAAAAGGGGAATCTATATTTTACAGTCCATTGCAATCACTTAGAATCATAGAATTATACAGCACAGAACAACAACAACAAGATTCCATTCATTGAGCGCCTTTCATGTCGGGAGGACGTCCCAAGGCGCTGAAGGGGACCATTCAGCCCATTGTGTCTGTGCCGGCTCTTGAAAAGAGCTGTCCAAATCAATCCTACTTCACTGCGCTCTCACCATAGCCCTGCATTCTTGTTCTCCCCAAATAATTATCCATTTCTCTCTTAAAAGTTGTTATCGAATCGGCTTCCACCACCCTTTCAAGCAATGTATTCCAGATCCGAACAAGTCCGAAAACATTTCTCCTCATCTCCCCTGTGTTTCTTTTAACAACTATTTTAAATCGGTGTCCTCGGGTTACCGACCCACCCGCTAGTGGGAATAGTTTCTCCTTGTTCACCCTATCGAAACCCCTCACCATTTTGAAAACTTCAATTAAGTCTCCTCTTAACCTTTTCTGCTCCAAGGAAAATAATCCTAGCCTCCCTCATTCCGGGTAACATCCTGGTAAATCTCTTTTGCAACCTCTCCAATCCTTGACATCCTTCCTAAAGTGTGGTGCCTAGAACTGAACACAGTCTCTCGCTGAGGCCTAACCAGTGTTTTATAAAGGTTCATCATAACTTCCTGACTATTATATTCTACGCCCCCATTTATAAAGCCTAATATCTCATATGCTTTTTTAACAGCTTTATCTACCTTTCCTGCCACCTTCAAAGATTTACTTATATGAAACCCCAGGTCTCTCTGTTCCTTTTCCCCCCTTTAAGATTGTACCATCAGCTTATATCACCTCCCCTCATTCCTCCTCTCAAAATGCATCACTTCACATTTCTCCACATTAAACTTCATCTGCCATTTGTCTGCCCATTTTACCAGTCTGTCCATATCCTCTTGCAGGCTGCTACTATCCTCCTCACTGTTTACTACTTTTCCTAACTTAGTATCATCTGCAAACTTGGAAATTGCATTCCCTATACCCAAGTCCAAGTCATTTATATAGATCACAAACAGCAGTGATCCCAATACTGACCCCTGAAGGACCCCACTGCACACTTCCCTCCAGTCAGAACCGTTCACCACCCTCTCTGCTTTCTGTCTCACAGCCAGTTCTGTGTCTATACTGCCACTGTCCCTTTAATACCTTTAATTTAATTTAATTTTGTTTACAAGTCTTTTACGTGGCACTTCATCAAACGCCTTTTGAAAATCTATGTAAAGCACCTTTAATACCAGTTCAGTTAAAGACGTATGGTTATGTGCCTTTAAATTATTTCACAGGAGGAACAGAGTCCAAGCTGAGGTATTGAAACAAATTTCCAAAGGCAGAAATGCTGTGTAAAGCTTAACTTCCTGGCTTCTTTGTGATCTTAATTGCAAACTGGATACACTATTTAATCAATCAACTTAATGCAACACTAGCTACTTTTTGTAAATAAAGAAACATACTCCTGAAAGTGTAGGCACTGGATCACTTTTAATTGGACATCCACTGTGTCAAAGAAAGCACTTGTCTTACCCACTTGTTTCTGTTAAGTACATCTTGAGAAACACCTGGACAATGAATCAATGAACAATTCTTCTGACAATGAATGTTTATCATGATATTGCCCCATTTATGTCTCGTCACCTTTATTTCTTTGCTGTACTCAGCTCCTTGCTTGTGCAGTTCGCTCGGTGTAACAATACCTGCCATTGTTCAGGAATTAATACAATCGATTCAACTAATTTTGAAATTTTACTATAGAATAACAGGTGAGAGCATCGTTCTTGTGGAAGTTATGAAAAGATCAATATTTTTAGGTAATATAGCCCTAATGACCCCAAATTGACTGTATAGACATCTGTAATTAACATAAAAACATGAACATAAGAAATACGTTCTTATGTTCTTATGTTGTTATTATTATTATTATTATTAAATAGGAACCACTCGGCCCCTCTAGCCTGCCCCGCCATTCAATAAGATTATGGCTGATCTATTCTAACTCCACCTACCCGCCTTATCCCCATATCGCTTAATCCCTTTATCCACAAGAAATCTATCAATCTCAGTCTTGAATATGTTCAAGGATTGAGCATCTACAGCCCTTTGGGGTAGAATTCCATAAATTCTTCACTTTGCACCTATTCTTTATATATATTAACATTTTATTAATTATAGTTATTATTTTTATAATAGTTGCATTTGATGCAGTACCTTTCACATCAGGAGGATCTCTCAAAGTGCTTCACAGGATTTACTTTGAAGTGTAGTGTCTGTAACTGTGCATTTTACAGTCAAACACAGCAGCCAACTTGCACACATTGGGAGAGAAACTCCCTTTCCTTTTCTTTTTAGTCGCATGCGATCCTTAACATCTTGGTTAGCATCTCTTCTGAAGAACGGCACCTTCAACAATACACCACTATCCCCAGCATTGCATTGCAGTGTCAGCCAATGCAAGCAAATTCAAAGCCCCATTCTAGGCATTAAACTAAAAACCGTCTGACTGGAAGGTGAGAATGCTACTGACTGAGCCAGACTGACAACTTTATTGTAGTAGTACACAGAAACAGATGGAAATGTAGGAATTAGTTTTTTTAAAAAAAGAAACGTGTTAAACAATTTCCTTCAGGTGGCTTAGATGAACAGATGGTCTGTAGATGTAGACATGGGTCTAAATCATTCATTTACATTGCATCATTGGACTGATGTTAGTTAACTGTGAGAGCCAGGTGTTTTCTCCACCTGGGTGTTTTTTAAGACTGGTTTTAATGTATCAGACTTCATATAAATTTGATGTGTGCACCCAGCTTGACACACAGCTAATAAGAAAAACCTTCAATCAAATTTCACACCTATTAATCATTTTACTGCATCAAAATTGAATGCTGATGTTTTTGGTGATTCGAGCACATGATATAGTCATAGGGAATAATTTGCACAGGGCGACCCCATTATAATGCAATAGTTGGGGGGAGGGAGAGGAAAGGTCCGTAGCATTCCAACCCATCTTATAACACAACTTCATTAAAAAAGGTCGACAGTCAGCTCTTTCGTACTGCGATGTCACTGATCAGTCACCAGTGTCGATCGGAACGCATCGTGCTTTAAAACCGTGTGGTCACGCAGACACATGAAGGGCAATGATGGAATTTTAGGTAAAAAAATGTTGGGCTCCACAACCCAATCTGTGTTATAACGGGATTCTCCTGTGGTATTTCCTGAAGGGATTCATTTACAAGGAATCCGGGTCATGCAAGTGGGGAATTCTGTCCAGTAACTGAGGGTCCTTCTGGTAATGTCAGTCTGACCCTCGGGAACTCCGTCACGATAGAATCTAGTTCCGGAGCTAACATCGACAAGAATTCCAACAGGAACGCTTCAGAAATGCTACAAATTACAACCTATAATGAGTTTGCTAGAGACTTGAACATCCAATGTACTGCATCATCTCAGTTCGTAAATTCACATCTCTTGTGCTACTATACACCAGATGGTTTAATCTGAAACTAGAGAAATGAATTATTCCCAGAAAAGCCACTGTTAAATTATACATGAAACTTGATAGGAGAGCATGTCTTTGATGATCACTTTTGTGAAGGCTAGGCATTTTCCGTGTTTAATAAGAGAAATCATCACTCGATGGTTGCTGAGTTATCTCATCAAAAAAGTTCAATGTGTAGGAAGCTAGCTTGGATCATTTGCTCGTGCTGCTATCACTTTTTGTTGTATTTTACTATTTTACGAACCTACTGAGTGCTCAAAAGCACAATGCAACATGGAATATGTTTCCCTCTAAGAAATCATGAAATGTGGAAGAATTTTTAATGGATTTTTAGCAACAAGTGCAAGTAATGCATTTATTTCTGAATCTAAATTTTTTTGTATATCTGGGAGTTTTGTCTTACTCGCCATAGCAAATACTACAGGCAAGAGGTCTATTAAGCTCATTGTAAAATGATTGACTAAACTTATTCATTGAGTATAATTCTCCTATCTTTGGGTTACATTTTTGATGCGGTACTGTTGAGATTTCGGCAAGTTGCAGTGGAATAAAACGTTTACTATAATGGTTGTAGGTGATTCAAACACTTCATCAGAATAATGATATTAATTCTTGTATTTGATGTTGCGCCTTTCTCTTCAGGTGGAAGACTTAAAATGTTTCACAGGATTTACTGAAAACTACACTGATTGCGTATTTTGTGGACAAACATTATTGTGTAAAGTGGGGCTGGGGACTGTTTACCCCATCCTACTGGAACAAAAATTAGGCAAACATTGATGTGGGACTTGTGAATTTAACATTTCAACTTTACAGTCCATTTTCTCCTCTTGGCTGTGTCAGCTGGTCAGCATTGGTTGAAATTAGTAAAATGTTACACTTCTTAACTACCTGACTCAGGTGGTAGCACTCTTGCCTCTGAATCAAAAAGTTATGGGTTCAAGTCGCCTGTCAGGACTTCGGCTCACGTAGTTTTGGCTGATGCTCCACTCATCAGGAAAACCACATCATTGGAGGTGGCTTTTTTCGGATGAGATGTTAAACCAAAGTGTACCTGTTCAGGTAGATCCCATTGGTATCATTCAAAAAAACAAAATGAGTTTCTCCCAGTTTCCTGACCCACAATCTCCAGATAAAATTGCGACATTGCGTGTGCTAATTGGCTGCTGCATTTGCCTACAAAAGGCCAGTTGTTATGCTTTATAGTCACTCCTGTGAAGCCCTTTGAGACGTGTTCTGGATTGCAAGGATTATTATTAAAAGCTACTGCCTAATTAACTGCCGCTATTTAGAGCTCCAATATAGTCGAGCATTAGCCACCAGAGCTAAGTCAGCATTACTCTGGAAAACATGGAACCACACTACCACCATTCTGCAATTCACAGTAAGCTGCTTAAGCACATAGTAAAGATGCATCGACTTTAGAGGAAAGCTGACATAGCCTGTGTTTATAAATGCACCGATTGTCCACATTGGGGTTTCTTTAATTCTTGCATATTGATTTCTACTCAAGGAGCATGATTTGTAATTTTACTAGCAACAGAATCAATATTTCATATGAGTGAATTAAAACCAATGATACACTTGTGTGAAATAACACCCCAGTTAACACCAGTGCGTATTGATCTACAATTCACGAGGCTTACCGAAGACCTAGAATACATGGCGACTTTTACTTCATAGGCTTTTTTTTCACTCTTGTTGGACAGTGACAAGTGATGAATGTTATGAGCTACAGGTCACTCATTGAAAGAACTGCTTGACTAATGGTCATGACTATCAGTGAGATATCTCCCATTTCTCCTTAGCCCCACATATGTATAATCTAAAAAACAGTACTTCAAATCCTGCACATCAGCAATTCAGGCTTTATAACTTCAGTGATACTTGGATAAATATATTCCCAAAGCTAAGCAAGGTCTTTACAACCAATCTACGTTGTTATCATTCAGTGTGGAGTCCTGTAGCTTGGTGGTTAGAGCACTCGCCTTGCAAGAGAAAGGATCTGATTTTGATTGCCGTCAGGGCGAAAAATTTGGCATGTTTCCTTACTCCACACACGTCTGTTTACCTAACAGTAAATAGGAATCTGGTTGTTAAGGTCGACTGGCAGATTGCTTTTCCGGAGATAATAAAAAATAATAATAATTGGATCACTCAATCCATGACTATTTGTGGGACACTGCTGTATGCAATTGACTGCCACATTTCGCTAACAAAAAATACAGTCAATTCAGTTTACAGTATATTCTGTGAAGTGCTTTGGTACGCCTAGAAGATGTGATAAGACACTGTATCAAATGCAAAGATTATTATTATTCAACTGCAAAAGTAGTGATTCTGAAAAAGGAAAATATGCTTTTGAAATGTTTACAGTGCAATACAATTTACATTTATGTAGTGCCTTTCCCATCAGGAGGATGTCTCAAAAAGCTTGACTCAGCTAGCTGGACACTCAAGTCGGGTGTGGGGGGGGAGATGATGAGAAAGGTGGGGGTAGAAAGATGATGGAAAGCTTGGGTCAAAGAGAAGTCTTGAAGGTGGCATTAAAACGAGGGAAGGGGCAAGTCGGTGGGACTCCAGGATGTTGTACCAGAGAGTGTGAGGTAAATTTTAACTAATTTAGGGCTGAAAAGATTTGCAAGACAAGTAGGATAACTCTTAGAATCTGGATCACCTCTGTTAAGAGCCTTTCTTGTAAAACTACAAAATATTGTAGTTATCGTTATTGGGTCTTACATGTTATGTGGAAGACATGGGTTATGTTTTCCCTTTCTATGCTTTCTTATGTTCTTTTCAGATACCACAACAACAAATTACATTGCATGGCGCCTTTCACCTCAGGAGGACATCCCAAGGCGCTGGACAGTCAAATATCCGCACCCAAGCCAGTGGGTGGGATCAGGAGGGGTGGAGGGTGGGGAGAGTAGGGGTAGGAGGAAGACCTAAGGCACGGTTGAAGAGGAGGGTCTTGAGACGGATCATGAAGGAAGCAAGGGAGGTGGCGAGGCGTAGGGCTGTGGGATGGAGTTCCAGAGGGTGGACAGAGAGGTTGAAGGCCCACCTGCCAGTGATGGGGCAGGCAAGTCGAAGGTCACACAAGTTTTCCAGCACTTTTGGGGGAAAATCCTTAACAGTAATAAATCTCTTGGGTATTCCTACATATAAAAATTACAAACATGTAGAAAAAACAAATGAGCACAGGAGATTTCTATACTGCAAGTTGATTGCTTCATTTACAGATTATATTATGTTTATTTAACCTTTTTGAACAAAATTAATATGACGATTTAAATTTCAAACTCCAGTTTTGTCAGATACAGTAATCAGAGCTTTGTAGTTATCTTGTGTTCCTTCTGAATTAGAAACAGACTAACATTTCAATATATTTATTGGGTACTTTCTGGCTGATTCAAACTAATAGTTTGATCATAGGAACTAAATTGACCGTATATGTGAAAATTATAGGCAATTCCAAACAATTGCAAAGTCATTTTCCCTTTCTATATTGCTGGCTTCAGAGTGTCCTATTGTATCTTGTCATATCTTCTAAGGCACAGGTAATTACTTGCAGTAAATGCTTCTGAGAATCAATTTATGTGGTTGTACGCAGCATATAGATGGAAAAACGATCAATGAAGCACGATGTATTGAAAACAAAAAAAGTAATGAAAGGTTAGCTCTGGAATTCTAAAGCGTATATTTTAAACCTGGCATCCACATCAGACAACTCTGTATAATGAAAATCTAACAGCGTTTCACATTTCGCAAATGCTATTTCTTTCCAAAATGGTTCTAAGCATTGCTCGCTTCACTGATGAACAAACGTCAGCAGAGGTGCTGAATGTGGTGTTTTCCTTATTACAAATTGTGGTATCGGAATAAAAGTGTAATTTGGATGTAACTGCAATGTGTGTGTGTTGAAATAACCCACTGACTCCTGAAATCCATTCCTGCCGGCAGTCACCACTTTCCATATGGAAATCATGAATTCAAAGTAGTGCTATAACGTAACGCTGTGAGTTGGATAAAAAGCAGACTCTTTTTTCACTATCCAAATTAAATGGAATATTTGTGCTGGAAAGAATTTTCAAAGCAACCAATTCCTGCCACTGATACACAACAGTAAGTAATCATTTCACTCATGCACAAGTCTTTTGGAATGTTTCTTGTTGATAATTATTATTAAAATGAGTGCATATTAATTAGTTTCTATAAGAATTGCCTGTGCACATTTATAGGCAACATCACATCTTTCGAGCTGTATTTTTTTTCCCCCATGTAATGATTCAGAAATTCAAGATTTATTTAGGATGGTTTCAATAAAACATTAGTTCCTGAATTTTGTTTTCACGTTTTTTTTAACTCTTGCCGATTTTCTCTCTTCCCTTTCTCTTCATCTCATGAAGATACATGACTCCTTTTTTTCCCTTGGGCTGTTGCATGGTTCAATGGGTGTCAGCAGTCCTCTGGCAGCATGCCCAAGTGGCCATTATTCATGTGTGAACCTTCGCATTGAGAGATGGCAGATTACTCTCATGTGTGGGGAACTACACAAGCAGCTTGAAAAGCAACCTCTCTCCCTCACCCTCCTTTCACCAACCCCTATATTGATCCCGGATAGAGCCACAATGCTAACATATGGACATCGGTGGTCTACATCTCAGAGTATTGCTAAGAAGGTTGTGGGTTCAAGCCCCACATCAGGACTCCAAACTGAACACATAGTCTAGGCTGACACTCCAATGCAGTGCTGGGGTGCACTGCATTGGTGGTGGTTCCTTCCTTTGGCTGTGATGTTAAACCAAAACAACTGTCTGCCAGTTCAGGGAAATGTTAAAGGTCCCATGGCACTATTCGAAAAGTGAAGAGAGTTTCTGTCCTGGCCAACAGTCCTCCAGATTAAAATGGTCATTCACTTCATGGTTGCTTGTTGAACACTACTGTGTGAAATTGGCTGCTGCATTTGCCTGAAAAATACATTCACTGCACCTCACAATATAAGGGATTAAGGGATATGGGGTTAGGGTGGGTAAATGGAATTAGGTTAGAAGATCAGCCATGATCTTGTTAAATGGCGGGGCAGGCTTAAGGGGCTGATTGCCTACTCATGCTCCTACGTCTTATGGTCGTATGGTCTTATAATCCTGTGAAACCCTTGGAAATGTTTGGATGACGGGAAAAGGCATTGTATCAAATGCAATGCTTATTATTGTATCATCCTACAGTCAATCCAAATTATGGGTAATAAGAGATCCCACAGAGAACCAAGAGGCCGACAAGGCAATCAGCAAAGGGAATAACCTCAGTCTGAAAAAAACAAGGGTTATTGATCCATTGTCAGAGCAACCTGGAGCAAACAAGATAAAGGACTGAAAAATGTTTATTCAAATGTAGCAATTGGAAATATAGAATCTCCAAAGTACCTGTTGACCTATCTGTGGATAGCCTAAAAATTAATGCTACTCATAAACGGCAGAGTGGAACTGCAGAAAGAGAAAGTCAGCTAACTTTAACAAAAGACAATATTAGCAGAATTGCTCCCCTCGGCAGTGACACCCCCATTAGGATGACTAGACAACAGATAAATATGGGATTGAGACATATGTCCAAAATTGAGGTGTAAAATTAATAAAACAGTTTAATTTTAACCTCATGCCTAACTTGTATAAAGGGTCAGGAGACTGCCTGTCGGAATTAGAACAGCATGTATTCAAGAATACGTTAATGGACGCACTGGAGTCTTACATAAGACTGGATATGTCAGCATAATTGGGTTATAATGCTTCTCACTCTGCAGTGCTTTTCTATCTGGTAATCCAAGACAGTGAACAGCACTCACAGCACTCCTTGCCAGGGATGCAATAGTTCATCACTAAGACGCTGGCCACTGCCCTGGAACTGGGAGACACACAAAAAACAGTACACGTCAACTTGTGATTACAGCTGTACCCTGGCAAGATTACAAGGTGTGTGCCTCGCATGTGTGTGCCTCTTTGTCTGCTGAAGCATTGATGTTAATGAGAATACAAGTGCCAATAGGATGTCCATTTACTCTGCAACCGTATCTTTTTACGAGAAACGGAGGTACAGCACCTCCCGGGAATGCTTCATCCCGGTTGTGTGATTGGGCTTTTGAAACAGAAAGACGGGCTTCGACACACATGATTTTTGACAAAAAGCTCTTGAGATAATAAGCTATTGTATTCCGTTCGCTTATGAAGGCATGCTGGGAATGATTACTTATTGAGGGAGAATAACAATTGTAATTTTAAAGTAATTTATAGCTCAAAGGTACATCTTACACATTGTAGCAAAATCTACCAAAAGGCTTCAGCAACATGGTTTAAATTGAACCTCGCAATATCTTGCAGATTTTATGTTCATCTGTGCTTGATGGTCAAAGATGTCAGTCACAAAGTAGCTTATTTGCATTAATGCTTTGTTAGTGGACCTAAAGGCATGTAATTTATTAGATTTCAATGTTTAGTCATGCCTTCACTGTTTCCATATTTCTCCGCTGTATATGGGATTATGTTTCTTTATTTTACATCAAGTCACATCACATTTTATTATTCTTTTCCATCTGTACCCTTGAACTGATATCCTAAAAAGCAACTAATTAGATTCTAATCTGAATTGACTGACACACAGTCTGGTAATTAGATATATCTATGCTTTTTGATTGCTAACTTCCTGGAGAAAGCAACCACACTCAGTGTTCAGTGTTACACTATTCCAACGGATTTGAGGCAAGGTGCAAATGTATTATTTTCTTTAAAATGCGAACGGCATTGTCAAACTCAAGAATTAACGCAACTATATTAGAAAATGTGACTTATTGTGTAACAGAAGAAAGCTGAATAAATACATGGATTTTTTTTGACAGTTTCAAAAAGCTGTAAAGGCTATTAGATTTAATGTCATCAGCAGAAATCCAGCAATTCTTTGCATTGTATGATAGCTATTTTGACCGTATTGCTTATATGTACTTTTGAATTCATCACGTTTTTTATTTGTGACCTATTGGAATAAACTATTATACTTTTATATTTGGGGGTGGGGGGGGGTGGTCGGTGGGGGTGTTGGGAGACACTATGTGTAGAAGGGTGCAAATGATTTTGATCAATTGAAATATGTTGACTGAGTAACTGGAATTGAATTCTTATTTTAGTGTTACTTGCTTTGTGAGAAGAAACGGCACGCAGAAACCATCCTTGGTTCACATGCTCAATTTTGATCGAATCTGGTGCAAACTAGCCAAAACCTAGCCAACCTACAGGAAATCACTATAATCATGTTTGTCAGGTAATACATCATATAATAACAACAACAACTTGTATTTATACAGCGCCCTCCATGCGGGATAGTGTCTAGGAGTGCTTATGAGTGGCAGAGCCTGACTTTGAGCCGGGGTGAGGTGGGAGGTGGCCGTACGCACGGTCAAGAGGAAAGTTTTCAGGTGGGACTTGAAAGAGGCGAGAGAGGGGGTAAGGCGGAGGGATTGAGGGAGAGTGTTCCAGAGTTTTGGGGTGCAGTGGCTGAAAGTGCGACCTCCGATGGTGGGGCGGAGGGTGTGAGGGACGAGCAGGAGGCCGGTCCCAGTTGAGCGGAGGCGCCGGGTGGTGGATTGGGAAGTGAGAAGGTCGGAGAGGTAGGGAGGTGCCTGGGAGTGAAGGGATTTGAACACAAAAATAACAATAATTACTAATGTTTACTAAATTCTGCCCTTTCTTATAGTGATCTGACTTCACTTAGTGACCAATACTGACCATTGATTCCTAGTCATTGAAGAGTTGGATTTACTCTCCTCAGCACACTTTTAAATAATACCCATTAATTATAAGAAAGGCAAGGCTAATAGCAGTTGCACTCTTAACAGCTAACAATCCAGAGTCTTTGAACAGCAAAGCTTGCACCTAATTGAAGGAGGGCCTGAGTATACATTTTAAATAATCCTAAACTCATTCCACCACCCCTAACAGAGAAAGTTATCCCTCAAAAGAAGTATAAACGAATACATTGTTAATCATGAAATGTCTGCCTTTGGGCTACACGCTGTGTTCTAGGACTTGGATGTCTCATCAAAGGCATAATTGGAACTAAAAAATATGGAATCTTCATAATTGAGAAATGTTGATTTGAGGAATCTTTCAACCCTCAATAAAATACACTTACAATCAGATGCAATGGTTAGCAATTTGTTATATTAGATTATGGACGTACAATACAATACAAAATGACATTTGTAAAGCGTTTTTCATGTTGTGAGGATGTCCCAAAGCGCTGAACAGTCAAGGATTGGGGATTAAGGTTGTTCCCATACATTTACACATTGATGAATGAAAAGGTATGGTGCCAAGTCAGAGTGGTTTATTGTTTTTCATTGTATGTTTATAGATTAGTGTATGCTTGTGTGTGTGCTAACTGTTTATCAAATTGGATGGAGACAACACATCTGAAGTAAGTGAGTGGTGTGGTGCATTCCAGCAGTGCAAAATTACAGGAATAAACAGAACTGGAATATGGGATTAAATTTACAACAGAAGGAAGCTTGCTGGACTCTGACACAAAGATGATTATCCCATTAATAACTCTTTCTTTTGTCATTGCAGTTGGTGAAGTGGTCTGTCTGAGACAACAAATAAGACATTTTCAAAATAATTATATGATTTCCTCAAATAACTCACATACAGCATCTGTGAAGGATTTTTGGCATTTAGAAACCCAGATCAGAATAATACATTGTATAATATGGTAATAAAGTACCTTCACATTTTACCTCATGGACCTATGAGACTATTAATGGACAATTAACAAGTCTGCATCTCACAGATAGTCCAAGCACAGTGTTTGAAGAACTAGTCTCTGGCCTTTTGTAATACCTGTTGTATTTGCTAGAGAGACTGCCTACTTTAACCATTTTGGATTTTTATTGCAAACAGAATTTCTATAAAATTTCCTTGAGAACACTCAAAAAATTACTCAAAATCAAAATGGTAATCTGCTTTCCTTCTCGGTAACATAAACTTTAGCACTATTTCTTACAGCAGAGATAACAACAACAACAGCAAAATTAAATTTGTAAAGCGCCTTTCACATCGGGAGGATGTCCCAAGGCGCTGTTTAAATAAATCAGTTTAAATGGATAATTAGTCTCAACAGGCAATTAGTTAGCTACAGAAAACCAAATACCATTTTCCTATAGTGTAACCAAGAATGTCAGTGGCTTTATTCCTTTCCACCTTGAAGCAGAGGTAATCTTTGTTTTTCATCATATTTCTGACTCTCTCTCACAAGCGTACATGTTGATAAACTGCCATGGTGGCTTGGACAAGGTGGGAAATTGATCTTTAATGGGTTGACTAAGATTTACAGTGCCTTGCATGTGACTTTGCTGTTTTATTTGTCGAGTCTACTACAGAATGGGAGCAAGATCAGTAGAAACTGATCTGATCCTTGTGTGAATTGCTGAACCAGATAACCTTCATTACTTTGACCCTAAAAATAGAACATGGTTCATATATGTCTCATAGCCACAAAGTAAGCAGGCAGATTAAAACCAATTTACATTTTCTGTTCATGGATCCCAGTGAGGAAAGTGAAGAAATTATTTTATAAATAATAATAATCCTTGCATTTGATATAGTGCTTTTCATGTCTTCTAGATGTCTCAAAGCGCTTCACAGAATATACTGTAAAGTGAATTGACCGTATATTTTGTGGGCAAAACACGGCAGCCAAGTGCGCACAGCAGCGTCCCACAAACAGTCATGGATTGAAAATGACCAATTTATTATGAAGTAGGCTAGAGGCAGAGATCCTCTGAAAGGAATTTGTTTTCTATTTATTGAATGCATGTTTCCTTTAGAGAAGGCAGCTTCTCTCTGTGTCCACAGCAATCTCCACAAATATTACTGGTCAATCACTTCATGGCTGTGGACATTTCTCTGTGCAAATTGCTTACAGCATTCACCCAATAAACACACAGTAGCCCCTGTAAAGTAAACCCTGTGAAGTGCTTTGAGATGTCCTCCCGAAGTGATAGCTGCTATACCCAAAATGAGGATTATTGTTATAACTACAGGAAGACTGGTAAATTGTTATTTTTCCAATTTTGAGGAAGCATGAGGCTGAGAATTGCTAATAGGCTTGTTGACTTGACATGAGCTTATTAACAAACCAGCAAAATAACATTGGAGTCTGTTAGAAAAACAAAACAACTCAAGCACATCTAAAGAAAGTGAAAGAATAACTGGAAGTCCAATGTGTGTTTATGAAAATCGTATGAGAAATAAATTAGAATTCTTTGAGGATAATGACTGACTTCCAGAAAGGGTTTGATAGGCTGCCTCACAAAAAATGTAAAAAAGGATAGTGTAAATTGGATATTAAATGGATTGATCAGTTGCTGTATTTCTCATTAGACGGCTATGACCAGGTGCCTGACTGAGTGATTCAGACTCGTATTTACAATAAGCATTCTCGGCTTTTAAAAATGAATGTAATGTGGGTGTTGAAAGGGAGCATGTCAGTTTGTAGGTGATGTTGCACGAAGTTGGGTGGGCTGTATGTTCAGAGGAAAGGGATAACATTTAAAGCAACTTAGTGAACAAATCATGGAAAGTACTCAATACCGAGCAAAGGAAGGTTCAAAAAGATTAAACAGTATTATTTAACTGATAATTGAAGATTTAAGACAAAGTGTGTGGCAATGAATATTGGGGTATACAGTAAATCTAGGTTTTAGATATTTGATCTCAGAGGTTTAAATTAATATATTTCTTTTAGTAAATTAAAACATTTGAATTGGATAAATCATTGATTCCGTAGGTTATGAAGTGAGAAAGGTTTGGATTAAGAAAAAAAGAAATGATTATTAATAGGCTCCCGAGGGAGACGGTTGAAGCAGGAAGTATTGATTCCTTCAAACACAGATTAGATAGTTTTCTTTTAGGAAACAACATTATGGGAATAGTACAAGGTAGTTCGGGACAGATGTGCATGTGACCACCAGGAAGATGGAAGGCGAACTAGATGGGCCTTGGTTTTTTTTGGTCTAGCATTTCTTAATGTTCTTAATAGCCTTAAAAGGTTTAAAAGGCTAAAGAGAATGATTTTTTCTCATTTTTATGTTCTAGATAATTTAGTATCTAATGCTACATGATCTGAACAGCAGAATATCAGAATGTTACATTTTCAGATATTGGTACCACAATTCTGAAGTAACATTAATACTTTTTTGAAGTTGTGGTGTTGAGGCCACACACTCTGTGTGGAGGAATTTTTTCCCTGTATCTAATGGCCCTGTCAAATCAAAATATTAAAGAAACTTAATTATCTCTTTGACAAAATGTGATCTTCTGCTTGTGTACTTGCCGAGCCACACCTCATGACAGGAGACAATAAAAAACAATTGATTGCTATTAAAAATACTAACCTGCGGAGAGACTGCAGAAAAGAATTGCTTTTTCTGCTCCTATTGCTTCTACACCCCAAACACCTATTCTGTTATAGAGTTATCGATTTGATTGTAATTTATCTACTGAGTTATGCACCCATGTTATGGCTCTGTTTGTTGCTTATTCCAATAGATTAAAAGAGGAATGGTGAGATACCACAATGTAGATTCTTTGTTATTGAGAATAACTTAGTTCCCCTGCATCATTTATTTATATATTTATTTATTATAGAATTACAGCAGGATTTGATTTAGTCAAAATGACTTGTTTACAATGAGGTGCTGTCACAATGAGAAATTCTCATCCTTTTGTTATTATGCAGAACTCATTTTCTGTGATGTATTGTGTCAGATGAGCGTATAAAATTGAGTTACAGCCATCCTTTTATCGACACCTTGGGCTCTAGCAATCTCGAACCACTTTCTTCCATATTACAGTGAAAAAGGTAAAACATATTTAATTTATCCCAACCAAAGTTTACATTTCTATTCAAGTCAGGCCATTATTAATCTTCTTTGTCTGCTCTCCCTTTAGCATGCATATTGCTAGACTCCCAGGTCTCGAAAGTTATAACACCCCAACATAGGACTTTGTCCTGGAACTTACCACGTAGAGAAACATAAGCACAAAAATGCCCACTTCACCCACAAAATATACAGTCAATATATATGAATGTAAGAGCTTTGAGACATCTCAAAGTAATGGCACTATATCAAATTCCAAGGATTATTACTTGTATTATTATTATTACTTCCTACGTTGCATGGCACAGTACATTAGAGGTTCAATGCGTGTACCAGCCCCAGTTTGAATCATATAACAATTCTGTCATTCTTCATTATTGCTGTGCCCCTGAAACCAACCTTACATCATGTCATCTAAACTTCTAAAGGATGACATCGAGCTCCAAATGACAAATCGTCCTTCAGGAGCTTAGAGGTCCTTTCACAGCACTAGAAGAAGCAAATATTTGAATTAACCTTGTCTTCTTTCAAAATAGTATAGGAATTATAATAATATAATAATCCTTGCACTTGATACAGTGTCTTTCATGTCTTCTAGACATCTCAAAGTGCTTCACGGGATATAATGTAAAGTGAATTGACTATATATTTGCGGATGAAACGCGCAAATATACAGTAAATATTTAGAGGAAGGGGTTGTGGAATCCTTTTTACCAGAGTGAATTATCACTCTGATAAAAGATATTCTGCAACCCCTTCATCTAAATTTTAATATTAATATTCCTCTATGATCCCTACAATATCTTGTGAAATATTCTTGCATTTCAGTCCACATCTATGATTTAAAATCTGTTCATTGATAGTCGATTGGCGGATCACGTTCCGGGGATTAATAATCACTTAAAAAAAATAATTTGGTCACCCAATCCACGACTGTTTGTGGGACACTGCTGTGTGCAATTGACTGCCTCGTTTCACCACAAAATATACAGTTTATTCACTTTACAGTATATTCTGCGAAGCGGTTTGTGATGTCTCGAAGAGGTGATAAGGCCGTATATCAAATGCAAGGATTATTATTATTATTATTGTTATTATTATTATAGCATGCACTCCCGAGAGATCATACCAGCATTCTTTAATTTTAAATGTTTCTAATTTTTTTTACGGACCAGGCGGGAATCATTATTGCTCAAACGTTTGGAATTACAGTGCCAGACTCTGACTGGTGGTCATTTGTACTGAGATTCATTGTTGCAGATTATTGTCAAGTCATGTAAATGCAGTGCAGTGTGACGATTTCCAATCAATCTATTGATGTGCCCTAAACCATTGGGGAAGCTGTCAGGATACATCCTGAAGAAGGCAACTTACACAAAGAAATAACTACAAACAAGGGATACGTGCATGAGATTCCCCATAACTGAAAAACAGCCCTGTTGAATGATATTATCTGGCATTCAATTTATCTTAATAATAATGCTAATAATCCTTGCATTTGGTAGAGTGCTTTTCACGTCGGGAGGACGTCCCAAAGCGCTTCACAGAATATACTGTAAAGTGAATTGACTGTCTTACTTGTGGGCGAACGCGGCAGCTAATTGCGCACAGCAATGTCCCACAAACAGTCGTAGATTGAAAATGACCAATTTATTATTGTTTTTGGTTTTGGAGGGATTATTATTAGGCTCTGTGTGGAGTAAGGAAACTTGCCCAAGTTTTTGCCCTTGGGCAATTTAATAATAATCCTTGCATTTGATACAGTGCCTTATCATATTGTCTCATCTCAAAGCGCTTCACAGAATATACTGTAAAGTGACATGGCTAAACATATAAGAACATAGGAACATAGGAACACGAGTAGAATTTTATGGGCAAATGCGGCAGCCAACTTGTGCACAGCAATATCCCAACTTCCTTTGATTCAGGAACTACTAATGTTGGCAACAAAGCAGATGTGCTTAAATTGGAGCAGACTTTTGGGAGTTTGCACTAATGGCCAAATCATTGATGTTTATCCCCTTTGCCTATTATTCTAACGCCTTAGACATTAGAGTCAAACTCTTTAACAAGATGGAGGGAAATAAATGGCTAATTGTGTTTGCTAAGGGCTGTTAAAGGCCATTTAGTCAGCAGCAATTCTAGGGTACATGAAAAAGTATTTGACTTCTGGTCAGATCCATTGTTAATGAGATTAACAAAGAAGTAAGACAGCAGCAAAGACCTAAATAAACAGTGCAGTGAAACGTTCTGCCTGAGAGAGCATGATGGTAGAAGCATTGGCAGATATATTGCAATGAAGGAAGGAGGGTATTCAGGGAATGGAAGACGTCACTGTGTGCATGAGAAATGTTGTTATTTTTACCCACCACAAATAAAACAAAATAATAATAATCCTTGCAGTTGCTATAGCATCTTATCACGTCTTTTAGACGTCTCAAAGAGCTTCACAGAATATAATGTAAAGTGAATTGACTGTATATTTGTTGGCAAAACTTGGCAACCAATTGCGCACAGCAGTGTCCCACAAACAGTCGTGGATTAAAGTGACCAATTTATTATTGTTTGTTTTTTTCTTGAGAGATTATTATTAGGCGTGTGGAGTAAGGAAACTTCCCCAAGGTTTTGCCCTGCCAGGAATCAAACCCAGGTCTCTCGCTTGCGAGGCGAGTGCTCTAACCACTGAGCTACAGGATTCCAAATACTGATTTACCACATATAATTTGTGAACAAACTCATAACACAGGCAGTGTCTACCCTAAACTCACTGTTTGAATGCACAGTTACTCACAGTAGTAATAAACAAGATGACAGTGAATTCATAGCTTTATTCATGATCTGCAGCAAGTGGGCACATGCTGGAGCTCTGCCTTGCCGTTTGGCAAGCATTCTTGCAAGAGATTTATGGATTCTGACGCTGAACTTAATGCATTTTTGCAGGACTAGTGATGTGCATGTTTAATGTGGTTCATTCAAATATTTGCTCCTTATGTCTGGTGAACTTCTCCTTATCACTGTGCACATACCCTTCTCAGCACTCTTCTAATGGTAGTTGGCTCCATAGTGGATTTCCTGCGTTGAAACCTGACACAAAATACACATTCCTTATATCTGCAGGAATTATGGATTCTTCCCACTCAGTTCCTGTTAACCATGCAAGCCAAAGCCCTAATGTGTAGAGTAGTCCTGGCTGGACAAGCAGCAGGAAACTTACCAGAAACAAACTATCTGCAACTAACTCTAATGTCCTTTGTCATTACTATGTTAGTGATAAGGGACTCCGGGGCTATGGCCATAAAGCTCTCAGAGGTGGCAACTGCCACCACTTGAGAAGCCCTACTTGAGTGTACAGAGTCGCCGCTGACAACTACCGACTAGTAGGGATAATTAAGGTTCATGTGTGGTGCTCTCATGGAACAAGGAGGCTCTTTACTGGGCTCTCCTAGTTCTGTGAAGAAATCAGACGGAATGCTATCAATACATGTGAAAATGTATGCATTCAGGCACTGCTATACTGCCCCCAAATAACTCATCTTTGTCATTACATTCACTCTGTTGCGTTGGTGCACCATCACTGTGAATGGACACGATCTCGAACCATATCAAGCAAATCACATAAGATCCGAGTGACGCCTCTGACTAATGATTTCTGCTCCCTGAGGGTTGGCCGTCCCCAGCCATGAAAGCTCTCCCTCCCAAATAAATCGACTGTTGCCACCTCAAAGTGCTTGAGTTGCTTCAAGTCTGGGCATTCAACAACGAATGCCCTGCGCGCTTTCCTTTTGCACATTAGTTTTGCTTGCGAACATAGGAGCAATGGGGATTGAGACATAGTGATTTAGTTCATGGAAAATCCTTACATAGCACATTAGCTCTCCCATCATGCATGTTCATTGTAATTAGAATTTTCACATTGATTGCTTTTCCTGGTCCAATGTTGCTAATATTTCTCTGAAAGTGCAGTTGTTTTGTGAGCACATATCATATCACAACTTCAGGTTTGCCTGTGGTCCACCCGCACCTCAAAATAAATGCTTTGTCGTGGCACTTTCCCTCCAGATGTGCAATTCCTTCAGAAATCACGTGCTGGGTACACTCAAGCTCTCATCTCATGCTGTCACATTTCCCATGTGTTTGTATGGATGAATAGGTGGCGTTCCCAATAAACGTATACTGCGTGTTTGCTCCACCTGTGTGTGTGTCTGTAGTGTCTGTGTATTGTGTGTGTGTGTGTAGTGTGTGTGTGTGTGCTCATGTAGTGTGCGTGTAGTGTGTGTGTGTAGTATGTGTATTGTGTGTGCGCGTGTAATGTGTAGTGTGTGTTCCGTGTGTGTGAAGTGTGTGCGGGTAAGAACTTGCAGGACTTCCTCTGAAACCCGCCGTTCATCAATTTATTTTATTTACATGTATTTAAGAGGAAGCTTGATGCATTAATAAAGGGGAAGAGAATAACAACCCACAACACAATTGGCTGCTGCGTTTCGCCCACAAAATATACAGTCAATTCACTTCACGGTATATTCTGTGAAGCACTTTGAGATGTCTCGAAGATGTGATAAGGCGATATATCAAATGCAAGGATCATTATTATTAATAAAAGAGGTGTGTGGGAGAGGGGAATAAGAGGGGTGGAGGCATGTGGAATGTAATGGTTTATTTGGACCAGGTGGCCTGTTACCGTGGAGTATCATTCTGATTCTCTGTAATTTTTTATATCGTATCCCTTACGCCTTGAATTCCCCACTCCATAGTTTGTGATTTTGTATATTGTATATATTGGATGGTTAGTTGTTTTCTCGGCACGATTTACATGTTGTTGGTTGCAGCTGGCCAATACGCTTTTGTTAAAGCTGGCATTTGTCACAAAAAGCCATTAACAATGCCAGGCATTCATCAATTTCATTAGCGTCCCTTTCAAAAATTAATTAAAAAGGCTTTATGCCCAATCGTAACAGAGACAAAACTGTTGGGGGCTCTGTGATTATGTTGTGGGGGGGGTGGGTGGGTGGGGGGGGGAATAGACGTAGTAAAAGTTTGAAAAGTGTTTGTCACTGTTGAATTCACAATTGAACTAAGATAACTCAAAAACAGCACCATTGCTCTCTCTCTGTATATAAAGTGTAGAAGAAAAGCCACATTTGCCTTACGAGAAAAACATTGCACTTATTATTCTACAGGACTTGTCGAATTTCAGTACTCACTCTTGAAAACAAAAAGATAAAGAAATCTTTAATAAACATTAATTATTTTGATAGATTAGGATAGTCACTGTTAAATATTATATGTGTTACCAGAGATTAATTTGCCCAGACTCCCACGTGAATTGGCATTTATTTATTTCAGTGTTTCTGATCTGTAATTATACTGTTTTACTGTGTAATGACCAATTAACTGTTCTGTCCTTTTGTAATGGCATTTCTTTGCAACTCTTCCGAATTTTGAATAATTTAACTGCAACTCCAATCATACTTGAAAATAGATTGGAAAATAGATTATCAACGGCAAGATTATAAATCTTCAAATGCTATCTTTTGTTTTAAGACTTGAAGGGCCAGTATTTGCTAGTATTAGTCTCATTTTCAGTAGGGAAAGTGGTAAAACAATGAAGAGAGATAATTAATCTGTGTTTTTCATGAAAGCTAATGCACAAAAGATGCGTATTTTGACATTAAGGAGCAATGCAAAGCCCAATATTACTAGTCATGCAAATCTAGTGCTAATTGGGATTACATAGTCACACAAAAGTTAAACCTTTATGATATTTTGAGCTACTAATTATGCAAAGCACAGAAAACATTTCTGTTTAGTTTGTGCCATCCAGCTTTCAGTGTCCAAGAAAATGGAAAGCCTGTAAATAGTGAAGAAAGTATACTGCACCCTAACGTATTGTTAAAAAGGAAACGTTGATTATCTGATTGGCTGGGAGTGTCAAGATTTGTAATTGACAAATTAATGTGGCTTGATAATAAGATTCCTAATAAATAATCCTTGCATTCATATAGCGCCTTATCCCTTCTTCGAGTCATCTCAAAGTGCTTCACAGAATATACTGCAAAGTGAATTGACTGTATATTTTGTGGGTGTAATGTAGCAGGCAATTGCGCACAGCAGGGTCCCACAAACAATCGAGGATTAAGTGACCAATTTATCTTTATTTATTTTGAAGAATTATTATCCCCGGAAAAGTGATCCACCAAACAACCAACAACCGCATTCCTACTTACTGCTAGATAAATGGAGGCGTGTGGAGTAAGGAAACATGCCCAACGTTTTGCCCTGCTGGGAATTGAACCCAGGTCTTCTCGCTTGCGAGGTGAGTGCTCTAAACACTAAGCTGCAGGATTCCGAATTGATATCAATTCGATTGATGGAATTTTGTAATCCTTGCATTTGATAAAGCGCCGGTTATGTTGAAATCTTTCAACGTTGTTCATAGATAATTGATGTCATGTGTAGTGACTGTAAATAAATAAAAACATACTTTACTTCAATGCTAAATTGAGCAATCGTTTCTCATCATAAAGCCATAGAAAAGATATAACTATTTGAAGCAATCATAATATAGATCCTAAACTGTCTTTGCTGTTAAAGTGTGTGTGTGTGTGTGTGTGTGTGAGAGACCACAGAAAATTGCCCCATGTTATCACCACTGCATATTACATGGTGATGTATTCACAATGCAATAACATGTTTGAATACAGAGTGGTGGTGTTTCATTTTAGCATTTACAAAGCAAACGTGTATACCACTTTTTTTCCGCACAAAGGCTTTTTACAAAGAAATGGTATCTATTTAATTCTGTTACATTAACCACATTCTGTGGCCAACCAGCTGAATGACAAACTATCAGCAAACCCATCATCCGGCTGGAATATTCAAAACGATTTTGCTCTTTTGCACTATTTATACGTTCTGTAATTTCATCAGTCTCAAAATACCATGAGTTAGTAATGTAACCATTTATTTCATTTCCCAATATAAAACATGGTTATCTTATCTGAAACCCAAACTTTCAGGATACAGAAATGTTAAACCTTGCAATGAAAATTTCATTCAGACCTGAGGAAGAAGCTAATTATATAAATGCAGTACCACATAATTGACATGTAGGCGCTGTCAATTTATCTTCTGTTGTTTTTTTAACCTGTCAGACCTGAAACGTTCACTCACTTTCCACTCTCCATAGATGCTTTTTTTTTGTGGGAAATATACATTTATTTAATTATAAATTTGGCACAACTGAAATCCCAAACAAACACAATGCACAACGTCTTCTGTTACAATTTTTTCCTTTTCTCCCGATCCAAAAAACATTCCGTTGTTTACAGTACATTCCTTCACCACACATAAGTTGTGCACACGTATTTTGGGCGCTCCCTTTAACACAGTCGGGAGTCACCTCCATGTGCATCACATCCATGTGCGCGCCCTCACACACCCTGATATGGCGCACTTGCCGCTTTCGGAAAGCGCCCCGACGTACACCGTGCGTGCGCATGTTTACCGTACACACATTTTCAGGACGCTCTTTGGTTACATCTCGAGCGACCTTCTGTATCTGCCTGACCTGATGAGTGTTCCCAGCGACTTCTGTTTATATTTCAGATTTCCAGCATCTGCAATGTGCTTTTGATCTATTATGCAACATTTGTGCATTAGCTTTCATGAAAGACACAGATTAATTCTCTCGCTTCATTCTTTACCACTTTCACTACTGAAAATTAGACATTTGTTTACTTCGAGGCAAAGTCCCTGTTCGATCAAAAAATATTGAATAGCAACAGATCATTTCATTTTGAAAGGACATATGCAAGGCTGTTTTCAACCTTTCTTCTGTATGTTTGTGTGTGTGTCTAGTGAAGTAAGAAACCAATGGTCTCCAAACTAAAACAACAGACAATATTTAATATTTCCTTCATTTTAAACAAAAGAATATTGATTACAATTTCCATGCCAAATCTTTATGCTCATATTTGCTTTAAACAATGCTGAGGGAATTTGCCTAATTGTTTTGTAATCATGATTTTGAATATGCATAAAAATGACTAATTTTCACATTTAATACTGTTTATTCACAAAGCTATTACTCCCCAGAAATAATTAGATTAGAATCCACCTCACTGATTTTAATAATTGTTTAAATCCACCCACATGCTTCTGCATGGAACAGTTTTGTTTAAAGTTGTGCAGATAGGTTTGATTGACAGAATCAAATCCAAGCATAATTTTTCTAAATTTTTATAAAATTCAGCGCTGAATATGTCGGAACAAAGTTTGAATTTTGCTCCCAAATTAAGCCACATATCATTGAAATCGTTTGGTGATAAACATTATTGAAACGCTGCTGCAAACGAACTGTAATGTGTGCGATGTCAAAACATTATGCTGCATACAAAGTTTTTTTGACTCCCTGTCAAAACCTCTTTACATTTTAACATTTCATTTGTATCAATTTGCTTGCCACAGACAAATCGTTAAAATGCTTTTGGTGTAGGAAATTGGAATTTAAGAGGTATTCTAGACTGATGTGCGTCATTTCGCAAAGCAGAAAAAAAACCCAAGCTGGTCAAGGTCCCCACATTTCAGGAAACAGCAACTTCACAGAAATAAAGAGGCCAACAAGAAGTCAGTGCTGTGGAGGATGTATTTTCCCCTAATAATTTAAATTGTTTTATTCAAATTGAAGTAGGGCAATTTCATGTTTCCTGTCAGTCAGGATTCAATTTATGAATTCATCCATATTTTATCACATTAATGCCACACAGTCCAGACTTAAGCTGAAAAGATCTTTACAGAAGGTCAGATCTGAAAACAACCCATGAGAAAAGCCTCAGAGTGAAAATTGAATCCCGTCTGCCCTTCATTTCTGTGTCATATACAAACAGGTAAAAATTTAAACTTAATCTTCAGTATATTTAAAATCAATAACATATTAGTAAGGCTACGTACAAAGCATCAGTCCTTAAATTTACCACAAAATGAGTTCAAGTCTGGTTACTGATTCATTTTTAGGGTAGTCAGCATGCTTTCTTCTTAAATGGCATTTTCTATTACAAACCCAATTTTTTACATTGAATAGTCTTTTAATAACTGACTGGGAAAGTCCAGCTAAGCAGAGGAAAGTTGAACCATCGAAGATATTAATCATTTTGTCTGTCTGAAATACGGTGGTGCAGTGATCAATTCTACCAGATTGATCAAAGTGAAATTTCTCTATAGTGTGACTGTTCCAACATAATTTTCAAGAGATTTCAAAGGTATAAACTAAACATCTGCTGCAAATAGAGCATAATATCTGCAGTATTATTATGTATAATCCTTGCAATTGATATAGCATCTTTCACATTGGAAGAATATCGCAAAGAGCTTCACATCATTTACTGTAAAGTTTAGTAATTGTGTATTTCGCAGACAAACATGACAGTGAATTTGCACTCGGCAATGTGCCACATACGGCCATGAAGTGGGAGGGGGTAATGTAAAGATGGGGAGAGAAGGGGCAAAATGGAGGGAGTTTGGATGGAGTTGCAGAGAGCTGAACAGAATGGCTGAAACCTCACTAACTGATGCTGGGGCAGATCAGGCGGGGGACATGAAACAGACCAATGTTAGCTGGCAGCGATCAGGCAATAGGGTTGAAAGAAGTCAGAGAGGTAGGATGGAGTGAGGCTGTGGAGGGATCCTTTATAATAGATCAATAATAATAATAAGCCTAATATTTGAGACAGCGCCTTATCACGTCTTTGAGACATTTCAAAGCGCTTCACAGAATATACTATAAAGTGAATTGACTGTATATTTTGTGGGCAAAACCCGGCAGCCAATTGTGCACAGGAGCGTCGTGGATTGAGTGATCAAATTATTATTATTACTTTTTTGATAATCTGATAATGATCAAATCCCTTACCCAGAATTATTTTAAAATTCTTGGGATTGGGGAATTGTGTATGATTCAGCAAGGCAAAAGCTAATCAACACCTGATTAGGGAAATAGTATTATTGCTAACAGAGGGGAAAACACACAGAAGTAGTATGCTTTGTGAGGTTCTCATCAGCATAGTCTTCTCAGGAGAAACTTGTTTCTGTGTATTCCCCAGTGGTTGAGTTTGATTTGGTTTAAACTACAGTTCGGTTGAAATCTCTTCTGTATTAACAGTAGACATGTAGATTGAGTGATGCTGAATTAAAGTGTCAGAATAAATATTTATGATGGCTCAACCTTGCCATTACCTCATGGAATCACAGTTTCTACATATGTTTATTCATAGTTCTGTTAGAAGAGTTTCAGAACCATAAATTAGTAATGTTTTAGAAAACTACTTGCAGATATTTTAAAATAACAGCAGAATTGGGGTGGTTGTTATACGGTTAAAAACTTGCCATTTTAATCAATACATTTAATTTAATTTGAGTTGTGTTAATTAGAATGGGAATGGGTTAATTAGCACAAGGAACATTTTAAGGAATACCGCAAAGTTTGTGCATTAAAAATTTGAAGCGGTGGGGATGGGTGGGGGGTGAGGTGTTGGGCACAAATTGGTGATTTACACAACGTTTTCGCAATGGGCGATGAACTGAATCATCAGTTTCATTCACAATATATATACAACACATCTGCCACCACAGATGGGATAGTAAATAGCATCTGTGACTCTACTACCTGGGAAAAGCAGTAGACCCATTTAAATGCCACAATAATTCAAAGAAGACTCTTCGTTATCCAGTCTTTTAACCGTTTTAGTTATTTTGAAACAAGTGTGCGCACTTAACGATATGCATTCTGCAATAATGTTAAAGACAGTTTTTCTGCAGCAAGACAGTTTGACATTCTATACCTCCACAGGGACATACAATAATACTGAGAAACGTGGGTACTAATCATATCTTGCCAACCTTTGAAAGGACAGTAGATAAGAAGAAATAATTTTAACATGCTGCGGCTGGATAGATGAATAAGAAAATTGCTTTTAAATACTTTTCAGGGAATGGAATTAATTAACTCTGCATATGGAATTTGATAACGGGTTTCCTAGATGCTAATCTGCATGTACAAACATGTTGCTAAATTAAAATGTAAATGCTCTGTATTTCTGGCAGTTACTCTGCTAAGAAACTAATTTTTTTTTAACACGTCTGAGCGCACTTTTTCAATTTGGTTCGCAAACAAAATGCAACAGTTAATTATTAGCCATGGAGTTGTGTTGACTAGGTTGTGAGATTAAATGAATGGTAGCATTACAGTGGCACTTGAAAGTAATGTATATTAAAACAGTTTCCTTACTTCAGCAGTCTTATGCTATTTGTCTTTACGTTCATAGACCTAAGGAGGCCAGTGGAGCCCTGAGTTGGCTTTCAAGCACTTGTCTGGCTCAGTTAGCTCAATGTCAATAAAAAATAATGAACCGAGTTGGAGCAACAAGCAAGGATGAAGAGAGCTGAATCTTCACTCCTCTTTGATCGGGGAATTCAGAGTTGAGCGATGACTACCTTGTCAAGCTGAAGGAATTGCCTGTTTGGATCAAACCTTGTATCCAACAAACCTATGAAGTATTGTTAACTTATTGGTGGCTCATCTTCGCTTTGGTAACGTGAACCATTAGGAGCAATTGCATATTGGTACAGATTTGATGCATTGTATTGTATTTATGTACAAGTTAAATATTGATCAGTTTCCCACAATTTACTAGACAACAAACTTTCAAGAGATTGTGGTGCCACCAGCAATAACTAAGATTACATGCTAGAAGTTTAACTGCACATAATCAGTCCATGCAGTTCTAAAGATAAAATCATTACAGTCAGGAAATATTTTGGTAGAGGTAGATGTCCATCGAGTTTAGTGAGAAATGGCAATGGGTACTAACAGGAAAAATATGAGTGCTCTCTTTCCACTGAAGAGCTTGCAGAACATTGCCATCTCAGATTTATAGGTCATTATAATTTAAGTTTTGAAATATCAAAAATATTCACAGCTAGTTGTTATGATTTTTGACAATCTTAATCTCTCCGAATTGAAATCTGATACCCGAATTTAGTGTGAGTGGACTCCACCTCCGACCCAGAAATGTGTGCACATCCATCCATGTTTCATCAAAGAGAATGAAGAATATTTACTCAGCTTCACACCTCCACTATTCCAGACTCCAGCAGGACAAGAACCAATGGACTTCATGGAGCATTTAATAACCACAGTTCACAACCAGTCGAGAAGCAATGGGCAGCCCAGTGAAGAGCTTTCAATGAAACACAGGGAGCAAGCTCCAGCGTGATTCACATCCGTATTGCACGACTTGGGAAACCAGCTCTTCCAGGTGATTTTAACAATAAGACTCAAGCACAATCCTCATAGGTCAAAAATGCATCAGCCCTATTTGGACAGAATCCTAGTGATTTGCAACCATCAGTGCAGTTTTGCCCACACAAAATATACAGTCAATTCACTTTACAGTATATTCTGTGAAGCGCTTTGAGACATCTCGAAGATGTGATAAGGCGCTGTATCAAATGCAATGATTATTATTCTAATGAGCATAGTAGTAGACCAGTAACTGCACCATTGAATCTCTGGTGTCGTAGAGTGATCCTGTTGTTCCTCTGTGAAGATAGGGTACTAACATTGCACACAATTTTCTACACGTTAACTTTTTTTTCCTATTACAAACCCAGTATGCAAGGTTTTGATCTATTCAAATCCTTTTGAGAGGAATCTTATGCTATGTTTATGCAGATTTATGCTGCTCGTTCCTCACTGCATTAATTAAACAATCTTTTTCACTTGCCCTTTCCTCATATACACAAGTGCTGTTCCAATATGCAGAACCTTATCCCATCTGTTTAATTGGTCCAGATCTGTTTGTTGTTTATCTCTCATATATTTACCACCTGCCATGTAGTTTGGTATCATCGATAAATGGTAGGAAATTGCTTTCCTCCAAATCACCTCTGATTAATGTGAACTACAGAGGTACTGGAATGGATCCATGTGAAACTTCAATACTTACTAACCCTGAAATGGAGCTTTTTTTATTTACTTCTGCTTCATATTACGAAGTAATGAGTAATTAATCCAGCTAGCTGGTTTGACATTAATTCCGTGAATCCAATCAAATCTCAAATGTGGATCTTTATTAAATGCCTCAAAAAATATATCCACTGGAAAGCTTTCATCCACTAGTTTAGTTGCGCTCTCAAGGAACTCTAGGAAATTAGCAAAGCATGACCTATTACTTCAAAACCGTTATGGTCCCTGTGTTCATTAGATGCACAGCAACAGTACCCTTTATAATCCTCTCAAACACTTTGAATTAAATTACTATTTTAAAGTTGCCCTAACCAACAAATTCTAGAATACTAAAGTACTTCTCAAATAATAGCCTTACATAAATGAAAAACATAATGTAGTTCCTTTCAGATACAGTCAAACACAGAGAGTTACATCTGTCGTTAGAGCTGTCAGCTAGGCAATTAAGCATACCTAGTGATTGACTTACATATTGTATTTAAATTAAATGCCCTTTATTGAAAAGGGGCTTTTGTTTGATGACTTAGGTTTTAGGTCAATTTAGAGCTAGACGAGACACAAGTTTGCAAATCTATGTTTTATGGAAAATTATTAAAAGAGAAACATCTTTAGTATGTGTGATACAAATAACAATGGCAAAATGTTTCTGTGGAAGCAGGCAGCAAAAAATGAATTGTTAATAGATATAACCTAATTAAAGAGAGAGTGAAATAATAGCTGGGAGTGCCTTGTAAGGTAATAAAACACTCAAGTAGCTGACTTGATGTTGTAAATCATAAGCGAAAGTTTGAACATTTAATCTATGATCCACACTCTGTACATTACAGCCCTCAACATTCTTACAAATTTAATTTATTCCTTTATATTTCCTGTAGTCATCACCATTACGCCTGCTAAGTGTTTCTATGTGACTCTGTTGCAATGTGACTGGCTGAAGGGTATTGTATAAATCCATGTCATTGGACATAACGGGATTACCTGAGATCAAATGAAGGATTTGTGGCAAAATATTAAACCGAGCTTCACGTTGTTGCACAATTGATGTTTTTCAGACCAGAAAACATATTCGCTGGAAATTTCATCACTTCCACACATTCTGTTGTGAAGTCTACAGTGCTCAGAAAACCAGTCTTATCAGTGAGTTATTTTTGATTGAATTATTTAAAAGGTTAATGCATTCCATAATCTTCAACACTGATGGTTTCTACCAGAAACTCTTGAGAACTAGCAACGCCCAATTGCTTGGGAAGAATATTGCTAGCATTCCTTGTGTAAAATATTCCACATGGATGAAGAGAAAATGTATAAATTTGACAAAGGAATACCCAAAAATGTCAACAGATGATATTGCAGGAATTCATAGCCACAATCAATATGTAGCTGGAAAATAAGCTTGTGTGGCAAATATAAATTGCAATGTAATAACATATGTCAAGTGCTTGAACATTAAGGTAGATAGAAGGATTCAACAAATCAAATCATTGAGAAAAGTCAAAGACTGCTGGGCAAAAAGACTGCAGAGTTTTGCGACTTTTAAGAATTTTCAGAGTCCAAGATGAGAAAACCTGACATTACAGTGGATGTTTAAATAAAAATTTTAAAAAATAAAATGTCCCCATCTGAACCCAGAAATACAATTTTTGTTCTTGTAATTTTGGAGTGGGAAAAAAAATTAATAGCTACCAAACTGCAACTGTGCTTAGAGGTAAGTTTCATTTCACAGTGCATAAAGGTCACGGTTTAATTATTTTCAATTAATCTCCATAGGTCTCCTCAATCTTATTTACATTCATAACACAACCTTTATCCTGCAGTGCACTGATAACTTATGCACTTCTACTTTGTGAGAAATTAATTTGCAGTTTTGACTTGTTGCAGATTATTGACATACGGGTGCCTGTGTGGTTTCAAAAGCTTGCAGCAATTAAAGTTTTACCATTCTGTTAAAGGTGCCTTTCATCCAGTGTCGTGGCTAACAATCTCCAAATAAAACTGGTCAATTCATTGTAGTAGAAAAGCTGAACATGACATCAAGTCGAACTTTGGAGGTGCCGCCAATACAAAAATCCTTCACAGTTTAGCTGTGAAAACATTAAAACCTCACAAAATAATCCTGCTCGGAGAAGCTGGAATCAGAAGGCCTTTCGTATTTCTGAGCTGTGCAGAGGATAGTTGCAGGTGGTGGACTGGTACAATGAGGAGATTGATGAGTGTCAACATGTTTTTGTAACTGTGCCCAGGACATTGCATTGGATGAGATCCAGAGATGTAATGGCTCCAGGCAGACGTCTGCAGAGGTCTGAGCAGCATCAAATACATTTTGTTGCGCTGAATCCCAAGTGATTCATTTCCTGTCTCTCCTGCTTTTTCTAGCAGGTGTAGAGAGGAGATGGTTGTAAGTGGGTAACTTATGTGTTAGCCTGGCTTAGCTTGGTAGCACTCTCACCTCTGGGCTGTAGGTTCAATCCTGCTTTGGGATTTTCAACTCATCTGTCTGGGTCTAATCTAACACTCCATCAAAGTGCTGGGTGGAGCTCTGCATTATCAGTGGTGCCACCTTCAGGTGAGACATTCAACCAAGGGCCTGTCTGCCTGTACAGGTGGATGTTAAAGATGCCATGGCACTATTTGAAAAGAGAAGGGTGTCCTGGTCAACAAGCCTCCAGACAAAATTGGTTGGTTTGTTGTAGGACATTGCGATCCGCAGTTTGCATGTTTGCCTACAATTCCACAATCACTATACTTTACAGAATATTTTGAGATGTTTTCGATAGCTATATCAACTGGAAGGATTAGTATTAAAACACTTGACCCCAATGGATAGGATCCCTTTTTAGGACAAAGTAGATCAGGATCATAAAGACCCCAATATCTTGGATGAAAATAATCTAGACTTGTAACTAAGATATGTGATGACTCATCAATCTCACTCTGAATTTTCCAAAGTCTAGTTATCTGTAAGAGTAAAATTCAATGCTAGTCAGAACACAACTTAACTGTTACCTCTGGGCTCACACTTCATAGATAAACATCAGTGACTGACCAGGGCACGGTTCAATGTACTGCTAGCTTCTAATTTAGTTAATTGCATCCAAAGATAACATGACAGCAATACATTCAGTTTATGGATTATAATAGCACAGCATTAGCAGAGTTCAACTTAACCTTCCATAGATCAGTTTCAATGTTAATGCAGCACAGCTACTGTGTTCAATTCAATATAATATAGGAATTAAGCTCAATATTATCAATATTATAGTACACTTGTGATAAGTCTCTATAGCCTGTTAGCATTAAATGCTGCCAGTAAGTGTTTGACTTAGACGGTTTTAATGCACAGAACTCTAGAAAATCTTTTTGATCAGCTACGAAATAAACCCAGTTTGCTGAAACAACTCGATCTATGCGTATATGTGTGCGTATGTGTGTGTCGGGGGGATGCTGCTTCAGGTCACTGTCTTTGGCAGTTTTCTTTTCGCCTGCTTTATCGGCAGAAATCTTTCAGTAATTCTGACTAATACCTTGCATGTCCTTAGGTTTCTCCACATTGCTAGGCTCTCTACCTTTCAATTCATCCAGTTCAACTGTACCAAGGCAGAGGGTGACCTACCTGCTGCCTGTAGACCAACGTTAATTCAATAATTTCGTTAGGCAGTCTGACCATTAAGAGAATTTTTTTTTTGCACATATCCCTTCCTTCAAGGCACGACTGAACTACATAAATACGTCATTGAAACTAAAACTGTCTGCCTAACTTAATGAGAATTCCTCCCTCGTGCAGTTTTATGTGTGAGAACATGAAGGAGCGTGGCTGCATTATTGTCTGCCTGAAACTATTTCTCCAGAATTGTTTGGCCTTGACAGAAACAGAACAATTCTTTTGTCATCTGGATTGCCTGATATCTGGTTCCAATGACTAATATGGGTATCAACTCTATTGCATTGCTTTTACAGTGGATTCTCCTGCACCATTGTATCTTCCAAGGAGTGGAGTGGTTTGCTTCATCCAATATGAGGCTTTCATACAGGGGGGAATTGAATGAGGATGGAGTCAGAAATCTCAGAGGAACACAATACCTTGTTCTCAAAAAATATACCCGGTCACATCACTTTACAACATATCCTGTGGAGCGCTTTGAGACATTTTGACAATACGATCAGGCGCTACATCAAATGCAAGGATTATTATTATGAAATCCACTTTTTCCTTCTTGAAGACCTCTGCCTTGCTCAGTTGATAGGAAGAATTAAACTCTTTTACACATCAAAAAGATGAGTTGATATAAGACCATAAGATGTAGGAGCAGGAGTAGGCCATTCGGCCCCTCGAGCCTGCCCTGCCATTTAATAAGATCATGGCTGATCTTCTAACCTAATTCCATTTACTAGCCCTATCCCCATATCCCTTAATCCCTCTATCCTTTAGAAGTCTATCAACTCAGTCTTGAATATGTTCAAGCACTGAGAATCCACAGCCTTTTGGGGTAGAGAATTCCACAAATTCACTACCCTCTGAGTGAAGAAATGTTTCTTCAACTCAATTCGAAAAGACTGACCCTTAATCTTGAGAATATAAACCCTAGTTTTAGATTCTCCAACCAGGGGAAACAGTCTCACGGCATCTAGCCTGTCAAGACCCTTAAGAATCTTATACGTTTCTATAAGATAATAATAATAATCCTTGCATTTGATATAGCGCTTTTCACGTCGGGAGGATGTCCCAAAGCGCATCATAGAACACACTGTGAAGTGAATTGACTGTATATTTGTGGGCGAACGCGGCAGCCAATTGCGCACAGCAATGTCCCACAAACAGTCGTAGATTAAAAATGACCAATTTATTATTGTTTTTGGTTTTGGAGGGATTATTATTAGGCTCTGTGTGGAGTAAGGAAACTTGCCCAAGGTTTCGTCCTCTGCCTGGAATTGAACTCAGGTCTCTCACTTGCAAAGCGAGTGCTCTAACCACTGAGCTACAGGACTCTGCATCACCTCTAATTCTTTTATATTCTGGAGAATATAGACCTAGTTTACTCAATTTATCCTCATAGGTCAATCCACTCATCCCAGATACCAAGCTAGTTAATCTACGCTGCATCCCCTCTAAGGCGAGTATACCCTTTCTTAAATAAGGAGACCAAAACTGCACACAATATTCCAGGTGCGGTCTCACCAAGGCCTTATGCAACTGCAGCAAGACTTCCCTACTCTTGTACTCTAACCCTTTTGCAACAAATGCCAACATGGCATTAGCCTTCCTAGTTGCTTGTTGTACCTGCACACTAACTTTCTGCGATTGCACTATAAGGACACCCAAATCCCTCTGAACACTAACACCACCTTGTCTCTCCCCCTCTAGAAAATAATCCACTTTCCTATTTTTACAACCTCGGTGAATAACTTCACACTTCCCCACATTATACTCCACCTGCCACCTTCTTGCCCACTATCTAGCCTGTTTATTTCCCTTTGCATTCTTCTTGTGTCATCCTCACAGCTTACTCTCCCACCTAGCTTTGTATTGTCTGCGAATTTAGATATGTTAGTTCTATTTCCTTATCTAAATCATTGATATAGACTGTAAATAATTGAGATCCAAGCACCTTGTGGCATTCCACTAGTCACATCCCGCCAATCTGAGAAGGACCCATTTATCCCTACTTTCTGTTTTAACACATGGGGTGTTATGTGCCACATGGTTATGGCCCCTTTCTAGACAGAAGGCTTTGATGCCCACTTGTTACTTTTATGAGGTCATTCAATCCAATAATAATAACCTCAGTCTTTTAATTCCATTAAAATATGATGCACGTGTTTCAGAATACACGGTTTCTGTGCTTGCAGGGTCTCTGTGCTATTTTCCTAAAAATAACTACTGGCAAGAGTTCAGGCTCATCCCCGAGCATCACATCACTAATTTCTGGTTTGTAAGTGGTTTAATTTGCATGATTATATGTACTGGTCTATTGGATGTATTAACTTAGCTCTGGTGCTAAACTAAAAAGGCAGTGGATCGTGCTTGGCGGCAAACATAGGAATTAGCTCCCATGATTACTATTCAAATAGTCTCAACAGCCACAGACAGGGCAATTCTGCCATTTCTTTCACCGTGCATCTGTGGAAATGACCCCTTACAATAAAAAGGACATTAATGTGAAAGCAATCAAGACAGCTTCAGTCCAGGCTGTGTGAAGTTACCAAAGTCCATTTACACCAGTTTGTGTACAAATTCGGTCTGACATATAAGTGCAATTAAATTTCACAGACCACCTGAAAGAGTTTGAAATGCGTACAGACCCATGATAAAATCTTAGCAAGTCAGGCCTGAATACAACTGGTGCAGTAATGCATATTTATTGTATAGTTCACCTTTCAACCCAAATACACGAGCAGTGCTAATGTTCAATATACCTCACAGGAAAGGAGAGAGATCTGACCAATTGCAAATTAATAGAATTTCTTTGCACAGTATTTAGTTCATTTTCCAGTAGTTTGCATTAATAACACTTTCAAGGGATGTCATACAAACCCATATGTGCAATTTAAAATCTCGTGCTTCAACAGGATTGAGCACTGACGGTTTTTTCTACAAAAAATAATTGTAATGCACATCAACCAATTTTAACTGGCAGCTGGTGAAGGAAGTTGCAGTGAAAATCCATTATCGGAATCTAAATGCGCTACTGAACACACAATAATTAAAGTTCAAGCAGATTCTGTATAAATTCATAAGAGGTGCAAGGTAAAGACTAAAAGGGCCTAATCTCAGGGTTTGTTGATCTGCTAAACTTATTTACTGATTTCTCGGTAATTTTAGAGTAAAACTTCAAGAAAAGCTTGGCGTGTGACACTGGATTGTTTAACTCCACCCAACTCATACAGTATGAATATAGAAACAGATGGAGATGATTCAGCCTATCAGGCCTGTTCCATCATTAGTTCATTGGATCATGGCAGATGTTTAAACTTCATACCTCCCTTACTTCATTGTAATTTGGACCAACTCACTGCTTAACTACTTAGAAAATTGGAGACTGGGTGCGAAGATCTTTTCTAGGATTAAAGATAAGCCGAAAAAGTTTTGGATCAGTGCGAGTCATGGAGTCAATCTCATAGGATATCTGCAATTATCATGAAAAAAAGTTAAAGTAAAAGCCAGCTCTCTCCTACGGTTTAGAAAAAATACATGGTTCATTGCTGAAGAGTTTTAGTTATAGTTAGACACTGCTGGTATCTCAATTTCATATCATTAATGTCAACTGCATTATTCAAAGAAAAAACACTAAGCCAACATAAGCAGATTGAGTGTTATACTGCTCTTCTCCTAGAGAATTACTTTATACCTAGTACTACTGAGAAATAAACATGGTTTTGGGGGCAGGAGGTTGCACAATTTGTGAGAATTTGTTCCTTTAGTGAGCTATAAACAAACCCTAATGGAATGAAAATGTGGAGTAGGATTCAGTCTTAAATAACTGGACTCCACTGTAGACATACGTGTGCTCTTAAATTAGTCTTGTGTTGTAAAGCTACACTTACAGATCATAAACTGCACTGATGTGAAGACGAGTTAATCTGTGCAATGAGATGCATGAGTCTTAAGAACACAGGGGTAGAAAATTCCATCTGGGTCTAGATTTACTCTGTTCCAGGAAATGCGGAATTTGCCAAATTCTTAAATACAGCCTTAATTTTGAAGTTGGTTTTCTGTAAATTCAAAATTTATTCTGAATTCAACAATTTTCAAATTCTATATACATAGAGAAAATTGGATGCTGTGTTTGCCTACAAATACACATTCATTACCCTTTGCAACAAATCCTGTGAAGAGTTTTGAGACATTTTGACAGTGTGATAAGAAGCTATATCAGAATGCAATAATTAAGGATTAAATCTAAACCCAGGTGGAATTTCTCCCCTAAGGTCTTCCCAAAACTGATGTTATAAGTATTAATTAGTTCCTGAACTTCAGGATCTAAATCAGTCCATGGTGAAGTGACACTTAACAAATGACCTTTTATTGTCAGGTTGAATTTCAGAGGATTTATTTACCTTTAGACCTTGGTGACTAAGACTGCAAGTCTTTAAAATATAAAATCAGATAATTATGTTGCCACTTATGTTAGATCTGAACTCTTTTTACATTATGGATTTAATATAATATAGATTTAACTCTGTGAATTACAAGCCTGTTTCTTAATGCACCCGCTGCCTTTCAACAGCCTTCAAATACAGAGAAACGTTAGAAGATAGTGTGTCAACCATGCTCTGTATTGCATACCTTACAATCGCAATCTGCATGAGTGCTGGTTAAAAGCTTCTGCTCCGACATTGCATTTGGTCAAATGCTTTTATGACACATGTTTTGCTGACTCTTGACTTGTTCTAACAATTGGATCAAATTTTGCAATCAATGCCCGTACAAATGTAAAACTGCATATCTTCGGAAGGCCAGTGAGATGAGCAAGAGAAAATATATGTTTATGCCACCCTCGAGATGCTTTGTTCAATCCCGCGTAGAGACTAATGGAGATGAAAAGACTAACAATTCAAAATTTTCAAAGCAAAACACAAATTACAAAAATAATTTGGATGGTAATGTCAGAATGAGAGATGCTTGCCCTACCTACAAGGGAGAATAGTTTTCACAGCCCTTACAGAAAGGATGCTCTAATGGATAGCACAGGTCTTTAATATAGATTGATGATTCCAATCAGCCAGTCAAACCCAAATACGTGAAAGTAATCATGCAGAAAAAGCAATACTTAGCTGCAACAAACTTATACACAGAACAGTAATGTCGTGGATGTGTATTACTCCATTAAAAGAATACAAAATGTACACAGTAACACAATTTAACTTGAGTAAAGACTAATGAAAAGCTTGTCAAAATTCAAAATTAAATAAGGGAAAATGATTGTTTATCTATTGTGGAAATTATAAATATGTTGAAATTTCATTTTAAATTGGATATTGTAAAGATCTATTGTAAAGATCTATGGAAGAGTATGGCAAATGTTTGTGAAAACAAAGCGATTAGAAATAACTGCAAATGTTAAATATCACACCCATAATTTTCTCAGTATGTTTTCCTATTAAATACAAGTTATGAAATACAATGAGTTCACCTTATTTCTATAGACATCACAACTGTACCCATTTGTTCAAGTGCAAAAAAGTATTTTCAATAGAGATAATACTGTATATTTCAGTTGCACAATATATTTTGCACCAGGATTTGGGGGTTTTGATCCTCTTTGTTTGGTCTGTAATTTAATCTATTATCATAAATGCTTTGTGCCCCACAAGCAAATGCAAAACCTAATAGAAATTCTCCATTGAATTTACTCTATTACTGGCTTCAATAAATAACTGCACAGCTTGGAGTGTTCCACCAAGTTCAGATGTCAACCACAGGCCAGTTACACTGCACATATTGCACTTCTGCAAAGCAGTGTCGATTGTCCAGTGTCTCAAAATGCACGATACCACTTCAGCCGAACCAGTGGGAGTCTGGAATTTGGATCTGAGATTACCTTGAGAGGGTAGACTCGCATTGCACATTGCTTCATACCAAACCGTGTGTGACTGCAACAGGTACAAAGCAAACTTTCCTAACTTTACAATCTAGGTTGAAAAAACTCCCGAGCTCGTCCGTACGAGCCTCTTTCCATTTTTAACGTTAGAAAAAAGGGTTAATTACAGGTGTGAGCGGACTCGTTCTGCCAGACCTAGATTACGAAACATAACTTGTGTGCAAGGAATCAGAGGCACTAAGCTATGTCACAGTGCCACACTAACATACTGCTCCATGATCAAATCCCAAACCAGGGTGGAACCCAAGCCAGGCAGGCGTGATAAAGATATCACATTTCTGATGGCTGTTAATGGTTCTGGTCAAATCGAGCTTGGTCAGTATTACACCTACTGCAAATGGGTATGACTGCACATTCCAAAATGCTCTTAGATTTAGCAGAATTTTGACACTTATTTTGCAATCTTGCTCAGTGAAAATACAAGGACAAAGAGCGTGAGAAATGGAAATGCCACACCACTGTAGCAGGAACAGTTCTTATGAAACTGAGATTGAAGTATATTGTCAGGAGTGGCAAACTATGTATTGCAATTGATGTATGACACATTGAGCCTTTGAGCAACTAGTGCATTGACAACACTGTGGAAAAATGCTCCATTTGTCAGCGTTATTATTACTGACCTTGTTGGCACTAACAATCTATATACCCTGTCTGACCAGCAAATTTTTCTCTAATTATGCAGATTGTGTTTCAATAAATGATGAAAAATAACAAGAAAAATAAGAGAATACAACAAAACATCTGGGCGAAGCACTGGTTTAAGCAGATGTGCTTTCTCCTCCCTTTTGAAATCAACTAAGAAAAAGACCTTGAACAAACAGAAAAATATAACACTCAGTGATTGGTTATATTATAATTTACTCCACAATAGCTGAGCCATATTAGATTACACTGTGCTTTCTGAGTTCAGTAGGGGTGCTACATTTGCCATGCCCAGCCCGCCTACCATCGGCCTTTAGTCTTTCTGCCCCCACCCTTTCCAAATTCCACATTCCCTTTCCCTCGCTCCCTCCCTTGCCTCCTTCAAGGTGGGCCTCAAAAACCTCCTCTTCAACTGCTCCTTCGATCACCCTCCTACCCTCCCTGCCCTCCACCATCCTAGATCCCGACCCCCAGCTCGGGTCCAAATTCCTGACTGTCCAGCCCTTTGGGATGTCCTCCCAACTTGAAAGGCACTACGCAAATGCAATTTTGTATTGTATTGTACATTTGGCCTCAGTATGCTCAGTTTTGGGGAGAAGAACATTAGCCAGGTGTTTCGCTCACATGGCTGTCCAATGGTATCTGCTGTAGTGGAGTGTTTTGGGTAAGAAACACCTGGGTTTGATTCCCGGCAGGGCGAAACCTTGGGCAAGTTTCCTTACTCCACACACCTGATAATAATCCCTCAAGAAAAGAATAATAAATTGGTCACTCCAATCCATGACTGTTTGAGGGACACTGCTGTGTCTAATTGGCTGGGGGTGGGCGCGGGGGCAGAAAAGCAAAAGCCAAAAAGATAGGTGTTATGGAGCGATGGAGTTCCTGAGAGTGGGGACAGACATTAATGACAGTAACTAAGTTGAGAGACAAGATCATGATCACTGCTCATACAGCCATTTCCCAGTAGAAAGAAACAAAAGATGAACACATTCAGAAGAGATATGACGTAGTAAATTGATGAAGAAGAGAAAATAAGAGTAAAAAAAATTGAATAATTTACCATTTCTTCCCTGCTAAAGAAAATATGATGCTGATTTATTGCCGCCTAATTACAATACTCACAAAACAGACAGATAACAAATTATAACTGCAAATGGAACTCTGATTCTTAATTAGGCTATTGATATTTAGAGATATATTCATGTAGAAACAAAAATACAACATTTCTAAAAGTGGTAACAATAATTCAGATGTCTACCTACAATATCCAGTCTGTGCTTCACATGGCTTTTGAAAGATAATTAATTACCTCCTGTAAAGGAGGTTAATTTAACACATTGCATTTTATCATCCTATTGGGAACACAGTTATTTCTGAGTACTATCGATACAGCATTCTTCACCCAGATTACATCCTAGTTGTTTTTAATATGCAAACACAATAACATTATATTGCAAAGGCAATTACAGGTAGTGAGTGGCTTATTTTCTTGGAGAGCTTTAAAACCAGAGTGAAGCATACCGCTTACTCGTGTGTACAAGAATCTATACAGCCTGGAATTACCACCCAAAGCTCTGTGCTGGGAGAGGGAGTGGGCTAAATGTGACTGTGTTTAGGCAGTCAGGAATGAAGCAATAGTCACACAAACCAATTACCTTAATGAGTCTACTAAGCATTTGAATTCACCCAAGAACAGGAATCCAGATGTGGAGGGTGGAATTTTGCTCTGCCTTGGAGACTTGGAAATCCAGATGTGGAGTATGCTATTTTGGTGTGCACGTGGGGTCCTCCCGATGTAGGAAAGTGCATATTTCCCAGCAGGTACAACGAGTTCTTACGGAGACTGCAATGGAGCATCGTAATGAAGCTTGCAGAAGGTAACCTTCTGACTAAATGGTCTTGAGACTCCTTCAAGGTATTTTGGTAAAAAGAGATGGATTTGAAAATTAGTTTGGGACACAAAACGTCAAGCGACTGCCAGGATGGTGGAAGGTGAATTAGATGGACCTTGGTCTTCTTTCGCCAAGCAAATTCTTATGTTCTTATGTTTTTAGTGCTAACGAACAAGACTATTTGGTGGTGTGAAGTTGGACTCCCAGCACCTGGGAAGTAGCAATGAAAATACAATCTGAATAAGTTGTAACTGTATACACATGGTGTCCAAAACGTTGATACCATTACAATGTATGAATGTATCTTTCAAGCACAGATTAGATAGGCTTCTTTTAGGAAATAACATTATGGGATATAGTACATAGGTAATTTGGGACATATGTGCATGCGACCGCCAGGAAGGTAGAATGCGAACTAGATGTACCTTGGTCTTTTCCCATCTAGCATTTCTTATGTTCTTGTGTCTAATAAGTCTTAAAGAATTTTTTTTTTTAGATAATAGGAGAGTTATCACGACTTTTTGGTCACGCTATAGAATCCCATTCTACTGAGTTATGCCATGGGAGTCTTATGGGTAGGTGAGTGGCCACACCTATTCAATTAATTATTCTCCGCACTTGTGGAACTCCATCTACATCATGCAAGAGATGTTGTTTCTGTGTCTGCCGCTGTTGGTTTCAGCTTTGATGAATGTATTGAGTGGCCTTAGCTGTGCTGTGCATCAGTAACCTCTGTGATGCAGGAGGTACATTGACTCACTCCAGCATTGTCCATAACTGGTGCCTGAAATGAAGTCAGACCATGTGAGATCAGTGGTCATTTGACTGCCACTGGTAGAATAATATTCTCAGATGAGTGACCTGCAGGTGTCCTCCACAACAAGCAACCAGGTCAGCCTCAGACTCCTTCTTCCTCCAACAAGCTGGACGAACTCTTTCACTTCCACTTTGCCCAACAGAGCCTTCAGAACCCACCATTTTCTATTGCCCAAAATATTCAGTCAATTCACTTTACAGTGCATTCAGTGAAACGATTTGAGACATCTCAAAGGCATGGTAAGGCGCGATATCAATTGCAAGGATTATTATTATTATTATCCAAAATGATAAAAAAAGTCTCTTCCCTTATCAATCAAACAAACTTGCCTCCCACACTCACATCATCATCCGTCAGTCTCCAGTCTAACTCGCTGTTATATACATGTGCCTTGTCCAATGTAGAATTTAAAATGCATTTAGACTTAATGGCCCTCAACAATGCCTTAGTAGGTCACATGCACAAATATGAGAGGTCAAATGGCCCTCTTCTGTACAGAAAATGTATGTTTCTTGGTGTATCTTTCAGGTAATATAAGTTTAAAGGGAAACAATATATTAACACTATCTCCTGATATTCTGGAGACGTCTCAAAGTGTTTCACAGTAAACTATCTTGCAGATTTGTACCTAGCTTTGTGTCTTTGATACTTGGCAGTCAGCATATTCTCTGTGCCAGTTTTTGCTGAGCAGTGGTGATGTTAAGTGTGCATTGTGACAGGCAAGTCTAGGACCCTTTATACGAGATGATATTTCAGGCTTCTGTAACTGAATGAATCATCGATTACTTTGTGATGGACACCCAGGATGGACACAGTCACAATGATGGATCACACTAACTCCGTATTTGCCTTTTCTCTTTATGAGATCCAGGTAACATTTTGCTTTTGTTTGAGTTTCTGAGTTATGGCTCCGTTTCCCCACCTAACAATAATCGTATTCTTGTCACCAAATCTGTTTTTCAAACTGGGATTTTAGAGAAGAAGATGAGGCAATCTAAGGTATGTTCTTGCCAACAAATGACCACTTGTTCCACACTGTAAATACCAGTCACGTCCTTGGTAGCTTAGTGAGTGAGCACTTGCATCATTAGACTGATCCACTGCCCAACCAAGGCTGAGCTGCAGGAAAGGAAGGTAAATATGGGAAAAACCATATCAAAGTCAGAATTTAAACTGACTTTTGATTCTTCTTCCTTCCTCCTTCATGCATCATAATCTCAGAAACCAACACAATGCACCATTCTCTTTCTTTATCAATCCTGAAGACTATATATCAAACTCCACAGCTCAGTTTTTCTATGCTCCCACAATCTTTTGGTTTTTAAATCTCAATGTTGGTCTCACCTAAAGATGATCTAATTCACCTCCTGTTAAAATAATAATAATTATTATCCTTGCATTTGATATCATGCCTTTCAAGTCTGGAGGATATCTCAAAGAGGGGGGTGGGTGGGGGAGAGGGATGTCACCGTAGGTATGGTCGAAGAGGATTTATTGTAAAGAGCAGTGACTGTATTTTGTAGGCAAACGTACAAACTAGCACAGAACTTCCACTTGTTTCTATCGGGAGATAGAAGTCCATGTTTTGAAGCATGGACTTTGACCCTTCATCTAAAGTTTTCAATAATGTGGTGCACTAAGTGTTGCATTGCGTATAGCCCACTGGGTGACAACATAGTAAAGCACACCTGTAGGTGATCAATGTGAAGTCATTGTTCACAAAACTCAAATATTCACACCAAGTTTAAAAGTAATTAGAAAGCAAATTGTATGTAATGATCTCCATTGCTTCTGACAATTTATTTTCCTTTCACCCAAATTATTGTTATTATTATTATTATTATTATTATGCCAATTTTGATTTCACTCGCTGCACAATATTTTAAAATTCAATACATTCCACAATGGAACACTGAGCACTGCGGAAAGCAAATTGAATTTTAGGATTGCATGCAAGCCACAGCAGGGTATTGAGTTCTGTACCGTGTGTTTATGCATTCCATTTGACTACAGCAGCACACCATACTGTAACTCTCCCATCACAGACAATCAAGTGGATGTTTTATGGCACTGTAATCAGTTGCTACTGAGACATTTGTACACAGCTCGAAAGATCCATACTAAAACCTTAGAATTCATTTCTTCATATTTTACAACCCTGGAATAAATTAAATCATGCTGAGTACATCAGTATTGGATGTTACTTAGGTATGCAACTCCGCGCTCATGAAAGATGAAAAATGGTGGTGTCTAAATATGTCTAAATTTATGCCAGAAACTACCATGGTGCAGCTAAGCAAACCAAAAACGGAGGTGGGAACATAAATTCATGCAGTGACAGAATGAAGTACAATAGCAAAATAAGTTAAGTCTTCTGGAAATCAGCAGCATGTTACCTTATAACTATATAATTTATTTGTTTAATTTGCCTTAGGGTTCTTCATCAAGCAAGTTGCCAAAGATGTTACATTTGATCTGTACTGACTATCCGATACAAAGGAAAAAATAATTTCAGTATTTAAAAGAGAAGAGTTCAGCAGGTAAACTCACATTTTCCAATATTCCAACTTCACATTTAATCCTCTGATTAAAGTTGTGCAGCTTTCTCAACAACAACAAATTGGATTTATATAATGCCCCTCACGCAGTGCAGAGTCCCAGAGAGCTTCACAGGGTAACGTTGGATGCTGAGCGGGGGAGAGAGGGATGTCAAGGTAGGTGTGGTCGAAGAGGTAAATTTTAAAGTGGGATTTAAAGATGGATAGAGAGGAGCGAGTCAAAGCACACAATAGATTCCTAATACATCTAAAGGTACAAAGAATAGCTCAGTGTATCCAAATTGTTTGAGCATAAACACAACCTAATGTAATACCAATACTTTATATTTTTCCTCTTCTCTCCTGCCTTAACTGGTGTAATGGGAGGGGGAGAGACATGTTTCCAAAGGCACCAGCAGTCAGTGAATGTCAACAATGGCTGGGGAGAGGGGAAAATTATTATATTAATGTCTCCCTTTTGAAGGAGTTTATCAGTACAGCATCAGCTCTTTTTTGGATGGAGCCTGTGTGATACATCACTCTACCCTGTGAGGAAAACATTCTTCTAATCTCTAGTGTTGCTTGAGGCTTGCTCGATTGATTTTAACCTTGTCTGCACTTCCAGTCAAATAGCCTGTTTATATTTCCATCATCTATTGCCTCTCAGCATTTTAGAAACCTGAATAAATTTCTGCCGTCAACCTTTTCTTCTCTCCAGTAAAAACATGTGCAGTGCTTCTAAACTTTCCTCATAACATACAGCATCATGGCCAGAATCATCCATTTAGTTATCCAATCCCTCCTCAACACACAGATGTCACCTTGAACATAGGGTGCCAACACTGTACGCAATATTCCAAATCTGATCTCACCAGCCATCTATACAAAGTTAGAATTATTCCTCTTTACTTGTAATTCATCCCCTTAAATTCCCTCAAGTTGTATCTTGGTATTCGCCTCAGCCTCTTGACAACAGCTTGACATTGACTGGAATCCTTCAATGACTAAATCATGATCTTACCCAAATCTCTTTCCTTCTCTTCTTTTATTTTGCACATTTCTCTTCAATTTAAAACATTAAACTCCATTTGCCACTCATTCACCCGCTTCTCTGAAAGCGGTTTCAATTGCCTGGCTGGCATGGTTTGGTGTCATGAGTAAATATAATATTCACAAGTATTTTAATCTGAATCATTTATAAATAGTGTGAACAGAAAGAGGTGCCAAAAACAAGCAGTTAGTTCCCAGTCAAGAATCTTTGAAAATAAAACCTTTATGATCTTATAAGTGCAGTCAGACAAATTCAGTCCAGTTGCTCTGATTGTGCATGAAAAGCAACTATTGCACAACGCCGAGTGAACTTAATAATAGGAGAGAAACAAATGAGCGATGGCTGCTCGGATAATGTTCTAAGCTGAAGTAGCAGCTCATTAAAGCGTGTTGTTTTCCCCTCATTGTTGAGATTGCTCTTTCTTGTCTTCTATTCCAGTGTGAAATTCACTGGACTCTCGGCAGCCCGTTGTTTTTGATTATTGTCGTGCCACATAGTTACTGACCTCCCAATGCAATGCACCTGATGATGTGAAAATGACATTAGAGAAGAGGCAAACCAGCTTTTATGACACATCTGCAAATGTTCTGAACGTTTTATGATTTCAGCAGTGTTGAGGATTATTGGTACTCTCCTTTGATTCATATGACCAATGCTGTCTGAAAATTGGTTACCACTGCTTAGGTTAGGAGATGATTATCTCAGAGGCTTCTTGCTGATAAGGGATTTTGTAATTCTGCAACAGTACTCATGTCAGTTCATTACATTTTGCCCTGCATCTTATTAGTTGCATGACTTAAGCCTATGAAAATACATTGCCTTGAATTGTTTACTGTATAATCAGAGGTCTTTGCGTGATATGTCTAGTTTTTATGTATGAACTCATACAATAGTACTGGGCAAATAATCTACATTTAAATAGAGGGATGACAACCTAAACAAGCCACTATCACTGTAGTTACAATAGACCCAAGGTTTTAATTGTTACCTTGGGAAATATGTGCTTTGTCAGTCAGAGTCATATAATATTGGTGTGCAGAATAAGGAATTCTTAGGTTCCCACAAGGCATAATTATGTTTTCAAACATGAATTAATAAACAACATGGATTGAGTGGAAAGTATAAATAACTGTTACCTTTAACCATTTTAAGTAGAATTAAACTTGTGTGAAAGGTTCCAGTGATAATGCTATTTTCGCAGCCATGGAAATTTGTGGATTATAACAGTACCTGACTTCATATTGATGCAAATATTACTTATCATTATCCAACAGTATTATTATCCAATGATTTTATTACACTTAAAAATTGAGGGTAAGTAAATAAGTTCTGCTTAAAGACCTGAAGTCCTTCCTCTGCCACTGTGCTCACAGTCACCTCCTCCCTCCCCCGGCTCGGAGTAGGGCTCCACCATTGTTAGGCGCTCCAGGGGGAAAGGACGATATGTAAATATAAGTTGTTGTTCTTAATGAGAGGTGGGTTCTTCCTAGCACATTTACTTTAAGTCTATTTAACATGTTAACTTTCTGTTATTTGCAATGCAAGGTCAAACAATATTCAAAGTTGCGAACACATGCTTCTAAACACTAAAGGCAAATTGATGTTTATTATCCATTGTGACTTGCAAAATTTTAGTTTTCACCGTCTTTTCCAATGTGCTTTAGTTATTTTGTGTCTGTGCTTTTTACATTGCTGATGTCTTTCTTTCAGAAAAGAAAAAGACTTGGTCCCACTGGTCCCAAAATAAATATGGAAAAACAGACTTCTGACAAAACTAAGTGAGGTGTCATTTGTCAAGGTCCTTGTAGTGTGGTGGAACTGATGTTCAGTACTCTATTGCTCTGTTCCTGATGCTTTTTGCCATTGTTACCCTTGTATAATGAATAGGGATATCTTGTTCCAATCCATTTTTTGTCTGTTGCTATCATTGATTGTCACTATCACAGACAGTCTATCTCTCATGAATTGTTCAGGATTTCTAACAGCTAGTTTAGCTGTTATCAGCTTTATATGTATAGCTAGTGAATTCCCATGCCCTCGCTTCTGATTGATTGGTATCTGAGGCATAAGTCTGCACACGTTTAAGATTAATGGCCAATGTTTCATTCCTCTGGTTAAATATACTTCATATCCTACTATATGCTATTTCTTTTTTTGTTTTATGTAAATGGGCCTGATATGTACATGATATTGCTTACATTTATCCGCTTCTGTACTTATTAATATTATGAAGAAAGTTAGTTGTTCAATCCATTTATCAATTGCTTAGAAAATAAATATGTCAACATTACCCAAAAGGAATAGTAGGATCACAGAATTATCATAATTGCTGAAGATCTGCAGTCATATGGAGCTAATATTTTGGTGCTGTTACTTCAGCAAAATTGTAATTGAACATAACAGATTTTGACATTCCGCATCCCTCGAAAAATTACAGAGAGCATAGACAAAAATTCTGAGGTTTGCAATTTTGAAACAAATAACACTTGAGACGTACTTATTGGCCTTCTTCACAAATATGTGTTACTATCAATGTGCCCACATGCAAATAGGGTATATGATATTGCAGATCCTTTTATGTCTTATTCCCTACACAACAAATTAGATCATGCTTTAAGCATTTTTTGTACCTCAGTCACTTTCTACATGATGTGCCAGAAATGTAAAGAAGAAAATGTTCTGAGACTCGAAGGAATACTTGATTCTAAATGAAGTAACAAATCCCTCTCTCTCAAAGCTTGCTTTGGTGCGTTTTATGTCATTGAATAATTGGATTATAAGCAAATGATGCAGTTTGTTTATTGTGCAGCTAACAATGTTGAAATACACATTAGAAGAGGCAGTTGGAACAGAATGCCAGGGGTCTTGAATATATGTGTTGCCTCCAAGGATCTCAGTATTTTAATTTTAGATAAAATCGGATTGGTTCTGCTGCTATATGGGTTTCCTTTGTTTTAATGTAACCAAATAATCAATAAAATCCGATGCAACCTGAATTATAGCTGGTTTACATTGTAGTATTAGTTTTAAAAACAGTTTGCCTTCTGGGAATAGTGCAGTGTTTGAGCTGATCTGTTTGATTAATTGTTGGACTTCAACAATTCAGCAGAATGATTATATGGAGAAAATAGTATGGCAATTAGTAGTAGAGAAGAGATAAAAATGCAGGAGGTGTATAACCATCCAAGATACACCAAATAGTTGTTCCTAATATATGTTTGAAGGTGGGTTGTTAATGTTTACATATTTTTTCATTTTAATATCTTCTTATATTTCTGTAGATCTTAATGAAATATTAATGCTTACTCATTTGTCATTTGCTAATTAGCAGTTCGAGCTGTAGGAAGTCTATATCATTATGCAAATGTTAATTAGATCATAATTTATGTTAAGCATTTTCTTGCACAATAGGGTACCTTTCCATTAGCAGGAATTGAACTTTACAAACAGTTTACATCTTTTACTGCTAACTGTTTTTTAACTACAAGACATGCTAAATGCTGCATTATAGAAGGGTCAGGGAATGATTTTTATTTTGGATTGTCTTTCTGTTTTCAGGTGAAGCTTTCATCTTTACCTGAGGAAACTGATCTTAATCGTGCATATTGTTTGAAAGAGACTTGCGGAAACTGTTCAGCATAAAAATTGAAATTTCTAAAAATAGAAGCTGGGTTTGAGGTTGACACAACAATCTCAAATGCGCCTCAGCATTTAGTCAATTTACATCTAAGAGGGAAGCTACAAAATAAAAAGGATCTGTTTAATTTGGGATGAGATAAAAAAAACAGAATACAAATTGTGGTTTCAAACCATTCACTGAGTCAGACATTAATCAACTCAGAGAGTCAAACTCGACATTTGTTAAATGGGGGTAAGAATAAGAATTATATCACTTTCTGCTCAATTGATCCATTCAGATCAGTATTCTGAATATCTCTCATTATTGCTGCCTGCCTCCATTTAATTTTTCCTTTGTAGATTGATTTTGAACTATACCATTTCATGTTAACAATGAGCTTTGTTTCAAATCACTTTCTGTATGAAATACCAAGGACATTCCTAAATCCTAACCAGAAGTCACAGAACCATTGCTTTGCGCTTCAAACATTTTATTGCGTGCTGACGCTGCTCGTAATTCTAAAAACAACAGTTTTCTAAACTATAGTTGTGTCTCATGTTGGCAATAAAAAAGCATCAAATTATTATACGTGGAGTTTAAGATTGAATAAACATGTTTTTTTTTAAATCGCTGAAAGATGTCTATTTGACAAACACAAGTGTTTGCTGCGAAAGCTTTGTAAACTAGAGGGAGGTGGATGCTACAAATACAGTCTTTGTTTCTTGTGTCAGCCTAATTACCAGCCATTCAAACTTTACAATTAAATATAATTACAACATTGGTAATTGTGACACTTCAAACATTTAAATGTGATATTCCCCCCATTTATATTCTAAAAATATTATCAGACTTTATAATGTACAGATCATGTTTATGTCGGTTAAAAATAACAATATTTAAAAAAACATATTTTTAAGCTGCTTTTGAGTGAAATTAATTTAGGAAAATGTCAAATCTTCCACTATCAACAGGAATACATAATAAATGCTAAGGAAAGCTGGATGCTGTTACAACCTGCACCTGAACCAAACAGACGACAACAATGCATCTTTACTACACCTTTGGAGGGGGGGTAAAATTTAAATTTTAAATACAACTGCTGGCAAAAGGAATTATATGCCAAAAATAGTAATGCCTCTCCTTATTTGTGTTTGGCAAGACAGAGCTTTAAGCACATTCTGTCAGTAGAGTGTAGAATAAACCCGATAGCATAGCACATGTCAAAGAGACAAGACTGTTGAAGAGGCTATATTTTGAACTAAATTCCAAGGGAAAAATATTCTTGATCAGTGTATTGATTTCCAACTCTCAGAAATATGTTGCCTCAAGAAATCTTGAACATAGGTTCATACAATTTCACAATAGCAGAGCTTATTAAAAATAATAGTGTTACATTATGATGCTTTTTTTAAAAAATCACGGACATTTAGTTTCTGGAGTTGCCTTTGAGTCACACATACGGCTTATGTTAAATTGAAAAATTTGTATGTCTGTGGGGAAATCATTGTGTTTAGTATTTAGTGGTCTAAACTTTCTGTTAGATTTTCCCAGTGAAACTCTTTATTGATTTTTTTTCCACAGACGTGTACAAATTTGTCGTAAAAAGTGGACAAATCAATTGCTAATGGCTTTGAGTACTTGCACCACCATCAAAGAAGTGTTGTCATTTCTTTCATTAGCTGCTTTACATTTAACATTCGCACGTTTTTTTTACTTAATTCAACAGAACTTGAGTATCATATTGCATGATCTTATTGTAAGGGCACTGCAAATAAAAGAAGTGCACATAATAATAATACTACTAATAATAATACTTGCATTTCATATAGCATCTTCAGGTCTGGAGGAAGTCTCATAGCACTTCATAAGATTTAGTGTAAAATGGAGTGCCTATTTCATAGGTGAACAGGCCAGCCAATTTGCACACAACAATGATTCACAAACAGCCATAATGTGAATGACCAATTTGATTGTTGAACAGGACAAAGGGAGAAACTACTCTTTTTGAATAGTGCCTTGGGATCTTTAACTCCCATCTCAACAGGGAGTCAGGAGGTTGGTGGTTTAACATCTCACCTCAAGGACACACCAACACAGCACACCCCCAGTATTAAATTAGAGTGTCAGCCAAGACTAGGAATTCAAAGTTCTAATGTGGTACATGAAGCTATAATTTTCTGACTCAGAAGTGGGAGTCACTGAACCAAATGAACAGGATTGAAACAGAAAGATCTTTACACCAGGATCCCCAAAATGCATTGTTTTGGATTGATGACAGTAATTTATTTGGCACTATTTGAAAAAAGAAGGGACAAGGGAATCCTTCAAATAAAAAATGGTCATTTGTTTCATGGATGTTTGTGGGAGGGACATTGCTGTACGCAAATGTGTTGTTGCATTTGCCTACAAATACACAGTCACTCCATTTCATAGCAAATCCTGTGAAGCACTTCTGAACATCCCTCCAATAATAATGGCGGGATGTAATAATAATCCCTCCAAAACCAAAAACAATTAATAAATTGGTCATTTTCAATCCATGACTGTTTGTGGGACATTGCTGTGCGCAATTGGCTGCCGCGTTCGCCCACAAATATACAGTCAATTCACTTTACAGTGTGTTCTGTGAAGTGCTTTGGGACGTCTTCCCGACGTGAAGAGCGCTATATCAAATGCAAGGATTATTATTATTATTATTAATGAAATGGTGATTGCAATTTTTACCCAATACTCAAGTTACAAGAGTGGGCTGTAGAATGTAATGAAGCCCCAAAACAACATTTCATAATTTATAATCTATAACACAAAAAGCTTCTGCTTTTTGATTGAATTGATTTAGTTGCAGCAACTCAAATCTAGTCAAACAATGGGTTGACCAAGGAGCAACTTATTTTGTTTATTCCTGTGCATGGTACATGCAGAAACCTATCCAAAACATAGTTTCACATATGCCACCCACACATGGAAATTGTCCTATGTCTGGAGGGAAATTTCCATATGTAGGTGGTGGAGACAAGGATCAAGATTGCTCATGAAAATGTCCTTTGGGGAAAGCATAGTATTCTCCTGAGAAACAAGAATTAGTTATCAGCGTTGGGGAGCAGGTGAGGGAACCAAATAAAAGCTAAACAGTAATTCAGTGACCACATGCACTCTTACTTCCAAAGCATTTGTGAGAGATAGCCTCTATTTGCTGATCCTAAGCTCACTTCAGGTCTTGGCTGTTGCATCTCAGCTTTTAAGTAATTGTTACATCTCACACCTTACCACTTCTGCTGATTCCAGGAACTGATAAAGCCACTGTTTATTGTGCGTATCCTGGTTGTGCTCTGCAAGATGGCAATGCATTTTCTGTGCAGTTGTGATGCTCACCATACTGCTCGAGGGTTCCTGAAACCAGCCATCCATTGTATGAGAACTCAAATCTTCATCTGTTATCTGTCAGATGACGACTTGTTACTGTCGTCAGGGAGGGGGTAAGAGGGAGAGGTAAGCTGTCTCACTCTGAGGTGAAGTTGCCTCTATAGTGACACCCTAGTGAGTGGAGAAGGGAGATGAGCTAACTCCCTTTGGTGGATTTGGCAAACCATACTTAAGCCAGGCAGATCCTCAATGCTCCAGGGAATTTGTCTGCCTGGCTCATCAATTGAACTTGAAGGTTTAGATTTTGGGTGATGGGCTTCTTCCCACTCAGCTACTGATAAGCTTGCAGGCCAGCACTCTTACAGTAATGTGTTGTCTCTTTGGAGGACAAGAAACCAACAGAAACTCTGTTTCTGTGCATTCTCAGTAGCTAGAATTCAAGACTCTTCAGCACAGCATAGTGATTTGTGCGTGTGTTAAATTCTCAGCTGGCAACAAAACCCAAAATAAGTAAATTGCACATTGTCTGCAATAATGGCACAAAAAATAAAACTGCCATTATTGCAGAAGGAAAAAAAAAGCCACAAGCAATTATTGTCAATCCTCTCACAAGAAACCATACAGCTACACATCCAGCCACAGTTTAAGCACAACTGCCTTCAGCATTGCTATGCAAAAGAATCCCCTACCAAGTAATTACACACAAAGCCAATATAAACTCACCAATTTTACTGCTGAAGCTATTCAATTGTGCTAAATGTGTTACCTTCCACAACTCATCATTAATTAAATGCGCGCATTCAATAGATTCTGCTGATACAATGCAAAAGAGTCGTCTTTTCAATGAACAGAATTTCAAATCAGGATATATTTTGTTCTGAATATATGCTGTGTATTTGTACCTTATTTGCAGCCTGGTCCACTTTCCAACAAGCACAATCACACCTACCATTGCAGCAGAAGTGAACAGAGCCGTCATGAATTAGATAAGGATATCAACTCACTGATTATTTTGATGTATATCTTGAAAATAGAGTTCTCTGTAAGAAGAAGGAATGCGATAAACACATTGGCAAAAATTTATATTGTGCCTTTTACTGGATGTGTTTCATGAATTTACTTTTTTATTTATTTAAACAAATCAACTGAGATAAGATTCATTAATTGCTGGTTCATTAAGATTTCCTCCATGATTTCTTAATTTATAATCAAAGCGCGTCTACATTTAACATTTTAACAAACCTTAATGTCTAGATTATCAAGTAATACAAGCCTTTAGAGAGATGTCAATTATATTAAAGCTGTAAACAAACAGCCCATCTTTGTCACCTTTCCTTCCCAAAGTAAGGACACAAGAGAAGATAATGCTATAGAGATAGAGCCCTAACATTGCTCAGGTTTCCACTGACTGGTCACAGTATCAAAGGCGTTTTGCGCACAATAATCTGTGACAAATGGTTTCATTTGATCCGTAACAAATTGTGTGCGTGCCGCATTGAGCAGCAAGATGCAGTATGATGGAAGAAGGGATATTGGAATCATGTACGATTCCAAATGATGCCCAGTGTAATGGGTCAAGTACAAAAGATCCTTATAAGGTATAATTTTTCCTGACATTCGAATGTATCCAGGGCTATTTTTAAGAGATGATTTAAAAAATGCATTAAAGCTACATTAATGGTGTTCATTTCTTCAACTTGTTGAAGTAAAGCCAAATGCTGAGCACAACTGTCTAATCACCCTGACGTGTGGGGATATTGCACTGATGCTCATGATATATCTAATATCTATAAGAACTTTTCTGATAATCTAATCAAACTGGAATTTCAATCATAAAGGTCATGAACAACAACAACACGTATTTATATAGTGCCTTTTACATCGGGAAGATGTCTGTGGCTTCTGGACACTGAATAAGATATCAATACATTTTCCAGCATATTTTATGGTGAAATAAGGGACAGAGGGATGATTTGAACAGCACTCAAGAGGCCCAAAATTTCACCTGGTCTGAGACTATTTGGAATTAAAATGTATGATCGTTCAGAATTGCAGTAAATGCTTGAATTCAGTTTTAATTCTTGTGGATCCCTGCTTGGGTCCAAATCCTGACTGTCCAGTGCCTTGGGACATCCTCCCGACGTGAAAAGTCTGAAATTTAAGAGATAAACACAATATCTATGCAATCTTAAATTTTAAACAAAAGTGGTCTTACAGTCTAAGACCAGGAGGAATTTCGAGCCAGAGGTTCCTCCTTCAACATAAAGCACATGGAAATGTTCCTGATACAAATGAGTAGATTGTACATATGTAAACACAAATCAGCAGTGACAGACTGACAATTCATGTGGCACTGCTCTCAATATGCTGAATTCATTCAAGTCATTCAGGCTTTTACTGCACATCACCCACTGCCATAAATAACTTGTACCAGATGTTTAATCTTTAAGGCAAATTGCAGATTAAGAAAAACAATTGAAAATTGTAATAATAAAAAGAAATGCAACTAAAAAGTTGAATTCCCTCCACCTGGCATTACAATTGATTTTCGTTAAGTTTTAAAGAAAAACAAAACTATAATTTTTCTCACTTATAACACACAAGTATTGAAATGTTTAATTTGTTATAAATCCTGCGCTGTTAAACTGTTGCTGTGACCCACTGATCCTGCCCCTAATCAACAGGTCTTTTTAAAGAGTGCTAGCTGGCTAATACTTATGTTATAGGAACACAGGAACAGGAGTAGGTCATTCAGTCCCTCGAGCCTGTTCCATCATTCCATTAAGTCATTGATGAAATACCCAGTGAATGTTAAGGAGAATAATAGAGGCCTGAGAGGCATTATATGCATTATTCTGATCTATTTTTCACGTGACATCATGTACTACATAAACAAAACTTGGGGTAGTTATAATTGACACCTAAACTTTGATATAAGCTGGCATTTGAAATCACTCTGTTATAACAGCTGTTATTTTTTGGAATATACCGTGAATTTCTGTCATTCTGTTTGGATTTTACCCATTTCTGAGTGACGGTTGTTCGCAGTGTGGCTGCTGATTACCAGTGTGTGGTATGTGTTGACAACTCATGATGAAATCCACTCTGAAGCTTTAATGATCATGTTGCAGTCAATGCCAATATATGGAGGAAGTAATCAACAGTTGATCACTGGGAAATAACAAGGCCAGTATAAATTATATATGGGAAAAGATATATAGGCCGGACAAGACAAAAGCACATTTAGTAAGTAATATTAAGATCTAAAGTGTGACAGTGAAGCCTCAGTGCTTTATCAATGTCATCTCAATGTTATCAATGTGCTATGCCCTTGCAAAACAACTATAGCATACTGTACGATATATCCAGGTAGCACTTGTGTTCTAAGGAGGGGAGGAGGAGTATTTGTTTTCCTGAAAAATATAAGAGTGAACAATCCAAGGCTAGGACTGATAACAAGTTTGACTTTATAAAATATCGCCTTGAAAAATTCTGTCCATGATGTATTAATCCACATCCATAAAACAACAATTGACATTTTGGATCTTAGCATATCAATATGCGTTATAATTGATATTTCAATGTTGTTTCAACTTAAACTCATTCCTGTTAAGAGCAGAGGAAACTCTTGAATTTTTTTTTGCTTTTGCAAAGTGCTTTAGGCATTTTCGCACCAGCCCAGCCTGTTCTCTGGATCAGGCCCAGAATATCATTGTTTATTGACCAAGGATTGTACCGAACGCTACATCGCACACTGAGGAGGGAACCAGACCACACTGTAGACAGGTGGAACCACAGAACTGCAACCTGCTCACTTAACTGCTGAAGTTGACTAAGAGTGACTGGTACAGTGTTGAATGCTGTTCAAGCCTAAATACCTCCAGGGCCCAGGTCACTATAAGTCGTATTGCCCTTTGAACTACATAACCAAGACAGTGAGCTTATGACTATAATTCAATCCTGGAATTGTTCTTGTGTTCAAGCTGGAGCTTTCATAGCATCATAAAAAAAGCAGAATAACTTATTGCCAGCTATTCTTAATGTAATTTTATATAAAAGAAAATCCTGCGGAGCAGACTATATATAGGCTATTGATTCACAAAGAATGGTTTTCATAACATTGCCAAAAGTAACTATGATTTTCACTGTCAGGCAGTCAGTAGAGAGATCTGTACATCAGTGAGACATGGGTTATTTCAGGTAAATTGTTTAAAATGCCCAACCCCCCCTCCAGTCAGCCCCCACCTACCTTCCCAACCCCTGCAGCCCTGGGTTACCAGCAGGAGGGAAGGATATTTTTTAGTGAATGCTGGAAGATTTCAGCCCAAGTTTTCCAGTTCTCATTCTTAATATCCCCTGACAGTTCGGGAGCAATGATTAATCTCCTCTCGGTTTCTCAGTGAATAAGAGGAGGGCGTTCCACTGGAATGGGAGCCTCGCACCCCCCGACCAGCACTGTGCTGTACATCACTGCGTCCGGATAACCAACCGGTTCATCTCGTGTAACGAGAGATGTCTAACCCGATGTTAGTGTTGTTGTTCATGTAAACGTATGGGTTTGTAACGTGGTTTCAAGGCTCACGATCTGCACCACTGTACTTAACGGCCCTTTAATCTGCAGAGGGTGGGGGTAACATAAGATAAATGCCTTCGGATGGAGGTGGAAGGAGATGCACATTAACAGACTGTATTGCTGAAGGTGCAATGAGATGTATTGCTCCATCAATACTCGTGACTAGAAATATTCAATCCGCTATTTTTTTTTCCCTGATCACATCAGCCTCTTTCACCCAAATCCGTGTCATTTTCCGGGAAGATCTAACCCAAAGAACCACTTGTTTTACAACAAGTCCAGAGAACTTAATCCCTTCCCGACCTTTTGCTTTCTGCACCGTAATGGATTCTAAAACCTATTTTAGATGCTCTTCTGCTCAAGTGTTAACCCTCTTCTTGTGTCCAATGCGCCATCAGACAAACTTTTTAGATGCAATGGGTCGCTACCTGGGGTTTCAGTTTGCATTCCAGTTAACAGTTGCTGGAGATTAAGATCTTTTAATGCAATAAATGGCCCAAATACCATTTTGTTGTTGTTGTTGTTGTTATTGCTGATTTGGTTTTTAAGGCGTTGTTGGTCTTGACTTGTCTCTGTGGTCCTGTCAATACAAACCAATCCAACCTTGAGAGAGAAGTCAATCATTGATGTCAATCGAGAGATCAATAGTCTATCACACGCACCGTTTAATGGGCAAATTACAACCCCTTTTTTTTTGTTTCAAGTGCACAAGCGATAGGGCTCTTCCACCAGTGATGCTAAGAACACGAGGAACAGCATCATTTATAGGTTCCTTCGCTCTCAATAGTTCATTGGGGGGTATTCATGCATTTGGTTTACTATACTGTGGTTCAGATATAACGCCTCGCAAATGCGGTGCAGATTTCTTTTAAAATGTAAAGTGAATAAAAAAAGACACGTATGATTTTGGCTTACGTTGCATTCCAGCATTTGGGAGGAGGAGGAGGGGGTGAAAAAAAAGAAACTTGTTTATGAGGTCGTGGGGGTAGGGAGTGTGGGGGGTGGGGGAGTGTGGGGGGCTATAATGGGCTGTGGATTCGCTATTGCCTACTTATCCATCGCTGGGGGATACTGCTTTCTTCTTCTTCTTCTTCTGGGGGGTTGTTCTGAAGAGGGAGGGAGTTGCATTGGGGATTTATTTTAAATGCCATCAATGTTGGTCATTTTTTTGTTTTGTTTTGTTTGATGCAGAGGGAGAGGGACTGTGTGTACCAGAGAATCCCAGTGGCAGAGGCTTTTGCCTGGAACAGGGTGTATGGAGCGCTCATGGGGCTCAGTTAACGACCCATTGCAAACGCTCCTCTATGTAATTTTTTTTGTGCAAAGATGTGCTCATCAGAGCCGTCCAGAAAAGCATCACAACAATCTCTCTCTCGCCCCCTGATTCCTCGCCTCTCTCTTCCTTTCTCTTTCCTTCCTCGTTTCTTCCTCTCTTCTGCTTCTCTCTCCCCTTTTATCACCAACACTATCAGCGCCTTCTCTAATCTCACGCATTTCACTCGCATCCTCTCTCTCCCAATCCCACCCCCACCCCCCCCCCCTCCCTCCCCCCCTCCCTCTCCCTCTCTCTCTCTCTCCCATTAAAACTATCGCGGCGATTTGGGGGTATTTACCCCACATCCGGTGCTGTGGGATCCCTGACATTTAGCCCCAACGCCAACATTAGAGATACCTCTCACATTCACTGCAAAACCACACACATCATCATTTAGACCAGAGAGTACCACTGAAATGGCAAACTTTACATCTGCATTCACTGTAGATCAGGTCAGACTACTACAGTGTGTGTATATGTATATATATATATATACATAGAGAGAGAGAGAGAGAGACTTCAGCCAATTCCAAGCAAATCGAGTCCCTCCAGTCTCTGTTAACTCCTCTCACGGACCCGGGGCTTGAACCCCTGTCCCTTGTGCTGTGTATCTGTAAAACACTCCATAAAGTCCCCTTACCTGGTCTGTGAAGGTAAAATTGCTCGATGGTCGGGTGCAGAGATCCCTGACAGATCCCCAAAGCGCAGACCGTTATCCACAGATAGAGGAACGCGGACATTGTAGATACCATCGCGTTTTCTCTGCAAAAGCAGAAAGTATTAAATAAACTCACAGTGTGCCTTCAGCTCTCAGATAGAGAGACAGAGAGAGAGAGAGAGAGAGAGAGAGAGAAAGAACTGCAACAGCTATTATCTAAAATACTCCCTTTTAAAGGAATGACAAACCTGATCAGGGATATCACCACAGGATTCCCAACGCTCTGACTGACCACATCCACCAACACTCGGCTGAGAAA
>NW_024704753.1:6064639-6237139 GCF_018977255.1 Callorhinchus milii
TCTTTCTTTTAGTCTTGTCTTTTGAAACTAATGTTGTTAAATAGAATTCTACGCTCTCCGTTGACTTAGTTCTTTCCAAATTTCCTTAATAAGATCATTTAGTTTTCAGATTAGTCTGAATTTTATTAGTTCTTTTCATCCTGGTCAAAACAATTTAATTACAAATAATTCCTCATCTCTGTGCTTCCTATTTCAACTTTACAGATGATTTCCCCAAACCCCAAATAATTGTTCAACCTGCAACAACCATGGCTGTGCTCGGCAAGGACATCCGATTCATTTGTTCAGCAGCGAGTAGTAGCGACTCTCCAATGACATTTGCTTGGAAGAAAGGCCATGAGATTCTTCATGATGCTGAAATTGAGAACTTTGCACATGTTCGAGCAAAGGACGGTGAAGTAATGGAGTATACTACTATTCTTCATTTAAGAGCTGTGCAGTTTACAGATGAAGGAAGATATCAGTGTATGATAACAAACAACTTTGGATCAACCTACTCCACCAGAGCTAAGCTTACTGTCAATGGTGAGTACATTTTTGATTTGCTACAAATTTCCTAATTGAAATTTAAGTGTAATAATACAAAAATATTCATTATTCAACCCTGCATTTTCAAATAATGAAACGGCACTTTTTCACTTACCAGAACAAGTCTATTTTGAACACTTCCATTATTATTTAATTATTCAATATAGAACTATAGAATAGAAACATAGAATTATACAGCACAGAAGGAGGCCATTCGGCCCATCATGTCAGTGCCGGCTCTTTGAAAGAGCTTTTCCAAATCAATCCCACTCCCCCGCTCTCTTCCCATAGCCCTGCAAACTTATCCTTCCCAAATAATTATCTACATCTCTCTTAAAACTTGCTAAATTGTGAAAACATTTCTCCTCCCCTCCCCTCTGTTTCTTTTAACAGCTGTCTTAGATAGGTGTCCTCAGGTTACCGATCCACCCGCCAGTGGAAATAGTTTCTCCTTGTTCACGCTATTGAATCCGCTCATAATTTTGAAAACTTCTATTAAGTCTCCGCTTAAGGAGACTGCTCTAAGGAGAATAATCCTAATAGCTTTTCTAGCCTCTCCTGATAACTGAAGTCCCTCATTCCTGGTACCATCCTGGTAAATCTCCTTTGCACCCTCTCCACTGCCTTGACGTCCTTCCTAAAGTGTGGTGCCCAGAACTGAACACAGTCTCTCGCTGATCTTTCTTAAATCATCTGGCGTATCCAAGACTTTGCATAAAAACTTGGATAATATTCTGCAATATAGTGGCTTTAAAAGCAGGAACTGTGAGAAAATGTTATATTGGTCAACACCAGCTAAAATGGTAACCCTCATTAACTTCAGTTATGTATTTACAGTATTGCCATCGTTTGTTAAGATTCCAAGAGATCTAACTATCCGAACCGGAGCAAATGCTCGTCTTGAATGTGCTGCAACTGGTCACCCAGCTCCACAGATTGCATGGCAGAAAGATGGAGGCACAGATTTTCCCGCTGCTCGGGAAAGGCGCATGCACGTGATGCCTGAAGATGACGTTTTCTTTATTGTGGATGTAAAAACTGAAGACATGGGTGTTTACAGTTGTACAGCTCAAAATATCGCTGGCACCATTTCTGCCAATGCTTCTCTCACAGTGTTAGGTAGGTGGAATCTAATATCTACAGTTGATCATGAATTATTTGCCATAATGGAAGGATTTCTTTGAATTTTAATGACCCTGGTGAGGGGGAGGTGAGAGCTGTCTCAAGCAAGCAATCAGATTAACTGCCTTCTCATTTCTGGTGGATAATTGCGACCACAGTCCATTTAGATTTACCTCTGATAAGATCAAAGGTTGAGTGTTCCAAATCACAAGTTTATTAAAGTAAAACATTGTGGCAAAAGAAAAACTCTTTAACTTAAAATTGGATCAATAAAGAAAATATTTAGATCAACAGCAATTTGTTGATGCATTCTCTAGGTGAATAGGATGTTTATTTAGATCTCTTTAAACAAAGTATTGTATTCTCTCACACATATGCAGAATGAATTAATTGATGGGAGTAAGTGGCATCTTCATGTATTTCCATTCACATGGAGACCTGCCAAATGAACACCTACTGCTACTTAAACAACAACAACAAAATTACATTTGTAAAGCGTCTTTCACGTCAGGAGGACGTCCCAAGGCGCTGGACAGACCCAAGCTCAGGGTCGGGGAGGGTGGAGGACAGTGGGTGGGCGGGCAGAGAGATCGAAACCATGGTTGAAGAGGAGGGTCTTGAGATGGGTCTTGAAGGGGGCAAGGCAGAGGGACTGCGGGATGGAGTTCCAGAGGGTGGGGGCAGAGTGGCAGAAGGCCCACCCACAAATAGTGGGACGAGCGAGGTGAGGGATGTGAAGCAGACCGGAGCCCGCTGAGCAGAGGGAGCGAACAGGATGGTAGGGGGTTAGTAGGTCGCAAAGATAGATGGGAGCAAGACCATGGAGGGCTTTGAAGGTAAGGACCAGGATCTTGAACTGTGTCCTGGGAAGCCAGTGGAGTTGGGCAAGGATGGGGGTGATAGGGTCGCGGAGCCTAGTGCGAGAGAGGACATGGGCTGCAGAATAAATAATGTTGTTTACAGAGACATTGTGCTTGTATATTGAAATGTGTAAAATAAATTATGATAATACTACTTGCATTTGATATAGCGCTTTATAATAATAATAATAATCCTTGCATTTGATATAGAGCTTTTCACGTCGGGAGGACATCCCAAAGCGCTTCACAGAACACACTGTAAAGTGAATTGACTATATTTGTGGGCGAACGCGGCAGCCAATTACGCACAGCAATGTCCCACAAACAGTCATGGTTTGAAGTGACCAATTCATTTTTTTTGAAGGAATTATTAGCCCCCCACCCTGGAAAAGCAATCCGCCAAACGACTAACAAACGGGTTTGTACTTACTGCTAGGTAAACAGAGACTTGTGGAGTAAGAAAACATGTCCAACATTTTTCCCTGCCGGGAATCGAACCGGGGTCGCTCGCTTGTGAGGCGAGTGCTGTATATGTTGCAAGTTGAAGTAGTTGAGGATTTGGATACATACGCTAAATTGTAATTGCATTAAATATGTTCAACATCCCATTTACCAGTTTTCCATTTTTAGGATAAATAATGTACATTTGGAAATGATTAAAATATCTGAGTATGACGAGAAATTCAAGTACTGACCTGCCTAATGTTGCATTTTTAGAAACTCCATCACTGGTTTATCCCCTTGAAGACCAAACTGTGGCTATTGGAGAAACTGTAGCTTTACAGTGTATGGCATCAGGCAGTCCTTCCCCTCGGATAACTTGGCTTAAGAGCGATGAGCCCCTTGTGGTTACAGAGAGGCACCACTTCACACCTGGCAACCAGTTGCTAATTATCCGAAACGTCGTATCAAATGATGGGGGTAAATACACATGTGAGATGTCCAATACACTTGGCACAGAGCGAGCTTACAGCCACCTCAACATTATACAATCAGCAAGTTGTGCTATGGGACACGGCAAAAAGGATGGAACTATGACTGTGGGCATTGTCATTATTGCAGTGGTCTGTAGTATTGTGGTAACTTCGCTGGTATGGGTATGCATCATTTATCAGACCAGGAAAAAAAGTGAAGAATACAGTGTTACCAATACAGGTGGGTACATAGATTTCAGTTTGTTGTCCCCTTGAGTGCAATACAGCAGAACTGAAAATCCTGCTTCTGATCCTTTTAAGAACTGTGTATATTACCAAAACTACCTTTGATATAAATGCTTATCGAGAGCCACAGAATTTTTTGTGTGCTCTGAATTTTTTTTATATGCTTGCACTTTAGCCGTGTCACTCTGCTGTGAGTGATGACATTGTATTTTGGTTTTGTAAGACTGTTCCACTATTTTCTTCATTTATTTATTTGTATAAGAAAAAAGAAGTTGCAAACTTGTAGAAATCTTGGCAGAATATCATGATTGCTTTGGATTGTAAGGATTTTTTTGTTTTATCAATAGGTATAATTGCATTAAGTGCTATCAAAATTTAACCATGTTTAGAATTAAGGAGTGTCTATTGTGTAGTCTTATAAAGCAGTTCTGTAAAAGAACTGTCATTTTCAGTTATTTTAATGTTTATGTATATATTTTGCAGATGAAACCATTGTACCACCTGATGTACCAAGTTATCTGTCTTCCCAAGGAACACTCTCTGAGCGTCAGGAAGCTTGTGTCAAAGTTGATAGTGTCAGCAACTTACAGCTTGCAGTGACTATACCCAATGGCCACATGGAGAGAAATGGTATGTATGCTTGTTATCGCATAACATAATGAAATGCATTCTACAACCCATTTAGCCTCTGTCACAAAGATAAAGTTTCATTCTCAGCTGTACTTTATTTTATGATCTGACTGTTGCAACTTGGAGTTTCCCTTGTCATGTATGTTAAATGGAACCATAGAAATTTACAGCATGGAAAGCCATTCAGCCCATTGTATCTCTTGGAAGGAGCAATTTAGTCCTGTTTCCCACCTTTCCCCAAACTTCTGCAAATTACTCATTTTTAGGTATCTTATCTGGTTCAGTTGATATATTTTCTAAAAAACTGTTACTTTGGATTTTTCTAGTTTTACAATTTTCTGTAAAGAGGTTGCATTTTATTTAAAAAAAGGAAGACTATAATCTTCAGTACCAAAAGTTCACAAATAGTGCAATCACCTGCTTGTGACATCAGGATTAACAACATGTAATAATTTTACAAGGCTGACAATTCTAATAAGTTGTCTGATTACAGGTATGGTTCGGACTGACACTGGGAGCTGTACAGATGTGGAGTCTCTTAATGTTCCTTGCAGCATTGTTTCAAAGCATTGTATTGGATATAATGCTAAAGATGGATATAAACAGGAACATTTAATTGAAGGAAGACTATGCTCTGAAAAAATAGGTAGGTGCCTTTTGCAAACTAGAAGTCCATTTAATTAGACAGTCAAAATTCAACCAAATTCTGTTACCGCTTCACAAAAATCTCCTGCCTATTTTCTAAAGCAATCACATATAGATGTTGACCGTTTGTAAAGATTGCTCAAATTTGTTGAGGTTGTTTAGTGAATACTGGACGTAGAGTGTATATTGAATTTTTTTCATGAATTAAAGTGAAATGGTCATTTTTTTCAGTGGAAAGAACATTGAATAAAATTTGGTTGATAGGTTTCTTCCCTCTCCTCCTCCTCCCCCCTGCCCCTCCCCTAAAAAATCCTTTTGGTTTAACAATCTACAAGGTTGACAAGTATATCTTAGTCCACTGGGAAAATGAATATCCCAGGAACAGGTGGTAGTCAAGTGCAGAATGCTTTACAGATGTAAAGTCAAACACACTTAACGTGTCACTTTAGTAACTTCACTCAAGTGCTGACATCTCCAGGACACTTTGAACCTTGAATTGGCAAATTAAGATTTCTTTCTATTGACATAACTGATCAATTTTATAGTTTAGTAATCTAATTGATCGAAATATTTTTACTACTGTAAAAATAAAATGGAGCTACGACCGCTTCACTTAAAAACTCTAATTGGTTAAAACCCTTTTCAGCCAATTGGAAGGATTGTTGAACGGTTTTGCAAGCAAATGTTTGTGGTAAATGGTTTTTTAAAATTTATAATTGAATCATTTCCATACTTCTGAATGGGTGGGATTTTTGTTCCTGAGTATTGCTTACATTTCTGAAGATAGTTGCCTAAATTAACTTGCCTAAGCATAATTTCTGCTAATCACCTACACGTCCCTGCTGAAATGTTATAGGCTGCAAACCTCCAGCCGTGAGTCTGTGAAGACATCGTTTTTATTATTTCAAAGTGGGCAAGTCAAGCTGTATAATGATTCTGAATACAGTTGCCTAAATTAACCGGTCTAAGCTCTTTTGAATGTCTGTGTTCAATCGGAGCCTGTAAGGGAATTTTTTGGTTTCAGTGACTGAGAATTTCTCTATTCCCATAGGTACATTTGGTGTTCCAGTGATGGTTCCTGTTGATCAATTTGAGAATGGTAACATGTATGCCAAGGATCGAGAATATTGTACAAAACCTTATAAAATTATAGATCATCCATACCAGCAACACAGTCCAGAGCACTGCAGAACTGATGGAAACACTTTAAATCATCTCTGCAATGGGACTTTCAATAGTGTGCGGGAGCAAGAAGACGCTATATATCCTAGCAACCACGACAGGATGCCTTCAGAGTCGGAAAAGTCAGCAGCTGAAAAATGTCCAGACAAAAGAGGTAATTTTTGAAAGCTCCAAATATCCTGACATTGGGACCTCTTGGTCCTCGCAGATCTTAACATACCCCCAGATTCCTAGTTGCTAAATTCTTAAAAGCACTCAAATTGCCTCCCCCTGTGCAGGATGTGGTAAACAGCAGGAGAGTCATGAAATTGGATGAGCTGAATGGAGCAGCTCCTTTCTTTGATTTCTTTTGTGAGTGCAAACCTACAGGGGATAGTTTCACATTATTTTAATTTTCCAGCAACGTAAAAAGTGAAGCCCATTTTCAACTTTTACTAAACTGCAAAGTATCATGCTGAATAAATGAGATCTATTTGAAATAAATAGGCTAGGTTAGCCACTACATTTTTGTTCATGTCTTTTTAGACTTCTGATCCAATAAGATGTTTCTATAATTAACTGTTTAAGTTAAATTGGAAGCTGTGCAAGATTGAAACCTTTCCATTTTCCTTTTGTCTTTAGAACCTGTTAGAACAACTCACAATCCTGTGCGACAGTCATCATCGGAGGGCTTAAAACAGCAGCAAACAGCAATGTGTGAAAAACCTCTGACTTTATTGTACAGTGTACCTGAGGCTGAGGTCAGACAGACATTACTACTAAATGGAAAGCTACCACACTCATGTGAGGTATAGCTTGTAAAAGACCAAACTGAAGAAAATTGCAGATAAATGCATGCCTATGCCTGTGCACTGAAAACTTTCGTCAGCTTTTGTTACTACCTCACCTGTTTGTATATCGTACCTCTTCACAAACCTGAAGACGTGTCAGGACAGAGCTTGTGGGAAAAATCCTGTTCGAGCGTTTTTCTAAAATTGTATATATTCCTTAAGCTTCTATGGGAAGTATTATTGGTAGTTCAACAATTGACTTGCATTTAAAGCATGTAAATGTGGGAATGTATAGACAAAGGAATGCGTTTTATATGTTTGTACATAAGAGTTTACAGATATGTATCTTTTACAGAAGATGTTATTTTAATCTTATTTAGTGCATGAATAACTAAAAATTTAGATTTTTTTTCAAACTTTCTCCTTGCTACATTGGTTGCTTTATTCAAATTTTCTAAAACCTCCTGGTGCCTTAATGGTAGGAGTTCTAATGCTGATATAAATCTACTCTTCCCTACTACTGAATGATGTTACACGTATCAATACTTCATTACAAAAGCATTCTTGAACAAGTAATGTGTAGGATTTCATAAATACTTGATAAGGACATACTGCATTTTAGATCACAAATTTCCCCATGACTGCACACAAAGGTCTTGATGTGGATTTGGTACTGAGTATATTTGCAGTAAACCTACTCAAGTACTTGAGGATCATGGAGGAAATCAACCTCATTACACAGTAATGTGCTTGAGTAAAATTTTACACATATTGTCTTGCTGAAGGCTAATAGCAACAAAGGAAATTATGGACTGCAAAACTACCTTTCTAGACCACATGGGGTGTTATCAGAATTGTACTCTTTGTCTCTAATAGGTGTCAAAGAGTTGATAGTGATGGAGATAAACAATATTTACTGACTGCAATCTTGAATCCATTTTGTTAGCAACTGTTCATTACAAATCCACTGTAGAAGTTATTACTAATCAATCCTGCTAAAATGGGAAACAAACTAAATATAAAGATTCCTGAAATCAGTAACAGAATGTTGACCCTTCCAACACATTTTCTATTCTGAATCGACCTCAATTAAATAGCTTAACAGATTTATTTTTCTTTTATACATTGTCATAACATACACAGCAACGCTGCTTTAGAGGCAAAGAAAAAGGAAGCGTTACTTTTCTGTACAAACGTATTTATTTATAAAATTTGGTAATGTACAGAGAAAAATGTAAGATACAGAAGTGTCTAACAAATGTTATTGAAGTGAATTTAATAAAAAATTTATAATATCAGTAAGTATCTTTCCATTGGTGTGGCAGGAGTATGAGTGTCTGCTGTTTTCCACTTTGCTTATACAAGCAGGGTCTGCATCTTTTCATAGACACCAAGAAAAATAAAAGCACCAGTACAGAGCCATGTTACTCTCGGAATAATTCCAGAAAATAAGCTGAGGGAAAAAAGCAAACAATGAGTTAATGTTCATAGTCAAAAGATTAGGTTGAACTGACAACCCTTTTTTTTAGTTCAACATTCCTGCTCTTCAAAAACACAAGTTTGAACGAACTATTAGCCTGCTAAGAAAGTTGCATTTTTATCATTTCAAAATCTCAAAATACTGGTAGAATGTTTTTGTAGAACAACATGATAGCTATTTGCATCACCAAGATCCCACAAATAAAATTTATCTGGAGGATTGTTGCTCAGGACACCAGGAGAAACTTCCTTTTTTCCAAATGTCATGAGATTTAACACCCACCTCTGACAGTGCATCTTACTGGAATGTGAGCCTAGAACTGAGTGCAAGTTCTGACATGGGTTTGGAACGCACAACCCTAACTGAGGCGAGAGTGATTCAAAATGAATCAAACTGACTGTTAAGATATTTTGTTCCAACAATCTGAGGATATATTCAGTATCTATAATTAACCACTTATGTTCCTCCAAGCCATTATTGCCAATTGACTATTTTCTTAATCCCTACTATGTTGACATTAAAGGACTACAACAAAGCAGAAGCAATTAAGGTATCCCTGAGGCTCAAGGTGCAACAGAATTCACATGGTTTACATTTGGCTGATTCCACAATACCAGACAACAGCTAATCCATAGTTGATGGTATTAATAGATGTGGTTTACAACATTCTGACACGACAGCCATTACTGACCCACTGCTTGAGAAGATCCACACAGATGGACTTCTAAGCTTCCTATGCTGTCAGATGCTTCCAAACTTACTGCTGTTACAATCACTAGCTTTGTCTCAGTGTTCCCATTAAGGATTGTCATAAAGAGCAATGCTGGAATTTAATGTCCATCGTTCAGTGATGTCCCAATAGTAGTTGGGGTTCTTCTGTGGCCAAAACACTTTCTTGATTCCCCATCCCCCCAAAAAAACAATAGGGTTGTGAGTTTGGTTTGCGTTTGGTATATGCCGAAGTGGAAAAGTATTTTGTATACTACGTGTGGTCCTTTAACCATGACAAATAACCTTTGTCAGAGGTCTATGTCCTTCCCTGGGTCAAAGTACACAGAACCAAACTATTTCACATCTTTCTGCTAGTTTTCCAAATCTCACAAAGGTGCCCACATTGCTGAAATCCTGCTGGCTTAAATACACTTCTGATAAAACCAGTTAACTTTGAAATCTGGATCCAAGCATCAAACCTTTGATAAATTACTCTTAACACAGGGATTGCAATTCAGTAAAAGACAAGCTGAAATCTGTCATTGCAATTTTAGGATTTAGTACAAACCAAATAATTGTCTTTGAAACCCAACGAATAAATCAAACATTTTGTCACTTGAAGCCTCACACTCTATTGCATTTAGCCTGCAGATTTGAGAGCTGGTCCAAATGGAACTGGTTCTCAAGTAACCCAAGGCTGCTGGTGCCTGGAATCTACACAATTTACAAAAGCAGAGCAGATCTGAGGGACTGGCAGCAAAATAATCATCCTTGCATTTGATATTGCATATTATCATATCTTCAAGGCATCTCCAAACGCTTCACAGAATATACTGTAAAGTGAATTGACTATATTTTGTGGGTGAAATGTGGCAGCCAATTGGGCAAGCAGTGTCCCACAAACGGTCATGGATTGAATGACCAAATTATTATTCATTTTTTGCAGGGATTATTAGGCCTGGAAAAGCGATCCGACAATTAACTAACAACCAGGTTCCTACTTACTGCTTGGTGAACAGAGGCATGTGGAGTAGGGAAACTTGCCCAATGTTTCGCCCTGCTGGGAATCGAACCCAAGTCCTCTCGCTAAGCTGCAGGACTCCACTTAGAAACAACTGTGTATACAAAACGTTATACACGTAGTGCTTTCTGCGCTGCACACCTATCAAGCTCTAGGGAGGTCCATCGTAGCTCCTCAATATTCTAAACTCTAAAACACAGGTGTACTCGAGACAATGTCATCTCTTAACATCCCTTATCCTTCAGCTAGGATACAGGATATAGTTCAACAATATTGATCCTTCTTTGAACTCTTGCCTTCAATCTCACTCCCTCTCATAACTTCATGATTTATCTTTTTTATTGACACTCACTGTATCTGCTTGTTCAGGTGGACATTAAAGATCCTGTTCACTTTGTTGCTGGACAGTCACGACACATGATAGCAATAACCTGTCGAGTGCTTTGTGATGTTTCAATGTAAAAGCCTACATCAAATTACATACAATTAAATAGATTCTATATAAATGGAAGGGTTGTTATTTTATTAAGTGTTCAGAAATGAAGTTCAGGACTTAAAACAAAAGGTTCAAAAAAAAGGTAGATGGAGATTTTACTCATATGGCCCCACGTGGAGTTAATTAATTTGACACTGGACAACTGAGGTGTTGGTCAGTGGAGTGAAAGAAAAGGAAACTATGGAGCCAAGTTTGGTACACTTTGTACTCATAAACTTTGCTACCTGAACCTGTCAGCAGAAAGCACTGTCAAAAGGCTAACCTTTACTGCATGACGTAGGCCGAGGTTCTAATGGACCAAAATAAACTTTTATTTAAAAAAAGGGAAAATAAGAAAAATCTAAACACTTCTTTTTGACAATTTTGGTGTTCAACTGAGCCTTTGGTTAACTCACTCCCCTTTCAGCTTCTTCTCCTCCACCTCCCTTTTCAACTTCATGTCACCCTTCAGCTCAGGTGCCCAGCCAGCTGTGTAAAGTACATTGAGACGTCCTAACAACATGAAAGGTGCTACATAAATGTCAATTGTACTGTACTGGTTGCAAACTACCTCATAACGATACGGTTCATTTGTAAGGATGGGCTGACCAAGAGGCAAAACTGTTTGTAATGCTATCGAAGGCAGAGCACCCACAGCAACATAAACACTTCATCTCTGTAAATGGCTCCTTTGTCTTTAAATGGCTTCTTGCAAATCACAAATGCAAGGGCGTTCGCCAAATAATATTCAATCTCACGCAACAGAGACTGACAGTTGTTGACAGGTGTGGGATCCGTGAACTACCTGAACTTGGATTATATGTTTTTCAAAAACATGTTACCAATATCCATTCATAAGCCCTGGGTTGTTGGAACGTAATATTCACTTGTGTGCATTTACTGTGCTAGTTTTGGAAAAGGTTATGCATGAACAAGTCCCTGAATCAATCAATCTTATCTCCTGACTTGTTACACAAATCCCAAAAATTGTGAAAGAGCTCTCAACTACGGTTAGAACTTGCAGATCCAATATTCAAAATAATTGAGTATGTGAAAATGCTTGTGAATGTTCGCATCGCATTTTGCAAGTTTGCAAAGTATAGATTAGTTATAATTTGCATCATTAACAATATTGTGCTGTAAAAAATAATTCAGAAAAGACAAATACAATTTAAAACTATATAACAAGACAAGAAAAAGAATTGCCAATTTCTGGACAAACTTTTAAAAATATTTAAATTCACTTGCAGGATATCTTCGCTGCCTTTAGATGTTAAGGACGAAATAAGTATTATAACTAAGTAACATCTAAACCAATAGAAAAATTGTTGAATTATAAGATATAAACTGAACACACTATTATCTACTAGTTACTTTGTAACATCATCCTGAGTAATTATGCTTTAACGTTTAAGGTTACAAGTAGAATTCCTGGAAGCAGTGCTGAGAGTTATACCTGACCTTGACACCCAGAACGTGGGGGGAGGGGGGGGAAAGGGTTTCATTCCCCAGCATCTTAATGAGTGTAAATTATAACCAATTTTTTTAAAGTACAGAAAGCAAATCAATTTCTGGTGTAGGTGAGGCCTTAAGTAGGACTGCCCAACTTCATGAAATCAATAGAGTTGAAACTTTTTCAAAAGGGAAACACTATATAGCTTGATAGTTTGTCAACTTGTTTTTCTAATTTGGGTTTTCAATAATACAGTAAAATTGATTTGGAGCTTGAGGCTAGTTGACAGATGGAAACAGTTTATGGTTTTACTAGACAGTAATTTACCTTATTACCATAATTATAGGTTTAAAGCACAGCAATTTGTATGAGACATGCACTGGCCACATTGTCAAACAGTTGACATTCAAATGTGTTGGGTTTCTAAGTAATACCCACTAGTTTGCAAAAGGAAATCATTCAGGCTATCAAACTCCCCACAGAAGTGAGAGATACAAAATACACAGCTTTGGGTAAAATCAATAACAGATGTAGGCGCCTTTTGGTCAATTGGTGGATCGCTTTTCCAGGGGTAATAATCCCTTCAAAAAAAATTATAATAATTTGGTCACTTCAACCCATGATTGTTCGTGGGACACTGCTGTGTGCAATTGGCTGCCGTGTTTCACCCACTAAATATACAGTCGATTCACTTTTCAGTATATTCTGTGGAGCGCTTTGAGATGTCTCGAAAACGTGATAAGGCGATATATCAAATGCAAGGATGATTATTATTATTCCAGAGTTGGAGGTGACTGAATCAGTGATCTTAATCTAATCAGGGTTACACATTCCCACATGATTATCTGCGATTCGTTTTACGACCAAACCAAAAATAAATATTGCAATTGGCATCGTTTCAGTTAACGACACTCGTTTATTAACACTCAGATCCGAGTTGCGAACCAGGATTTCCTGACAGTCCAATCCACCAGTATGTGTTGAATAAATCATTATGTCCCAAGCAATCCTTACTTCCATAAGACTTTTTCCCAGTGAACTTGTTGCAGTCTACACTTTCTCTTCTTAACAACACAAAGTCCATATTTTGAATATGGGAATCTCAACACTGAGTGTTATCACTCACAAAAATACAGTTAATACACTTTACAGAAAAGCTCTGTGAAGTTGTTTGATAAACATGATAAAGTGTTATATCAAACGCAAGGATTATTATTATTATTTGGTTGTTAAATCCCTTGAATATAACAACATTGTCCAATTACTGCAATATATTTTCATAAAGATCTACATTTTTAATGTAAACCGCACTGTAAGTGGTTTTGGATCCTGGGCTGAATACCATCTTCATTTGTCCCCCTGAAGGCAGGCAGTGTTCTAAAACAATCCAAAAACTCAGACTAGTTGTAGACATTGTATTTGTTTTTGACTCCGGAAGATGAAATGGGTTTTGCTGAGATTCACCACTATTCTCTGTCGAGATCGTTGCTACCCCAGCTACAAAAATAATTCTTCATTCCTTTTTGCTGTCTATCTCACTAGGTCACCTTGTTTCATAGAAGCTGTTTGCCAAAGATATAAAACTGCAATTTGGGGATAGCAAGCAAGCCGTCTGGTAATGACAAAGAGATTCTGTAAATTCCTCTGAGATCTAACAAGTTCATAGTGAACAAAACAAAGTAGTGGCCAAGAAAGTTGCAGCCTTGTACCAAATTTGACGAGATCCTGAACCATGAAATCAATGCACACTTAGAAAAACTGTGCAGACATTAGAATTATTATTACATTTGGAGTTCATTCTGCATCTGGATGACATTCAATGATGCCAAACCGCAAAGCTCTTCCTAACCTTGGGGATGGACATTTGAACCTTGCCCACTGGTGACCCAATGAACTGTAAGAGACAAACACTCAATGGCTTGGCTGCTTGCCTGGAGGTCTTTGCGGTGAAATAGACAACGACCTCTTCTGCTTCATCAGTAGCCAAATGTATGTCCATTTCAGTATTTCATGTGCGCTCCTGGGGGAGGGGTGAGGGGGGTAAATGCCTGTGAGAAAATTAGTTCTGGAATCAATGTTTTGTGGTTGTAAAAATGCCAATTGGCCAGACCAAGGAAATCAGCTGAAATTGCTCTTGCCTTAAATGGACTAGTCACACAATGTACCAGAATGCGCCAGATACAACAAGTTTATACAGTACAGTAGTGCTTGGATATCTTTCAGAGAAAACAACACTGAAATGCATGCTGTACCTAGCACTGGGCAAAGTTTATTAGACATAATAATCACACTTCTTGTCACAATTTAACTAGAGGGATACAGTTTGCTTTTCATACGAAACTGGATAGTTCTTGCATTCATGCTGTATAAAATCAAATGTAACTGATTTATAGTCAATTCCCAGTGTACTGTTCTGCCAAATGTTACTCTTAATAATCCTTGCATTTGATATCATGCTTTTTCATGTCTTCTCGACGTCTCAAAGTGCTTCACAGAATATGCTGTAAAGTGAATTGACTATATATTTGTGGGCGAAACGCGGCAGCCAATTGCGCACAGCAGTGTCCCACGAACATTGAAATAACCAATTTATTATTGTTAGGCGTGTGGAGTAAGGAAACTTGCCCAAGGTTTCGCTCTGCCTGGAATTGAACCCAGGTATCTCGCTTGCAAGGCAAGTGCTCTAACCACTGAGCTATAGCTTACCAGGATCCATAATGATCATTTACAGCAGCTGTAAAGGATTGTAATCCCTTCAGAGTTGCAAACCCCATTCAAAATTCTCTCTGTCCTCTGACTATCAGTCTCCTTTCTATAGCAAACCTGTTCATATTTATTTTATGGAGTTTTCTAACACTGCAGTGATGCAAACAACAGTTTCCCCATTGGCATTGGCCACAAGCATTTTGACAATTGCACAGCAAAATGTGTGGAGTTGAGTGTCGAGGTGAGAGGGTTTGAGTATTTCCACTCAGACATGTGTTATTTCCCAGAAGCGTTCCTTTTAACCAAGTGCAGAATTTGCGTTTGCAGAAATTCTCCAGCAAACACAGTTCTAACATAAATGCTTTATATTTACAAGAAGTTATTGAGTTCAACAATTTTGTTTAACCTGGACCTCTGCAATAATACAAACCCTGTGACGTTCATCATCAGGACAGCCTGACCTCCCCCCAACACCCCTCCTCATTGCAGTAACAGCAGATACACAACTCGCTTCATGAATTCCATCCAGCACTGTTGCTGACCAGCCAACTCAATAACAATAACCTTTGAAATTGTGCCTTATCACATCTTCAGGACATCTCAAAACTTATTTCACATATCCACCTCTCAGATATTGCTAATGACACCACAGAATAAAGCTGAGCATTATTTTTCGTCTTCAATATCTCCACTTGTGCTGAAGAAAATAGGTCTGTCATCATCCACCACATTTTTTTCCTCTTTGAAAAGCATTACTGGATACCGTTAGCATAACATGACCGTTTGATGTGGTTTTGTGAGGGGTCAGAGGAAAGTAGAGTCTTACCCAGAAATCCCTTCAACCTTCCAGATGTTCCTCAAGACGACCAGCACATTTCCATCCACCGCCGTGGTACCTGCCTACATCAAAGAAGAGCATAGACTGAACTCACGGCAAAAGCACTGGGTGTAAATCATCAGCCGTCTCAACAGCTTCCTTCTTCATATCACAATAAAAATACAAGTCGCACCTTATTTAGACTTTGTGCACATGTTTCCATGTACCAAAGATCTCCCTTTAGAAAGATCTCTTTGCCCAGACACTAAACGGACTTGTGTACTAAATTAATCACAAGAGTCCTAAAATTTACTGCATATAAAGAATGGGACGTCTTTCCAACATGAAGGATGCAATGTGTTGTTGTTGTTAATCACAGTTCACATTCTTGGAAGGCAAATGATAGACAGCTAATTTCTGTGCTTATGTATATGCAAGGAGCTTCACTAAGACAGTAGTTGGGGGGTGGGAGGGGGAAAAGAGAACCATAAAATCCCAACCCATTCACATGATAAACAAACTAGCGCTATAACAAAGCCTGTTCTCTTATAAAGCTGTTAAAGCATGATGTTACAGTAAAAGATCTATCAGTAAACTACAGTTGCAAGGGCCAGGATTTGCAAAGCTAACTAACCAGTTGGCAGTTCATGACTTCTTTTCTGCCACCACAGGAATGTTACCCAACTGATCCAAGTGTTTTCATCCAAGCAGCTGAAAGACAGCAGGATATTTGCCTAAACGCATCATGTACGTGGGTTATAAGGAGTTGCCTGAAATAGTTCATTAAGGTTCAAAGAGTTTATTCTCCTATTTTGCTGGCTTAATGAGGAACAGTGAGCACATTACACATTGCTAAGGCTCTGATGCAAAAACCTGTCCATCTCACACGTTTAAAAGCTGATTGATAATCAAATGCCTTGTGAATTTCCTTAACACTTCTGTGCATTATTTTTAGAGCTTCAGTGACAAAATGAAAAGTGATATGCTTTACAAAGAATTCCGTTCGCCACACCCCACACCCACCCGTTAATTAAATTTTTGTGATTTATGTGGTTTTGGGGAAGTTGACAGTACATCTTCATATTTCCTGGGTTAATAATAATAATCCTTACATTTGATATAGCACGTTTCACGTCTTCTAGACGTCTCAAAGCGCTTCACAGAATAGACTGTAAAGTGAATTGACTGTATATTTCTGGGCGAAACACGGCAGCCAATTGCGCACAGCAGCGTCCCACACAGTTGTGGATCGAAATGACCAATTTATTATTGGGTTTTTTTCTTGGGGGATTATTATCAGGCGTGTGGAGTAAGGAAACTTGTCCAAGGTTTTGCCCTGCCGGGAATCGAACTCAGGTCTCTCGCTTGGGAGGCAAATGCTCTAACCACTGAGCTACAGGACTCCAAGGTTATTCTGAAACTTACCCTTGCGAGCATGATCCTAGTCTTTGCCACATCCAGAGGTGTGGTTATAGCACCTGCAACTCCACCTGAGAACACACCGAGCCTAAAGAGTTAGTCACATTCACTGTGTCAAACCTGACATAGCCTACGTCCTAAAGGCAATTTTTTTGTGAAAAAATATTTTCCTTATTTTCTTCTTCCCTTCTCCCTCTCCTCTGTGCTGTTTCATCCAGAGGGTTCTAACCTTGAAAATGACCAGTTAATGAAATTCACAAGACAGTGACTGAGTGCTGGAGTTGATGAGCCCTCCCGAACTGTTTCTATTTACATCCGCAAATGACCTGCAAGAATCTGGCAAACTCACTGCCAAAGGAGTTACAAATTTATAAATTTGCCTCATTTACTGCGTGTAAATGGCCACTAGCCAGGGATACGGATATGGACGTCAATGTTCACTTGACGTCCATATGACGTCTGAAGACTCCTATTTGTTTAGTCCTGTATTAAAACTGCTGATCAGCACCTTTGGACGTCCTCCCGGGTGAAAGGAGCTATAGAAATGTAATTTGGTGTTTTGGTTCTCCATGATCATTCTGAAGCCTATTTTGGAGGAATTACAGAAATAAATTACTCTACTATGCACTTTCCATGGAGTATGGCATTTTCATTACATTTCAATTATGTGCCTAAGATGACAGGTGTTGGAAACTTAGCCAAGTTATGACTGAATTCGGTTCCAACCCTTAAACTCGGCCCTCGGGCTCTTCCTGCCAATATCTCCACACCTGCCTCATTTGTCTTTTTGCTACAGCCCAGGGAACGCTGAAGTCCAGCCAAGAGACTCGAGCGGGAACCACTGGCTGTGAAGGAGGTGAAGGAAAAAAGACAATGTAAAAAACATGTTGAGTTGCTAACAGACGAAATAAAGGGAAAAGATAAAACCATGAACTGAAATGGCAGGAAAAAATACCAATAACAGGGTAGCCACGCCCCGAAATTCCACTCGGCTCAGACTGTAAGACTATTATGTTTTCAATTTAAGATTCCTAAATTGTAGAAAATTCTTCAATTCAGTTTTCATTTGAGAGACAGTTCTTTTTAAGAGCTACAGTTTCCAAATGAAAGCTGAGGCATTTGCATCAACTGAAATTGTGCTGACAGAATTAACCCCATGTTTGCTGGTTCCAAATAGTGACAACAAGAAGAACTTGCATTTGTAAAGCGCCCTTCAAGCAGGGCAGCGCTTAAACAATGATGAAGCCTGATGCCGAGCCAGGGGACGGAAGAGGTGACCGTAAGCACGGTCGAAGAGGAAGTCCTTCAGTCGTGATCTAAAAGAGGGGAAGGAGGGGGCAAGGTGGAGGGATTGGGGGATAGAGTTCCAAAGCTTCAGGACATAGTGGCTGAAAGTGACAAGGTTTCTAGAACTATTGGTTCCTTTGTACAACTGGGGGTGGGGGGGAGAGAGAAGAGTGATTATATATCTGATACAGTGTTTTAAGGTACTGGTTTAGTATATATATTTATGTATCGCTTACAAAGTTTGCTGAGACATTTATTTTAATGTTTACCCTTTATCAGCTAACATGGAATTATCAAATGCCTTTGAATCACATTTAAGAGTCCCATCAAAATGAGAAGGATCAGAAGAGAAACAAATCCCCTTCTTGATATTCTGATGTAAGCCGGTGTAACAATGGCAAGTGCATTATTGCAAAGGTTGTTTTTAAGTGTTTAATGGTCTGTTACATTATTGATTGGATCGTCACTTAATGATTTCATGTGGAACAAACAGGCAGGTTGAGCCAGATGACCCCATTTCATAAAGTTGCCATTGGTATATTGTAGCTGTAAAGCACCCATTTTATTGTAGTATTTTGAAACAAACTCGCCAGTGGTCACCTGCGTTAGTGCTTTCCCCTTTATTGCAATTGTGTGGAAATTAAAGATTGAATTCATAGATTTATTGAGCAGGGAATCTGTTTTTGTTTCTGTGAATACGCAGCTGGGCTTGTGTGACAGGGCCTGAACTGATCATTCTTGTGGCAAATCGACAGCAGACGTGACAGCAGTGGTGGATACCTATTAATTTCTTAGGGATCGTGCCGAAGTACCAGCTGTTCCACCACTCCAAAGGGAAAACCCACCCGCAGAACAAATGAAGAGTCCAGGTCTGGTATTAAATGGTGAAATGAGACAGTCGACCTGTCAAAGTCAAATATAGTTAACCCCCTCTCTTCCTCCTAACCCACTCCCACAGCCAGAGCATGTGCAGCAATCCTGTTATTTACAGTGGTAATGCAGAATTTATGATACACATCTTGCAATTCAAAGTGTATTTGGAATGCATTAATTTCTAATGCAACAAATAAAAAGCTAAGTGTCACAACAGCTTGCTAATTGGGAAAGCAACTTTTATACATTGTGCAGACTCGTCAGAATTAATCAGTTTTGACAGGGAACAAGCAGGCCACTGTTTGTTAATGCGTATTAAAAGCAATCTCAACACTTTGAATATTGGGCATTGGACCCATCTTAACAGACACTTGACACTGAGTATAAATGATTAATTTTAAATGAAACGTATTTGAACTCAGGTCAGCTATGGAATCTCTAAAAGTTTTAGTGGAAAAAGGGAGAGTGAGGTTCTGTGGGGTTGTGGCAGTGGGGTACCATTTTACCCAGCGTCAAAACCGTTCAAAAAAATAACTGAGGATTCAAAACCTTCATGATTGTGAAAAGCCCCCAGAAAATATTAAAAAATGGGAAAGTGATTGTAAATAACCAGAAGAGTAAATCTATGTATTTGTGATTGAACATGTCCTTCATTTCACATGAAAGCTCAATTAAGTAATCATGGATAATCAGTACCTATGAATGGAACTGGTGTGGAGTGTCTCTACAGAGCACAAAATATGCACAGACAGCAACTTGCTAGCAGTACATTTGTGAACGACCCAATGTACAATGTTTACTGAACCTACACTCTGCCATCTGAAAAACCTTGCTCCCATCTGAAAAACCTTGCTCCCATCTGAAAAACCTTGCTCCCATCTGAAAAACCTTGCTCCCATCTGAAAAACCTTGCTCCCTTAAATTTGTTCTGACCGAGTCGAATAGTCTCGATGAGAAAACTCCCCTGGCGTGAAAATCAAGACAGATCATTCCGAAATAAACAAATCAAAGAAAAATTCCAGTGGTGAACAAAACAGGAACTGAAAGGCTTTTAGTGGAGATTCAATCCCAATACCCAACCCCAAACACTTCCAATCTTTTCTCTGTTTTGCCTGAGGACAGTCCAGGTGTCTCTGCCTTGAAGCTTTAGTAAAGCACCGAAAGGCACGCCTTTGAGTCTTCGAGGTCCGAGCAAGTCTTGTCCTCTGTGCTCCTCACTCTAATTAATCTGCACTTCTGACAAACCTGTCACATAAACTGTTAATCACCAGCCCTTGTTGATATGACTTTAAACCCCTAAAGAGCAGTCGGGGCAGACAGCTGCACAGCTGAGGACTCAGCACAGGCCTCTTTTCACCGAGAGATTTGTAAATATTCTTTCAGCAAACACAGTGGCCTGATTGACGGCTCCTATTTTCTCACAGCTCAAATTTGTCGAGTACAAATTGGCCTGACATTCACGCAAACACCTCTCTCGCTGGCCTCTTCAGACCGGACCTGCCCACCCTCAAACAACATTTCCAAACTACCTGTGGAATTTGAAAAGAATGTTTCTGTTCGGTTTATTTTTTTGGCATCTTTCCCTCTCTCAGCCCTCCCAGTATAGCATGTAATCCTCTGCACCTGCAAATGCTCCACAGACTGCAGATTGCCAAGAATTAACCACATGATTCTGTTTCCGTGACCACAGGACCTGCAGTTGAAAAAAAGGAAAACAATATTATTAATTATATTCAAAACCATTTGGAAGCCAAAAGGTTAGCTCAGAGGATGAGAACCCATCGTGCCAAGTGTGTGGCTATTTCTATGATGCATTGCGTCCAATTTCCCAAGGAACTGAAGTTTATGTTAACACACAGGCGATCTGGATGGGAAAATAGTTTAGCAATATACTTGTATTACATCAAGGGTCAAACTTTGCAAAGATGCAAGAGACATGGCTTCCAGCCTTGAAGCTGTCCCACAGGAATCTTTTGAATTGCAATTTGTTTTGCAATAAGCAAACTGCTGCCTTTCATTTACATAAACTGGCTGCTGCAACAATGATGACAGAACAAACATGGTTATAAAGTTCACACGGTCCTCCACTTAACAATAGTTTGATCAGCATATACTGGATGCAGTTTCGACACTGGATGTGTGTATGGGGGGTGGGGGGGTCCGTAATGCATGGCGATTTCAAAGGGGAGTTCTTAATGAGGAAGCCGGCAGTACGCCATCAACTTGTGAGTCCTTCAATGCAAAGTGATCTATTTTCAAAGCGATGTGAGTAACTGCCAGTTATTGAGAGGAGTCCCTCTGGTTTCCTTCCTAAGGAACTCAGTTAGAAGTCGCTGTGCAACTGTCACTAGAATCCTGGAAGATATGAAAAAAAATGATCAAATGACAGATATAATAATAATAATCCTTACATTTGATATAACGTCTTATCACGTCTTCGAGATGGCTCAAAGCGCTTCACAGAATATACTGTAAAGTGAATTGACTGTGTATTTTGCGGGCGAAACGCGGCAGCCAATTGCGCACAGCAGCGTTCCACAAACAGTTGTTGGTTGAGTGACCAAATTATGATTATTATTTTTGAAGGAATTATTATCCCCAGAAAAGTGATCCGCAATCGACTAACAACCGAGTTCCTACTTACTGCTAGGTAAACAGGAGCTTGAGGAATAAGGAAACTTGCCCAACGTTTCGCACTATCGGGAATTGAACCCAGGTCTGTTCGATGTTTAATTAGCTTTATACAACATGAGGAGGCACAATGTAACATGGCTGATGATGTACATTCTTACAGAAGGTAATCTAAGCATTTTGTCCTGAACAAACCTCAAAACATTTAACCGAGACTATATATAAGACACATTTCCCTGGGAATGTATCAATGCATTCTTCCTTCCTGCTGAGGTGTTTAATAGTGCATTAACACAAGATGTCTTATCTGCTGTTCACAAATGTTGGATACAATGTGCCTAAAAAACCCCAATCTATGGGTGCAGAACCAAAAATACCACATTAAATATTTACTCTGTTCCAGTCCCTCACATTTTACATGGGCAGGTACTACATCAGTACAAGTGGGGACACCGTAATAGCACTGTGCAGGACACCCAAGCAACACAAGGTACAATACTTTGTTAGCACTAAGTGTAAAGGTGCCAATTTGAAGCATTAAAAATGTGTTGGAAACTTTTTTAAAAAAGCTCATCCTCCAAGCCCCAAGGGAACTTGCTTCTCCTCCCTGTTTAGCGACACCCGGGACATTCTCTGCAATACACACTCTGCTGGGGCTCCTGTGCACAATCCAATTGGCCTAAATACCCTGAGAGACCAATAAATGTCAGACATGTTTTTCTGTAATATCACACTTGCTCTATTGCCTAAAATAATCTGCTTGTATCCGAGAGACCCACAACTGTACGAACAGCATGAAGCAATTAGATCCTTTTATTTCCCGCCATCCCCCCTCCTCTTTTACAAAAGGGCACTGCCCCCTCCCACCATCAAATGCAGTCTCATAAACGGGTTATACCAAGCCATGGTTTCTCAAGCAGGAACGACGTTGCCAAGCCTGTGTCATATGTATTGCATTAAGATACAGATTGAATGGAAGACTTTGTTTTCCACTTCAAAGCCTCCTGTCGTAGAGTCATTCCCGTCTCCTGCTCTTCCCTTATGAATAACAAATTGCAAATAAATCCACTAGCTGCAGAGTATGGTAACTCACACTGGCAGATCACTGTTCAACCTTCCTCGCAAACTCTCACTTCAAGACCCTTTATCCCCAATTACGACTTGAGCTTCCTGGGTTTTCTTGCACAGACGGAATTGACATTTTGTTTCAAGAACAGGGGGTGGGTGTATGCATTCATCTTTGTAGGTATTATCCCCAAAGCCAGTTAATCCTACAAATGTACAAAGTGTCGAGGATCAAGCCCGATTCCCCTGGAAATTAGATTATGTACATTATTCCTTGGAGTATTCAATTTCCCTTGCCTCACCCAAACAAATACTTTGAGATTCCTAATGTAACAAGCATGAGAATGAGATTTGAATAAACTAGCATTCAGTGTAACAAGCAAAAGGAACAAGTTGGATATGTTTTACAATATTTTCCATGGGGCCAAGCAGAGCTCTCTCACAATGAACAGCTGCAGACCTCACTGTCAACAGCCCTGCAACACGTTATTCAATTAGCATCACCCACAGATGTTCCTTGCCCCTTTTAGTCAACTCTATCCGTTTGATTTCCTTTGAATACAGTTCTGTCTGTTCATCCTCTTTTTAACAGGATCTCTTCCTCCTTTATTATGGATGTATTACAGGATGCATCAGGAGCTGCCTTTAGTGAAGTGAAACACTGTACTAAGAGGAAGTGAGCAGTGAGAAAATTCCTATCAGTTCCATTCAAACATCGCTAAATCTTTAGGTCTTGTTCTGATTGACAAAGCAGAGTCTCATTACTTAGCAAGAAATATCATTAACCAATTTCGAACAAGGTCTGATGTATAAAACTCACCACATCAGCACAATGGGATCTTGTCATCTATTGTAGAGCAATGGGAGGACGTTCTCATCCAAAGTAGCTAATGCTATATTGATCAATCTCTTTTAAAAAGAAGATCTTGATGAATCTCTGATTGAGAATGCCTCTGAAGGTGATACAGACACAGAGAGATCATCAAATACACTAAAAAAAATGCTTCTGAGATTGTAAGGACCTGTGGAGTGTATGTGACTTGAGATGAATAATGAAGCTTGTATTGTTAGATTAATACCCTGGAGTTTAACCATTATCATGTTCAGGGATGATGGAGAAATTTCACAGAGCTTTTATGTTGTTTGAAGCGTTACTTACGGGTTATTCAACCCCCCTCAGGCAATTAAATTGAGTAGTTTCTAAAAGGGCAAATTGTATAGTGTTTGTGTAAAGAATGAGCTCAATGTGACTAATGATCTATCTTGTTCAGTACTTCTTAAAAAAGATCTTTATTTAGAGCACAAGGGATACGATTTCTATGGAAATGAAAGCTGAGCAATGGGATGAAGTGAACTCAAAGACACAGCACAGAGATAGAGTAATCTTAGGGCCAAGATGGAGGTGACTGGTAGGGAAATGGGATGACCATAGAAATAAAATGCAAGACCGCTGAGACTAGAAGAATAAACTAGTGTAGGAATCATCAGCCACGGTAAGGAAACAAACAATACAGCGACTTAGAGTTCAAGAGAACTAAAAGCATGCCAACTCAGGGACGCAATGATCTAGAAAGAATTACATACAAGAAGGAAGATAAAAGGTTCCTTTTAATTTTTAGTGGCAGAGCTAAAACATTAACATTATTTGTTAAACAGAATATCCCCCTCTACCCCAGTGATTCCCTTCCATGCTACCTGCCACAGAAAGTATGGTTAAAATGTCTCTGCCAGTAAAACCACCATGGCTTGAAATGCATCTAAATTACAACCAAAATATATACTGTAATCTAAATGTGAAACTGTTAGTTAGCAGAAGTACAGATTGTTGTTTTTTTCTTTCTAAATCTCTAGATTTACAAATTCCTATGAAGTATGGCAGATCAGTGGAAATACTGACCAACGCAATGATTCAATTAAAGAATGGTACTTTTTTTCCATTTAAAGATTTCATCTCCTTCAGTCAATTGAAAGTCTTTTTGGTTCGTTTCTTATTTGCTACGTTTATAGATCTGGATGAGATTGCATACATAAAATATTACTTCCCTCCTCCTTGTTCTCCACCTTCCCTGATCCCAACCCCCCAGCTCAGGTCCAAATCCCTGACTGTCCAATGCCTTGGGACGTCCTCCTGACGTGAAAGGCCTATACAAATGTAATTTTGTGTTATGTATTGTAAAAGTAACATCATTCATCATTCACCCATGAGTACATTTTACACATCTGGATATGTTCTGGTGCATAAAGGACATTAATATTTACAAACCTAGAGTCACTGTTGAGCCACTGCTCTTCCAATATAACGAGAAATACAATAGGATGCACAAACATTTGGGTCGCATTGTGCTTAAATGAGGTGAATTTTGCTTTGGTGTCTAAACATTTTGGGCGGATGTGGGGAGGCGGAAGGTGTAAGGGTGGGGGGCAAGATAAAAATAATCATGACCAAATTTTNAAAAAATTGGATCGGTTAAGATGATTCTCAAAGAATATTGATGGAACAGAAACATGAATAAAATGACAAGTAATCTGTATTACTACAAGAGTCCTGTAGCTCAGTGGTTGGAGCACTCGCCTCGCCAGCAAAAGACCTGGGTTCAATTCCCAGCAGGGCGAAATGTTGGGCAAGTTTCCTTACTCCACACACCTCTGTTTACCTAGCAGTAAGTAGGAATCCAATTGTTAGTCGATTGGTGGATCGCTTTACCGGGAATAATAATTCCTTCAAATAAAACTAAATAATAATAAATTTGTCATTCAATCCATGACTGTTTGTGGGACACTGCTGTGCGCAATTGGCTGCCATGTTTCGCCCACAAAATATACACTCAATTCACTTTACAGCATATTCTAGACATCTAGAAGACGTGATAAGGCGCTATATCAAATCAAGGATTATTATTATTAAGGAACTTGCAGTGTACTGCTTTCAAACCCATTCTGGGTGTGCTAGTTGGCCAAAGGTTGAAATTGTTGAACACACACTGCATAGCAGCGATTACCTTGGCAAATAGTGTTGATGTACACAAGTGGATCCATAGAATACAGGTTAATAGAACTGATACTAACACTCTGTAAAACATTAGTGAGAACAAATAAAGGACTGCCTACAGTTTGGGTCACTGTACTGAAAAGACAACAGAAGAAATTCAAGGAGAGGCAACAAGATTGGTAACAGGTCTTAAAATCAATAGTGTATGAAGCGAGGATGAGAATCAGTTCCCACTGGGAAGAAACTAAAAGATTCATGTGAGGTTAGAGATGATCTAGAATTATGAAGCTAATCTCTTTAATGGATTTCAGATATTTGTGCTGATCCAATGAGAGGACCTGTGGGGAGGAGGGTGTGTGATTATAATCTAACAAACCACCACCTAAAAGTAGCACAAAGAGTAACTATTTTATAGTCAAATTAATTCTATAAATTCCTACCTAACACACAGACACCGAACCAAAGCGCTATGCAAGAACAAAACGTTCTCTTTAATGTTTGCCTCAGCAAACAAGAGATGTGATCAGCATGCACAGTTTGTAACCACAGAGTCTCTAACCCATGTGGAGGTGGGTGCACAAGAGGTTGTACCATTTTCAAAGCACGTACTCAACACTTTGCTAACCTCAGCAATGCCGCTTGTAACACTGAAACGTGTATTAGTTAACGTTATTGATGATCGATTTGGGGCCACAAATAATTTCATCTCATTCATTCTTTCATATCCGGTGTTCTGCACTTCAGCTGCTGGCATATTTACGTTGGTGAACAACAAGGTGCCCTTTCTACTGTTTTGTGCTGGTGCTTTGCTTATCAGGGTTTTGCTGTGGACCGAGAAATTTACAAATGAAGAAATCAAGCCCGCATCTTTTTCCAATTTTGCTGCTTTTCTGTGGTCAGGTCTGTCAGTACAAAAGAAAGTTCACCTACCTTTAGAGACTCCCACAAGGGTAACTGAATCAGAGAAAAGGGAATCTATAAATAAAAGAAAATTGGAAAATTCAGAAGTTTATTGGCTATTTTTAAAATCTCAAAACATTAATACTGCAACGATCTAATTTTGTTAGAGCTGAAACCACATATTTTATGGCACACACATATATATATTATATTACAAAATGTACTACATATATACACAGACTTGCAAATGCTGGGAATTTCCCCATCAGAAAGATGGATTGGAACACATACTGTTTTTGGTTCTTCCCAATTTGTTTGCAATCTATCCCAAAGGTGGTACTTGTTATACATGACTGGAAGTCGGTACATTACAAGCTCGAGGATCTGACCAAACTAGTCAGCAGGAAGACATATGAATGGGAGCTGCAGGGCACTAACTCTCCACAGGTATGTAAGCTTTATCCATACTGCACAAAATGGTACATATTGTGCTGCCAAATCCTAAGTATCCATAAGACCTCTAATACTCGCATCATTAATCCAAATCTAGATCTAGTTCAATGATTTCACCTACAAATACACAGTGCTGTAAAAATCCTGTGAAGCACTTTGAGACGCTTCACTGATTTGATAAGGCGTTGTATCAAATGCAAGGATTATTTACTCTCTTACAACATACCTCCTTTGTTATCTCAATCTAATCAGGTTATTTAAAGGCCATGCAAGGATTTTTCCTCTTTCTATTATTTTCTGCTCAGTATTTGTGTTGTTGCATTAAAATATTGTTGGTGGAGACCGAGAGAAAAAGCTAATTTAAAAATTGTCTACTAAATGGCCAAATGCAGAACTCCACCCAGATCTGACACCAGTAATACTTGTATTTGATATATCACATTGAAACCTTTTGAAGCACATCGCACAAGTTACTTTGAAGTGTAGCAACAGTCATGTAGGTATAGGTCAATGTACACCAACAAGGCTCCACAAACAGCAAAAAGAGTTGAACAATAAATCATGATAAACAAATTATTCTTTTGTGATCCGCTGCTTAATCAAAGCCACTTGCACTACGCTATTCCGCACACGATAGTGGGGTCAACGTGATGACCCTTTCACCTAATGGGGCACTGCACTCAATAGAAAACAAAAAGAAATGCAATATTACAGACAATAGCGAATAGCTGGCAACGTGTTTCAGCCTTTAATTCAATTGCTGAGTTCTGCTGACATTCATCATAAACCACTTGAGTATTTATGTCATTATGACCCCTCGATTGAATTACTCGTAACTAACTGCAAGCTATTATCCAATACCATTTTCACTCATGCAAAATATTGATCTTGTGGGCAGAGCAACTTCCAATCGCGTACTGAGAAAAGGCCATTTTATGGGTTTAAAGCCCAGATTGCAGGATTTAATTCGCAAACTATCAGATGCTCTGGTTGCCCAATACTCAATAGGGAAACTGATGCCTCGTCTGCCATTCTTGTAAAAATAAATGTTCAGATTTTTATTACTGTGTTCTTCATAGTGAAAGACTCACATTGTTTTGGAGCATCTCTTTCTCTCTCTCTCTCTAGCTAGCGACGGCTTTGCCGAGCTTGCTGCCATGATTAATTGATGAGAGGACTTGGCTTTGATACGCAGACAAGACCTTGCTTGACAGGCACCTGCCAAAGCACATTTGTTATCAGCGCAGAACAGGAAATGGCAGGGAGAAGAAATCAATGTCACTACCGAACATGAAGCTGACAAAACGAAATCTCAGAGGATGTTTTTCATCCTCTGATAGAATGGACTACCTCCCAGGACATCTTGAAACGCCACAGAAAGGTCAGCATTGCTCTCCTTTGCCGACGTCTTGCAATTCCAGAGTGAGGGGCATCTGTTAAGCAGAGCTTAGGACATACTGATTGGCATTTTCAACCTAACAGGAGATAAATTAAGGATGTATTGCTAGAAACAAGCAGCTGGCAACCTTGAAACGGTTTCGAGTGAGTGCTGGTGGCAAATTGGTCATTTCTACCTTGTTAAGGAACCTGTCAAAAGCAATTTTGTAAAATGTTTGTGACTACTCTAAACCAGTGCAAAACATTACCTGTTTAACTGACAGCTTGATTCGAATTGATTTCCCATTTTGCAACCTACAATTTGTGGGATGCAACAAAACTGAAAAAATTGCTCATTATTACCTAAATATTAACTAAATTGGGCAAAGAAGAGCCTCTGTAGAACTAAAGGATGCCTTGGATATTAATACGCACACTTCAGGATTTTGAGACGATAATCTCTAAACAGTAGTTTCACTCCACAACAAGATCAACAATAAGATTCCATTTATAGAGCGCCTTTCACGATGGGAGGACTTCCCAAGGCGCTGTGAAGACTTGGATGTGAGCACATCGGAGAGATAAGGCAAGTCACTACAGACTAATCCTGCACACTTGGGAGCAGATCTAAGGAAACTAAGCTATGTCTCCTTCACGGAGCGACACTATACTATTGGGACTGGCACTTTGGCTTGTCAATCTGGTTCAAGCCCTACATTGGTATTTTGAACTCACAGGCTAGGCTAACTGAGTGTCACGCATTGTTAGAGCTGTCATGCTTTAGATAAGATGTTTAACTAAGGTCCCGCCTATCTGTTCAGGTGGACATTAAAGATCCCACGGCACTATTCAAAAAAAGGAAGTTTCTCCCGGGATCCTGGCCAACAATTCCTCAAATAAAATTAGTGACTCATTTCATGGCTGTTTGTGGGACAATGCTGTGTTCAAATCGGCTGTCGGGTTTGCCTATAAAAATACAGTTACTACACTTTATGGTAAATAGTTTGGAACAATTTGAGATTGTTGACATGACATGACAGGCGCTATATCACATGTAAGATTAGTAGTATTATTTAATGCACATAGTAACAGAGGTATATTAAAACCATGACACCTCTATCAATATTGATGCCCACGTTTCTTTTAAAAAAATAAGGGGTAAGTTAAAGGATTGGTATTAAACTTTGACAAGACCACACACACTAACTTTCTCCATGTCCACCTAAAATGGATCAGGAGTTCATTGTCAACACATGCTTCTTCTATACTGGCACGCAAGTTGTCTAAATTTCACACACAAAAAAGTGTTTCCTTTGTTTTATTAAAGCACTTAGCATGGAGAGGAATTGCTCAAGTCTATAAATAATTGTGTTTAATCCGGTCAGATATTCAGTTTCCAGGGAATAATCCTCGCAGTGGAAATAAACCTCATAAAAAAAATTAAAAACTAAAAAAAAGTTTTGGCGCTCACGGATCAAGTGCTCTGCACTTTCAATTGCATCCAAAAGCCACTATGTAGCTGACAACATCACCTTTCTCTGCCGACATGAAGTAGAAAATCACTAGAACTGGAGCCAGTAAAAATATTCACATTAGAGTTAGTTTAATACTGCGTTCTCTTTTGGATTTCAGCATACTGAGTTATAAGGAGATTGAGTACTCCTAAGTATCAGTGTGCTGAAAATCCTCATATCTATTCTCCTGAAATGTAGTTTTGCAGTATTTTGGAAAGTTCTTAAATTTGGTCTTAATTTATTTGCTGTATTCAGTTTATAGGAGCAAAAGCTCCACTGATAACTTGAATAACCATTACTGTTAACTTTTTTTTAAAAAATGTTTTCCTACTATCACAATGTGTGAGTTGAAAATGTACAGAACGTGTTGTAGCTCACAGAGATGAGCCGCTGTAATTCACCAGCAGTCTAAACACTGAAAGCATATCTAAAATATGTTGCGATACATAAGCGCTGTTTTGAAACAGTTTGTTGTAGATTTACAGTACCCGGATAACGTGGAGCTTGCCTGAAGAAATTTATGTTTCACAGATAGGGCGACTAGTTAACAACTTATCATTGACAGTGATGAGAATGGGTGTGGAGTATTACTTATCAGTATTACTCGCAGAGCAGCCCTCATAGAGAGGAACAGGGGGCATTATGAAACCAGAGTCAGTCAGTGTTAAGTGGCCGTACGGACACCTGTAACACGGGAGGATTGGTTCAGTACCAGGCTGGTGAGAAAGTCCAGGTAAAATTGTTGCACACAATACCTCTTTTCCCCCACAAGCAAAAGCTCCAATCCTGCATGCTTACACATGATGCATATTATCATGTGTATCCTATGTCACAAATGCGTTTTAACAAAATGCTCTTCTTGTATCTGTAAACCACAATTATGCTACCCAGATAGTCTTTCCAAAGGAGCTTTTTAGACATACATTAGCAGGAGTTGGATATTGGTTGGTCGTACAGCAATAGGCCTCAATCGCCAGGGAAGATTTAGTTACAGGGTGCACAAGTGAACCCGATAGGAAAAGCAGGCAGGCAAATAAGAATTTGTTTAATTATAAAATTACCTAATTATTAGAGTAGAATCTAACCCAATAAGGATTCAGCTCTACCGGGAATGAATCCTCCCAATTGTACCTAACATCAGTGATAAATTCTAATGAGATCTAATGGACATCTGATGTTTAAATATGAACATGTCTTTTTCAATAAATCAATTCCCAAGTCTTTGATTTCTGAATTACTAAAATTTGTGTGAATAAGCTCAGTTATCAGAAACACAAGGTTAATCATTTTCCAAATTTCCACAGAGAATATAGCTTTTGCATGTTATAAACAAAAGTCTTCTTTATGAGATTCAGAGCTACATTGGTCTATCTATTCAAGATGAAACAGAGATGAAGATCATTACATGCATCTAAAATACTCCTGCAAATTGGAAAATAGATTTTCCTTTGAAGCACAACAAATATTAAGCAGGAATTAAATCATGGTACTGCATTTCTATTAATATCACATTTGCACACACATTTAAGAAATTTCACTTAACAGCAACAACTTGCATTTATATAGCACCCTTTGCAAAGGGTTACGTCTTGGATCTTTAAACCTTCAAAGCTGTTGGTTCAGGGAAAAAATTTATCTTTCGCTTTGCTCATGCTGACAAATTGTCAAGAAAAATTTACAACCACTTTGTCATCCCCAGAACAAATTGCAAAGAAAGAATGTTGTCATCCAGGACAGACTGCACTATTTATATCCTGCCTGAGCCAAGAGCAAAATGTGTTGCACACATGCAGACAAGGTACGGTGACTCCTAGTGCTTTTAAACTGCACACCTAAGCTTAAAAAAAATGGGCAGCACAGTCTTAGATCTTCAGCAGAATAATATATTCTGCCAACAAAGCAATTCTATCCTTTCAACTGCCTTCATTTGCAAATATTATTAAGATTATTATTATCCACTTTAAGATGCTAATTCAGTAACACTATCTAATGTCCTGGCCAGTTTGTGCAAACAAGCATCCAAGCTCTGGGAGACCACTTGGTGACCAATTGGTGCCAGACTTGGTGCCACGTATGAACCTGGCTCAAGAGGGCTCGATTCCCTGGGCCCAGTTTCACACCTAGCCACAGCAATGTGGCTGAGATCAGGGGGCGGCATCTGAAACATATATTATAGGTCAATGCTCCAGTGTGCTACACCACTCTGAATTCAATTCAATAAACCACCAAGAGTTATATTTTTTGTTTGGAAGTTAAACTAACATCATTCTATCAATACAATCCTGTAGTGTATAAACCCTGGATTTTTATTTCTGATGGTATGTGAAGATAATCTGGGGCAATAGGATGGTATTCCCAAGTTATGCAGCAACAGAAGCCTTGTGGCAGTTTTGGGGAACATTTGGGATGTGAAAACAATTTACTCAAACATCGAGTTTACATATTGAAAGAATCTGAGTTTCCATGTATCTTAATGTTATGCAATCACACACTTTCCCTCATCTCATTTCCTTGTGGCTGTTCTTTCCCAGATAAGCCTGGGTTTGACCTTTAACTTCCATTGATGTGTGGGGGAGGGCGGGGGGAATTTATGCATGGCCAGTTTAACTTTTACATTTTTTTGTACAATGTTTTATACACATAGACTTTTTCGCAGCTTTATCAGTCACACAGGATACTTTGAAGTGGGTAACCGAATGGGGTCTAACTTGCGAATAAAGTAATGGCTAATTCGAAGGCCTCCAAATGTGCATAAATAGGCTGAAGAATTAAACAGCATCTTCCTAGGTCCATTCATTTTTTTCCCTGCCCTTTTTGCTCTTTGAAATGGATCTGCCTTAGCCCAGCCACATGTCACAATACATGCTCTACACGCTATACAAATGTTGTTGTTGAAGGAGGCAAGGGAGGGGGTGAGGCTCTGAAAAGTGTTCAGGGACTGGGGGATGGAGTTCCAGAGGGTGGGGGCAGAGAGGCTGGAGGCCCACCCGCCAATGGTGGGGTGGGCAAGGCAGGGAACGTGAAGCAGACCAGAGCCCACTGAGTAGAGGGTGCGGACAGGTTGGTAGAGGGATAGGTGCTCTTTTCAGGGTAAATCATCAGAGAGAAGGCAGCATGGACTGGACAGGCTGGTCAGGCAATAATAATATTATAATCCTTGCATTTGATATAGCGCTTTTCACTTCTTTTTGACGTCTCAGAGCTCTTACAGAATAGACTGTAAAGTGAAATAACTGTATGTTTGTGGACGAAATGCGGCAACCAAGTGCGCACAGCAGCGTCCCACAAACAGTCGTGGATTGACCTGACCAATTTATTATTTTTTTTCTTGAGAGATTATTATCAGGCATCTGCAGTAAGGAAACTTGCCCAAGGTTTCGCCCTGCTGGGAATCCAATCCAGGTCTCCACTTGTGAGGCGAGTGCTCTAACCACTGAGCTACAGATCAGGTCTAACCACCCCTATGCTGGTCAGTGTCACGCACTGAAGCTCTTATAATCAATTGATGGCTTCAAAATGGTGTTGGAGGGTGCCCCAGGCGCTTTGTGGGGCTTAGCACCCCGAAGGCAGCCTATTTCCTCCCCTCAATTTCTCCCATTCAATCTGAGCACTGTCTCATGCGAGGTATTCCATCTTCCCGTACTCTAAAACCTACTTGAAATGCGCTGAGAAAAAGCTGATCACATCTGCCCCGAGATGTAGTGCATACGCCGGGAAACTGGGTCAGGCTACAGGGGGCAGGAATGCACAGCTGGAGCTTGAACTGGAGTTGGAGTGCGATCAAAATGGCAAACCAATCTGAACAAGAACACTCCTCCACTTGGTGTACTTTTTAATTAAAAAAATGTAATTTTTTTGGATTAAGTTTTAAAGAGAGATCACTTTTGTTTGCCTGATTAGTGACTGAATCATTAGATAGTATTTCCAGCAAGTAATATGGGGTCCAGGGAAAATAAAACAATTCCTTTATAGCAAAGTACAGCAGAGAAAAAAATAATTTTATTTTAAAATCCAGCTGTTTAATTTGTTTTACTTTTAGTTGCTTTCAAATTCAGAACATTTGTTTCTCCCTCTCTTATACAGTGATATAACCAAATCTGAGCTATTTACCAAAGAGGGGTGGGTATAGAATACAGAAAGGTTTCACCAATGTTGAAAAAGCATCAACCTCAACCATAAATAAATACAATAGTTAATGCACATTGATGGGAAGGTTTACTGACTGAAAGTGGGCAACATCATTTGTTACCACTGATTGTCACCATTGTGGCGTGGGAAGGAACAAAAGCCAATTAGACATTAAGAACTTGAAAAACGAGCCTGTTAGCTTATTGTTGTTAATTTAACTAATAATCAAACACTGGTTTGGTGCATTATCTTGGGTAACACAAACTGAAATCTGACAGTTGCTGATGTTTAATAAAGCTTGGAAATCTATTCTTTACTGTGATACCCGACCCAATTTCTCTAATACTGTGAGTGACAAGGCTGAAAAAGAATCGCAAAATTACATTTCAAAATGTAATTGGAAATGGAATGGAAAAATTGAACCACAGACTTCTCAACTCACAGCCCTAGTGAAGCTACCGTGCAGAATATACAACTGAACAATGCATCTCCGGTTACTGAATACTGACGCATGGGGGAGGTGGGGATCCGCCAGTCAAAAGGGCTTCACAGATCCAGTATTATTCTGACATATTAAGTATTTTGTACATGATTTGGTTAACAAGTGAAAGGCTTCTTTATAACTCAGAGATGTGGCCATGCTGCAATTTCAAAAGTGCTGTTGCCTCATATCGATATATATAGCCCACTACTTTGATCGTTGGAATCAGAATACGCTAAGCCCATGAAAATGGGGTGCAGGAGGTGATTCTCAATCTATCATTCACAATTACGGTGCTAGCTTTCTTAACCTGGAGTAACAACAATAAGTTAGTCATAACATGGAACACAANTTTTTTTATTGGCTGTCGTTCTATGCCATGGTTATTCTGCACATACAAGGTCGGAAATAAGGGAAGAATGAGCTGGTTTGGACATGCAGTTCTTTTCAATCTTTTTCAACAGCATTTTATTTGTTTAAAATATGAAAGGCATAAGAACATAAGATTTGTCTAGGCGAAAGAAGACCAAGGTCCATCCAAGGTTCGCTTTGCACCATCCTGGCAGTCGCTTGACATTTTGTGTCCCAAACTATATATTGTATTCCGAAATATTATTTTCTAGCTGAAATCCATCTTATTTGTTCTTGAAACAAACAACATTTTCTGCTTCCACCATCTCCCTAGGCAATCGAATTATACTCAACTAAAATGCACCGAGGCTTCTAAAGAATATTGGCATCAGGGATCGACTACTATCTGAACTTCACACTTTAAGTAAATTCAATCACTAAAGCATAATTGGAGAGACTGCACATCATTGCCCTAGGTATTATGATCAGTGCTTAGGCACTATAATCAATCAGTTTCTCACTTGGGTGATAATGATCTTCTAATTTTAGTAGACTGCACAACTTTAAAAATGCAGCAACAATAAGCTAAGGTTTTTAATGCTTTATCAAGACTCAGAACCTAAATCCAACTGTCTTAAGCAATTTGCACACACGTAATCAAGCCTACAAATTGTAAAAAGTTAGTACTAATGAAATGCATTAGAGGCGGTTAGCCACTAGGCAATGTTACAGTACTGACATCCAGAAAGCCTGAGGGTAGCAAGGGACAGGAGACTTGTAAAATCTGCAGATATTTAAAACTGGAGCAGGTCAGAGCAATTAACTACAAGAGCAATGTTTGGCCATCACTTCAGTATTGGTTAACAATAAAATAGAGAGAAAGCCATGCAATTATTGTACGGAATTGGTTAGTACCTGGGAAAATATAGCATTGTATGCCCCACGAAACTGGTTCTTGGACCATTTTAATATTGAATTGATACTGTTACTGTGACTGAAAATTAAAATTCCAGAACAAAAACAGATGATGGTATTTGGGTTAGTTTAGGTCTTGCTCCTGATGTCCCCTATAGGAAGCTCCTGATCTCAGTCATGACGTTACAGGAAGGTGAAAGGGCAAGATACTTATCCTTCTGCTCTTCACGACTAGAGGTCTGGGCCACAGTGACCCCCTCAACTTCCCTGCTAGTGAGATCAGCCAGCAGTTGGGGTGAGACCAAAATGCTGAGGAAAATTTTAAAGCAGAGACTGAAAATAAGAATTTAAGCAGCAACTTGAATCAGCTGCATGCCTATTGTGCTGGCAGGTTTTTCCATTTCGCTGAAAATAAAGTGTGTGGGAACACAACGCAATAAATAAAAGGCCAAGAGTCATTTTCCTGTTCTCTCACACTTTTCCCAATGGGAAAAAAAGACAGATGTATGAAAAATCCCTTTATTCTTGAAGTCGAGACTAATCCCATAAAACAACTTGAAGCAACCACTTCAGTGGCCTGTCAATTGTATGATATTCGTTATGGTTTGATAGCAAGTCATATTCATTTGGTTTGATACTTTTCATTTTTATTAGCTTTACCTTTCATTAGGCTTTGCAGAAGCTCATTTTTCTTAAAACTGTGACAAAGGTAATGTGCTTTTAAGTGAATCAGAGTTCCAGAATTCTAAGTTCTGTAGGATGACAAAAAGTGAACAAGCAACATTACACTGTGGCAGGACTGATGTCAACACATGACAAATAAGGGATATTTTGGCCTCTCTACGAGAGAGCTTCCTGTTTTAAGATTTTTTTAAAAAAAACCTCCTCAGATGAGGAGAACGTTTAGTAACCAGAGATGAATGCAGATATTATGCTGCAGGAAGCAGATGTACACCATTTGGCGAAGTCATTAAAATGCTTCATCTCAAAAAGGAGAAAGGATAACAAGGGCTCGTTTGAACAAACAAAAGAGGGGTCTGTATCACAAAGGCTGTTAGTTGCACACAGTTTGGAGCAGCATTCTGTTGAAATTGTCACACAACACATATTGTATTAAAATTCTGGAAACATAGAGAAACATAAAGCTGATCCTCTACCTAAAATTAGAGGATTTGTCTATAACTGTCTATGTCAGCCATACATGTTATATATAACAAGCGTTTTTCTATTACTCATAAAACAATGCAAGTTATGCACAGGATGTCCATGGTTTGTATTAGGTTGCTTTATAAATAATCCCTCTCCTCTTTCCCTTTCAATACTTTTAAGGATTGTCAGATCGTCATAAGTGCACCCTGCACTAAAATCACTTAAAAATCATAAAATAATATAATAATCCTTGCTTTTGCAATTGATATAGTGCTTTATCACGTCTTCACGGTAAAGTGAATTGATTGTATATTTTGTGGGCGAAACGCGACAGTTAATTGTGCACAGCAGTGTCCCACAAACAGTCACGATTGAAGTGACCAATTTTTTTTGAAGGAATATTAACCCGGATAACCAATCCACCAATGGACTAACAACCGGGTTCCTATTTACTGCTAAGTAAACAGAAGGGTGTGGAGTAAGGAAACTTGCCCAACATTTCGCCCTGCCAGGAATCGAACCCAAGTCTCCCGCTTGCAGGATGGGTACTCTAACCACTGAGCTACAGGACTCCAAAATAAGATAGGGTCATTAATCTGTATAGCTTCCCGTTGCTAAGGTTTTCTGTGTGACCTGCATTCACTATTTGTTTAATTTCACTTCTGTTCTGACACAAAACCCACAGCCGCTACTGAATAAAAACAATGACCATTTCTACTTTGAATATTACTACCGCATAATAGTAACAATTCTTGCATTTGATATAGCGCATATGTCATCAAGATGTCTCAAAGTGCTTCACAGGATTTTAATTGAAGTGTATTTTTGTTTTTAGGTGAACGCATCAACCAATTTGCCCACAGCACTGGCAATACATTTCCATAAGCACTCTACATGGGAGATGTTCTGAGATGATCTTCAGCTCACAATCAAGTTTCTTGGTTCTACACAGAACAATTCTTTGCATCCAGATTGTTCTGTTTATTATTTTAAAATCTGGATCATGTCTTTCCCCAAAAAACAGATGGCCAAGCCAAAACATGTCCCTCCTTATAGCTCAATGATCAAAATCTGGAAAACGCTTTTGCTCTTTAAAAATATTTGGAACAAAAACAAACGACTGAGTGGATACATCCATCACATGATTTAACACTGACTCATTGGTAACAGGAAAGCCAAAGTTTGCAGATTTTAGTTGGGGGGGGTGGGGGTGGGGGTGAGGTTGTAGTTTGGGGAGGGGGGAGAAATCAGCCGGGGTTCCTGATCCCATTTGCTGTGCGGGGGTTTCTTGTTGGAATGTGGACATGTGGAGCATAGGATCAGAAACGGCTGCAACAGCTCCCAATGTTCACCCACTGAGGCTCATTATCCAGATTGTAGCAGATTTCACCTGCCGGTTAGGCACCCAGAGTACGAACCAACTATCCCAGCACAAGGCATCGCTGGATGGTTTAAAAAAAGATTGAAACACATACCCACACCATACACACACACACATACAGATTTTAGAACTTTCATCTTCTGGGTTTTGTGATAAAAATGCTGATTGTTTGCAGTCAATAATTACAATGCTTACACTAAGCAAATCCCAAATTCACTGGCAAGATCCAATCTTCCCGACAGAGGTGTGCTCTCAAACAACAGTTTATTTTTAATGACAGAAATAAAGAAAATAACTGGTGATTAAGAACAGACATTTGTTCAATTGTTAGACCAAGTTCAAATCTTACATCTGGCTGATAGTTCACAACCGTGGCATGAAAGATTTGCTTTGTACACTTACAAATCCCATGATAACGATCATCTCCATTTGGACAAAGTGGAGGCCTGCTTTCTGTAAGTAACACATACCTTACCAATGTAATGACTGAAATAAATGTCTACACTTAAAGAAACAAAACCTGGGCATATGCGTCCTTCATACAACCAGCTTTCATTAACTTGGAGTGGCATAAACAGCTTTTTGTGGTGAATGCTGGACAATAATTTCCTGTAGGGCCAGATGTTGCTGACAGTACAATTTACAGTAAATTACTTGCTGCAGAAGTAACCAAAAATGAGCACAGTTGAACATCATGAGTCACTAATCACTGTGAATAATACCAGCAATACACTTGCTGAGAAATTCCACCTGTCAGTTCGAAATCTTTCCTTCTCAACCACCACATATGTAGTGTTTACAGTGAGTGCATTAAAGTTGTCACTGGCCATGTCAGAATCACTCCACAAATGGCTGGAGGACAAAATGGGTATTAGCGAAGGGCAATAATATTTCACGCAAATTATATGGGGGAATGGGTTCTTGGCCCAGGCTACTGTCCATGAAATTTAGTAGCTCAGTGGTTAGAGCATTCACCTCGCAAGCGAGAGACCTGGGTTCGATTCCCGGCAGGGCGAAACGTTGGGCAAGTTTCCTTACTCCACACGCCTCAGTTTATCTAGCAATAAGTAGGAACCTTGCTCCCTCTCTTCCTATTTTCAGGTCCCTCCTGAAAACCTTTCTTTTCGACTGCGTCTTTGGTCACCTTCCTCCCCTTCCCCCTAGCTCGGCCCCGGGATCCGTTACTGTGAAGCGCTCTGAGATGCCGTCCAGCATGGAGGGTGCTATATAAATCCAAGTTGTTTTTGTTGTTGTTAGTCGATTAGCGGATCGCTTCTCCGGGGGTAAAAATTCAATCCATGACTGTTTAAGGGACACTGCTGTCCGCAATTGGCTGCTGCATTTCGTCCAAACCTATACAGTAAATTCACTTTACAGCATATTCTATGAAGCGCTTTGAGACGTCTCAAAGATGTAATCAGGCGCTATATCAAATGCAAGGATTATTATTATTACTAATACTCACTGTGAAAAATAATTCCCAACAAATGTTAAATTACCTTCATATTGTGCTTTTGTTGTTAAAACGAATGAAAATCTCAATGCAATTTCTAATAAATTGCAATTTTCGTTATTTTCCTATTTATAGTGTACCAAAGGCATAAAGGAGACTGTATGACACATCACAATCTTAAATCCCAAGTTGCCGCATGTCAGTACAGTCAATTTGTAAATTATCTGTAAATTTGTAGATGTTTTGTTTAAGAGTTAAAGAATATAACTATAACCAATTATCTTTGCGAAATGTCTCAATTGTTAAGAATTCTGCAACATCTGTTTCCAGTATGTTTTCGCTGAATAGTTTCAGACAGCAAAATGTGAGTTTAAATATCATCAATATGTATAATGGGATGATTCAACAGAGATTTTTTTTTAAAAAAGTACACATAAAATATGGCACGCACACACAAGTAAAATTGAGAGTCATTAGTCACACCAGTGATGTCTTAAAGTGGATCAGAGATGGAAGATTTATGCTGAATTTTATCTGAATAATATAAAGCAACAACGTCCTGTAAATCCTCTTTTTTAAATGATGTATCTTTCCAAGGACAGATGCGCCTGATTTCGCTTTCAGCAGCGATCTAGAAAGAAGAGGACTTGTATTTATATAGTGCCTCGGCATGTTGAAACATCTCAAAGCCCTTCAAAAATAATGACTTAAGTGTAGTTAGTGACTATGTCTACAGGCAAGCAGACGTATTATAATAATAATCCTTGCATTTTTTATAGCGCCTTATCACTTTGTCGAGACATCTCAAAGTGCTTCACAGGATTTCCTGTCAAGTGCAGAGAATGTGCATTTTTGGATGAATGTGGCAGCCAATTTGTTCACAACAGTGTCCCACAAACAGCTGTGAAGTGACCAATTTTATCTGGGGGATTGATTGCTGGCCAGGATACTTGGAGAAACTTTCTTCTCTTTTCAAATCATGCCAACAGGATCTTTATTGCCCACCTGAATAGGCACAGAAATACTCACATCGTGATCAAAAACACTATATTTTTATATATATAATATATATATATTTCCAGCAACAACCTGTATGATTCAACCCATGAGAACTCAAAGTAGATTTTTGGAGAATTTTAGTATCACCCCAATAGGACAGAGAGCAAAATAAATCATGTGCCAAGTAGATAACATTTACCGACTAAACCTAATGAGATAACAGAAGTACACAAACTTTAGGCACGCTGCCCAACTCGGTCCACACATTCCCATCAAAGTGCCTTGCGCCCAACTATAGAAAGCGTTTTAGCCTGACACAAAATTTGTGAAACTAAATGGGTAACATGTTTCCTCTTGAGCAATCACAGGAAATTGTGTTGGCAAAAAAAATCCACAGTATTCTGCAGCTATAAATAAAACACTGTGCACCTAGCTGTCAAAAAAAAATAAATGTTTGCTTTAAAAGGTACAAGTTTAAAAAAAAGCTAACACTTAATAGTTTACACAATGCTGGAGGCCAGAGTCCCGTGGATACAAATTAACTTAAAAATCATATCCCATTATTTAAAAGTTGAAGTGAGCTTCCTCCAAATAAGTTATTGGAAGAAAAGGAGCATTTCCCAATGCAGTATTGTGGTTATATTGTTTGAATTGATGATCTTGTCTTATAGATTAAGAAGTTAAATGTTTCAAGGAATTCGATTTTAATTGTGTTGCGTCACTTCGAAAAGTCTCAAGGTGCTTCACAGGTAATTTCTCTTGGTGTGATGCTCATTTCTAAGGTCAGCATCAGTAGTTATCTGCACCAGTAAAGTCTCCCAAACAGCCATGAAGTAAATGCCAAATAAATGAGAGGATTGTTAACTGGAAAGGGTGGACTTTCTTCTCTTTTCAAATCGTCTCATGGGATCTTTAATGTTACTGTTAAATCTTAGCAAACCAGCCTCTTGAACACACTCCCTTTTATATTAAAACAAGGCTTGTTCACCTAATAATTACCATGAAATCCACAACAATTTATCTTAATAAAAAAAATCAGTTAGAACCCTCTTTGGTGTTCCTGGGATTAGCTGATTTCAAAGTTATAGGCTCTACATCAAATGCAAGGATTATTATTTCAGTCAGGGCAGCATTAAGGGTGTTACAATTTGCCTCAATGCACTGTTAGGTTCCAGGTTCAATTCCTAGGTTATGCTGAGTTAACTGATCTCAGCCGCTACACTGAGCATGGAAGGAAGTGCAGAAAATTAAAGGAATATAAAAAATAAACCCATTAAAAGTTAGCAGAATGTTAACAACAATGTGATTGAGGCCCGGTGGTAACTTGGGAGTCATCTTTTCAGTTTTAGAAACTTTTGGATCCCATTATTCTTGCAAAGGACCTGTTAGTTCCTGCACATGGGAGAACTTGACCTGGAACAGCTTCAAACAGATTCCAGTGGACAACGTCAGCTGTTTGCAAGTGAACCGACTTCAACCTTATTCCAACTTATAAGTTCTTAAAGCTGGTACGTACCAATGGGTTTTGTTGTGACTGCGAAACTCACTGGAATTTAGTGGAAGTAATATTGGCTCTTCCTATTTTTACTGCTCAGTGGGAAAGTGACCTCTAACTAATAAAAGTTTATTTAGCGCTTTTGAGTATTCAAAATCCTCTTCAGCTTTCAAAATATACAGCCTTATTTTCTTTCACACATCTGCAAAAAAAATTCTCAGAATTTTCAACAATGTACAGAACTACAACAGTCACAGTAGCCTGGGAATAAAGTAAAACGTTGTAGTCACACGTTTCCGTGGAGTCCTGTAGATAGCTTTGCAAGCGAGAAACCTGGGTTCGATTCCCGGCAGGGCGAAACCTTGGGTAAGTTTCCTTACTTCACACGTTTGATAATAATCCCTCAAGAAAAAAAACATGATAAATTGGTCACTTCAATCCATGACTGTTTGTGGGACACTGCTGTGCGCAATCGGCTGCCACATTTCGCCCACAAATACAGTCAATTCACTTTACAGTTTATTCAGTGAAGTGCTTTTAGACGTCTATAATTTGCGAAAAGCTCTATATCAAATGCGAGGATTTTTATTATTATTATTCTGTGGCTCTTAAAGAATTTAGGTGCTGCTACTTACAATATAACCCTATTGTAAGGCAATTGATAGAATCCATGACTTTTTCAAACAGCAGATACAATCTTCAAGACAGAATAACTGGTTGAAGGCTTTCTATTTTCCCAAATGGAAATAGATGGTCATCAATGAAAATGGAAGTGAAGGCAGCCATTATCTGCTTGATAAGGGTAACTGTAGAATCTGATTCATAATTTGACAGAGTCCAATGCGTCACACAATATGTATCGAAAGGTAAGGAGCAATGAAACAAGAAAAGGCTTGTTTGAACCAAATTTCAATTGGTTGGAAGGATCTTTTTCTAATTCAATACCTGCTTTTGTTCCAAGTTTCTAAACACTGCAGATTACCCTTTGTTATTCAGCAGTCAATACAGCACATATTTAGTGATAAAAGTTAAATATTCAGTTCTAATCTCCGAGGATCCTTGTGGCTCTTAAGAGTACTTCCTCCTTAACCCTCTCTGCCTTGAATTCCGCACCCTCACACCCGCTGACCTCTCTTTTCAACCATGTTCTCAACCAACTTACCCCAACCCATTTACAAAGCGTTTTGAAATGTCCTCCGAATGTGAAAGTTGCAATAAAAATTTTAATTGTTGTAGTAGTCATATATGTTTGAAAGTGTTTTCATACAAATGGAACAGTTCCCAGAGAAGGGATAATAGCACACTTTGATGCAGGATAAAGCTTTCAAAATTGTGCATTAACCAAAATCTCAGGACCACAACAGCAACGCCACAACCATCGCATTTTCCATAACTTTCTACATAAGCCTCTTGCAATAGATTTGCAACACTTAATGTCAAGAATCATATCATGCAAGATCTCTTATATACTGTTTCCTGTAACAACAACAACTTATATAGCACTTATATAGCGCCCTCCAAGAAAGGCAGTGTCTCACAGCCTAAATGGGTAAATCCCAGTTAGGATTAAGTTGCATTATATCATATAAACATGGTACAAATCTGTCAGTAACAACAAACTGTACCTTAAGTAAATTACACAAGTTTTACGTAGCTTGGGTGATCCTAAAAAAACATAAGGCTTGCCAGTGAAATTGGCTGAATGTCGCGAGGCACAGTCACGAAACCAGATTGACCACATTAAATTGAAACAATATTCTGCTGAGGGTTTTGACATGCCAAATGGTTGCATAAAATTGCTTAAGAATTTTCAGAGGTGTGAGCAAAAACGTCAACCTGCTTTTTTTAAAAAAAAACAGAGCATTTCAAACAATGAAGGAAGCGGCAGCTTTTGTATGAACTTGAATATAATAAATTTTGCACCGAATAAAGAGTAAAAAAACGAGGTGTTAACATAACATTTTTTGACTGTGAGTAATAAATCTTTATTCCCATTGGCACTTGGTGTTGCAGTTAGTCATTACTGCTTCCTTAGTTTCGGAGAACTCCACACATACACTCGCACGAAGATACACAAGCGGTGGTACTGTTGATAGCCATTAAACCACAACTTCAGACAGCGAAGGCAGGCATTAAAGCTTAACCTGGTCACAAATTGGGTTTTCAACTGCAGACTATTTTTCTGGCTATGATGTAAATTGTAATTGACCAAAATTATTGGAACTACATGCCAAAGATCCCAAACAACCAAGAGAGGAACACTGTAGCAGGAACCCCTCGCGCACAATGAAAATGTTTACATTCTTTACACTCACTGTCTTTCCTTTATTAAAAACATACATTTAACAGAAATGGTTTTTGCATGCTCAGGGTGACAAATGTCGCGAAAACTGCAGGAAAAACACTGAATAAATAAAATCGGTAACTTCTGCTTGGTAACGTTTTTCTGCACCCTTTTTAGGCTTTGAAAAATAGGATGGTTTAGAGAAAGCATGTTGGCCTACACAATACACAATTACTACACATTGCAGTAAATGCTGTTAAGAGCTTTAAGGTGTCCCCATGACGTGAAAGGCCCTGTATCAAATACAATAATTTTTTTGTACAATTTGTTGTTTTGCGAGTGGCTTTCGATATTCGCAAATGTAAGTCCACGGTGTAGGTCCATTCTAAATCCTGTTTGTGAACATCACAAACCTAAAGTAGGGAAAACTAGGGCAGGTTTTTGCACCAAGCCAAGACTGGAAGCTGATGGCACATCTGCAAGTTTTGGAAAACTTGCTGGATTTTCCAGGAATACAGCAATAAATAAGCGATTGGACAGACCTCTGTCCGCGTAAACACAGTGCCAGCCAAAACATGTGTACAATCTAACGCCACACATTTGATATGTGCTTCCAGTGTTATGGCAACAAGAATGTTCTGTACTATTATAACCAGAAAACACACAGCAGCTTCCCTGTTAGTCGAGACACATATTATCGGCACACAGGTAAGAGAAATGTTACACTCTCAGACCAGAGCTTTAAAAGGTTACTTCACCTTTAACTCTGGATACAGAACCTAAAAAAAGACAACTACAATCTAAAAACAGTTGCATCTTCCATAGCTTTGAGTTCAAGAGGAAATTCCAAATGGTGCGAGCTTATTTTATAAGTCTTAAACTGTGAAAACTGGGTGCTATGTGGTAGTCTACTTAAACACCAAATATTAAGATCCTTTAACAAGTACTTAACATAGTATATTTATTGTAATTTGTTGAATGCCAAAAAAGGAGACAAACCATTGGCTTGTTGTAGATAAAAGTTTTCTTGTAAATAGTTTCAAGACAAAGAGGAAGCATTTCAGAGGCTTTTAGCTTACATGCTACCCCCATGGCAGAAAGTTGGACTCCACACATTGGATATCTTGCCGAATTTGCAATTCAAAGAATTGCAGCATTCATTGATCTCACACTGCTCGCAGCAGCGTGGTTAAAAAAATGTTGTTAGCAAGTGAAATTAAAAAAAATAGAAGTTTTAATATGTATGCAACGCGCCTTGTAAAATAAAATTATTGGAACTATATGCCACAGATCCCAAAACTGAATTTATTTGAAAGTAGAGTTGTGGCGGTGACTTTGATTAAAGAAATGACAAATACTCTATTAACTATTTATATATAAAAAAAATCAACCAGTGTTTGCATACCATAACAAATGTGTTGGTCTATTCCCTATAGTGTGCTACTCTGATGTAAAGTGGAAAGCAACCCTGCATAAGATAACCAAGAGAGGAACATTGTAGCAGGAACTCCTCGCGCACAATGAAAATCTTTACATTCTTTACACTCACTGTCTTTTCCTTTATTAAAAACATATTTAACAGAAGTGATTATTGCATGCTCAAGGTGACAAATGTGCAGAAAACTGCAGGAAAAACTCTGCATAAATAAAACCCAGGTAATTGGGAATATTTTGCATTCAGCATTGTCAAACCTATGTTCCATTTCAGTCTCCAAATGGAACACTTGCTTTTTGTAAAACCCACAGTTATGCACAGAGCAGAACTAATAGTGTATGATCTCATCAAATCTACTGTACAAGTCGGTGATTTTTCTTTCACAGATTAAAATAGCACTACACAGAGAAAACATACTGCAATACTGAGCAGAAGCAGTATTATTATTTGGAAGTCTGCTTCCTAAGGAATCTTGTTAGAAACATCGCATTTTATGTTTTTCAACAAATTTTCCTATCTACAAATTTAGATTTCAAATACTGTGGATTTAAGCGTGTCTAAAAGATGCACACATAGCCTGTGTGCAACAGCTGTCAAGTACTTCCACAAGGCTTCTAATCCAGAATTAAACTCCCAAGATCACCTTACATTTGGCAATATTTAGTCAAGGGCTTTATTTCTTTAAAATAGCTGCAGAGCTGGTATTTTCTCAGCACAGCAATATGAATTTAATTACAGAAACACCTTTGATAGGATTAAATCTCACTGCTGATAGTCAGGAATCAGATGACATATGGTATAAATATTAGAGGCAGATTAATGCAATGCCTGAGTGTCACTGTGTTAGCCTATTCATCCATGGATTACTCCAATGTCTGGTTCAGGCCTAAAAGAACAAGCAACTATCGTTCAGTTTTACGCATTAATCCTAATCAAATACAGTCAGAAGACCAAGAAAAATCCACCGTAAAAAAATGTTTCTGGTGCTTTGAATATGAAATCGGTGTAAATTGTTGTAAGCTATGAACTAAGTCCTTAACTTTGCAATGCACAAAGCAAACTTTGAAAGGAAAAAAGTAAATAGTACTGTAGAATAGTAAGTAGAAGCTGTCCTAAATCTATACAATTCACTCAGATTTTTGTGCAAGCCTGGAAGTCAGTATAATACACATCAGTATAATTTATCTAAATGAAAGGCTTTAGAAAAAATGCAAATTGAACGTAAATAAAATATCCTTCCACGATTCTTAAAGGGGATACTTTGATTCCTCTTATTGCACCTACCCTTTTCCTCCAGAAGGTACAATCTTGTATAATGTGGACTAGGAATGTTATTTTAAACTGCTTGTTGAAAATTGGTGACCTCAAAAATGTGTTCACATTTGACAGTACTTTGTGTTTAAGGGAGAATCACCCTTGTGGAGTTTTTCCGTCTCTGGTGAGCATTAGCACCTCTATTTTCCTGACCATGAGTTTGAAGTTAATTCAATGGTAGAGAATATTGCGATCTGGGAGCAAGCAACGGACTGGTGTGATAAATGGAGTTTGTGGCATTCAGCTGCGTGTGGCGTGGGTAGAGTAGATTTTAAAGGGAGAGAAAGAGAAGATTCAGAGCAGATGCAAAGAAAGGCAAGGAGTATCCTGGGACCTGAAGTGAGTATTCAGGTAGCTGAGAAATGGTTTGTTGCATTGGAATTCCTGTTGCATCGACCAACTGCCATATGTTTATGGAAATGTGCCGCTCACAAGCGGTGCGGGGTTAGCCATCAGCAGCCACACACAAAGATGCAATTAGCAGCACCAAGTGTAGCAGCCTGCGGAAGGGAAGAATGCGAGTGGGAAGCTTTGGTGGGGGGGGTAATGCGATGCACATTGATGATTTGGTTCCACAAGGCTGACATACCAACAATCCCTCAGGAATCCTCAACCGACTTTGCTTCATTGTCCCCTTAATTTTACATCTTAGATTGTAAATGTGAAGTTGTTATTGAGCCACATAAGTATCAGTCAGTAGCGCCTCTGATATCTCTAATAAAAAGAAATTAAAGAACCTCTCTGTTCCATATAGAGCCAATAGAAATATTATAAAATGACTGGAGGACAGATATGTGACGAGGAAATGTTCAGCTTTGCCTTTTAAATAACGGATCTTTCCTTCTAAAGCTATCGCAGTTAGCATCGGTGGTAGAGAAAGAAATACCACCAACTCTTAAGTGATCAGGTCCATTTTTTTTAGATCCAGTCACTACACATCACAGTAACACTTTGAGACATTCAATGTTAAGTGTTACCAAATATGAGGAGTTTTTAAAAAAAAAGTAAAATATCTGTTAAACACTTCCTGTGTAGTTTTCATTTTAAGTTGTAGTGTTGAATATTGCATCTCCCGTTACTTCAGGAAATACTCGTGGATGGTTCCAAGGACATCAAGCACAGACTTTTATATTCACTCAATATTAGAATGCTAATTTGCTGAGGAGCTGATGGACGGCAGCAGAGACTCACTGGAGGTTCAAGGGTTTTATCCTCAATTGGAGAAAGAGAAGACTTATGTACCTCTGTTTGAAAGATTACAGCCTCAAATATTATCACAGAAATAATTAAAAGAAATAGATTATTGTAAAGAAATGGCAAGGGCATGTTAACAGCCAATTTTCTCTACAGTAGTTACAGGCTGGCTGGTCTGTCATCAACTGTGCCTTGGAATACTGTGGACCCACCTGTTTCAGGAAATCCGACTACTGCCACTGCCACAATGGATTGACTTGATTACGATATTCCATTGACACCACATCACCTTGGAACCAACTCAGTCCCAAGGAGAAGCCGCTTACCCCACTCATACCCACCCGCGCCCCCAGGAGCATGACATTGTGGCAGCATCTGGCTTAGTACACTCAATTGTAATGCACTGATAGTTAACATTTTGTATCTTTTTTAAAACTTATTTTGCTCCCATTTTGTTAGACAATCACTGACCTAAAGGGCCCATCAACAATAATAATAATAATATTGCTTGCATTTGATATAGCGACTTATCAGGTCTTCGAGACGTCTCAGAGCGATTTCATAGAATATACCGTAGTGAATTGACAGTATATTTTCTGGGCAAAACACAGCAGCCAATTGTAGACAGCAGTACAAACTACAAACAATCATGGATTGAAGTGACCAATTTTTTTTTTGTTGAAGGAATTATCACCCCTGGAAAAGCGATCTGCCAATCGACTAACAACTGGGTTTACTGCTAGGTAAAGAGAGGCATGTGGAGTAAGGAAACTTGCCCACATTTTGCCCTGCCTAGAATCAAACCCAGGTCCTCTCGCTTGCGAGGCAAATGCTCCAACTCCTGAGCGAGAGGACTCCAAATCTATCAGGTGAAGAATAATTCTGAAGTCAGCCATTGAGAGCAAGGCAGTCTTTTCTTAGGCCAAATACATAACCTACAACCACTAGGACAGTTAAAAGTGGATTCATTTCCTGTCAGTTGTGGGCTGAAATCCTGGAGTGTGTGGCAATACAAAGTGACTATCATGTTATGTCAGAAAGGGTTCATCTGCTCTGCAGCTGTCATCCCCCGGATCTGTGCAGCGTATTCTTCGCTTAAATTTTTGTTATCTTCCAGAGCTTGTTCGTACGAGCATTGCATACAAAAACAAGGACGATCGGAGCAGAAGAGAAGGCAAGCTGAGCTTGTCTGACAAAGAACTAGTGCAACATATTGACAGATGTATCAAAAGGTTACACAAGTTCACGATTTCAAGTGTATTCATGTCAAACAAAATCAACCATTCTGAATAAATAGCTCTTGATTTTTGACATTTATACCCATAGCAGGTTTTAGGTAGTTAGGGTGGGCCACTCAACTAGTTTGGAAATTATAAGAAGTTACTGAGGGGAGACGCAGAGATGTAGCAGGGACTAGACCAGGAGTTCCAAAACTTACTGGGCTCAAAACGTCCCTGACATTAGGTATTCCTGACCGACAAACCCCACACAATAAATCCATAGAGATTGAGTACCTTACTTAAATTGCAAACATTTTAAAAGAATGAAAGAAAATAAATAAAACGTAACGCTTACCATGTTAATGTAGATCTCACACGCACTGGCACCGTCTAACTTGATTGGTCAGTGTGCGTGATCTAACCTGATTGGTCAGTTTACAGCCAGTAACGGAGGGATCCCGGCGCTACGAGGGCTTCGATTGGGCCATAAGGATCTGCGGCCCGCTGTGATTGGTCAGTGAGGGTGCAGGCATGAATGGTACACAAAATACGCCCACAAAATATACAGTCAATTCACTTTACAGTATATTCTGTCAAGCGCTTTGAGACGTCTCAAAGCCATGATTATTAAATGCAACGATTATTATTACTGTTATTTTACACAGGAGCCTGGTTTGTTCCAGTTGCTGCCTTGTGCACCACAGCCCCCCTGAAACCATCTCGCATTCCACACTTTGAAACCCGCTGAGCTTGACCTTCAGAAAACACTGCCAGAAATTGTGCAAAATTCAAGAAATAAATGAGAGAACCTGATGCAGTGGCGGATACGACGCTACAGTCTGTTCTGACTCGGAACAGAGTCAGAACAGTGCTGTGCTTTCCCACTTTAATGACACCTTGATTTTTTTTTCCTTTTCTGTCAAAGAGCGTTCACTATGAATGATTATTCAAAGCAGATGTATTTGCACCTAAAAACTATGCAGCAAATTAATCTTACGTGGATCCAAAACCACTTGCACACACTCTGTCATATAATAAGCCGACTTCAATAAGCCACAACTCGAGGTCATTGTGAGCTCTTTGTAGCCAAGTTCCATTCGGACCATCAAGTCCACATTGACTCTCAGAGCAATCTATACTTTCAATCCCACTGCACTGCTCCAGGGCTTAAATGTTCTTACAGTTTTTATTTCCTTTATTTCTCCTGCTCCGTTACTTTGTTTCCCTTCAAGTGATACCTAAAATAACTCCTTTGCTGAACTGTGTCTCTCATGGTTTGAAATATATTTGGGTAACAAGTAAGGCTTGAATTGGCTTCAAATATACTGCTGCAATGCAATGTTTCATTTTTTTTATTGTTTTTGGCATTTGGGAGTCATTTCAAAGAGCCAGGAAGGTGAAGTAAAAAAAGCTATGAGCAAAAGGCATTATGACCCTGCTCAATGGAAGTCCCTCTGTCTTCACCCCACCCCACACACACACACGTCTAAAGCCCATCCTGAGACTTACCACTTTCACTGCGCTGTTGGTCATTATCTCTCCACACCCCCCACCTGCCTGCCTCAGGTACCTAGTCAATGTGTAAAGCATTTTGAGGCATTCTCCCAACGTGAAAGGCGCTACATTGCAATGTTGTACAAACAAAATTATTTGTCTCTTCACCTGGTAGAGCATCCAAGAAAAACACAGAGCTTTAATTATAATACACAAACCTTAAAACCAATTTGAGCACCAAGTAAAAAAAATGTCCTTCACATTTTGGGTAAACACTCCATATCAGATCTTATAGGGATTGAGAAGCACAGGCAGTATTTTAATTCTTAGTACCTAAAAAATAATTTAAAACACATCATTCATTCTTATAACAAACCCTATAGGAACAGAAATCTGTTCATATCCTTGTGAAAGAGTCTACTATTCACTGCACTGTTACTACCATCATCTGTTTAGATAAAAGCTCATTTCCCATATGTTCTAGAGAAAAATCTGTTTCAAATCTGTAAGAACAGCTTAAATTGGGATTCAGTGTCTCAAGTAATCCATATAAAGCAATAGATTTGAGCTCTTTAAATTAAACACAAGTTGTAAGAAGACAAAAATATTCTAAGTGTCACATGGAAAATGCATCAGAGAATCTGCACCAGCAATAATAATAATAATCCTTGAATTTGATATAGCTCCTTATCACATATTTGAGACATCTCAAAGCGCTTCACAGAATATACTGTAAAGTGAATTGGCTGTATATTTTGTGGGCGAAACCCAGCAGCCAACTGCGCACAGCAATGTCCCACAAACAGTCATGGACTGAGTGACCAAATCATTATTCTTTTTTTAAAAATTGCAATGCCTACAAACAAAAATGGAATGGCCAATGTAATCAGTTTGTTGGTGAATTTGGAGAAAGGAGGATTATTGGATGTCCTAAAACCTTACACTACATCGCTTAAGAATAATTATCCCCAAAAATAGGTTGCATTGAAACCAATAGAAGAAGCAATTGACTTAAAAGCAAAGCACGGAACATGAAAACAGGAAAACAAGCTCCACAATGATGAAAGAAATATCCTGTCTTGCACCCCATTATTCCATCTCTTGGGAGAGTGTTGAATTGACACATTGAGAACCTCAAAATGTGTAAGGAAGAATTCAGAATCATAACTCACTTCCTAGTTCATTCAGTCTTCTCTCACAAAATGATGTGAAAAATCCACTGATTCCTGTTATCAATCTATGTGATTTCAAATCAACAGCGCTGAAACATTGGGGAATGTGAACTTTCAAGACAAAGAGGTGACAAAAGCACATATTCACAGCTGAAAGATAAACCAGAACCCCAAAACACACCAAGGACAGTTGACACTCCTGAACATTTTTCTTCTGTGTCAGACACAAAACCTGTGATGAACAGCTTTGATCTGTGAATAAATTCAGTATTTCTCCTGGTCTGTCAACATTACTACTTGTTAAAAGGATTAATCTTCCTGTGTGCAAGGATGTTCCATACAAAATCTTCAACAAACCATTGGTAGTCATTTGACATCCTGCACATGGTCTACAGTTAAATTTCACGTTTAACTCTTTGGGTGTTAACAGGTCCAGGAAAACTCCAGTTTCCTTGGGTGACCATTTTTGTTTTGTATTTCCATGTGATTCTAAACTGACGCTGGTATTCCAGAAATAAAGCTCCATTATCATGCACATTTTTGTAATGCTAACTACAAAACTACACACTGAAAAAGGGGGAGGAATACGATATGGCTGTCTTTCCTCCCAGGAATAAATGAGAGAACAGGAGGTGTCGGATAAGTAGAGATTCTAATACACATAATTATAAAAATAATCCTTGCATTTGATAAAACGCATTCACGTTGTCAAGACGTCTCAAACTTCACAAGATTTTACGATGAAGTGTATTTGTAGGTGAACCCAGCAACCAATATTGCACACACAAACACCCATGAAGGTAATGACCAATTTTATCTCGGCAATTGTTGGAGAGGAGAAATTCCCTTCTTGTTTCAAATAGCGACTTTGGATCTTTAAGTATTTCACTTTGTCAAGTTAGTTGGACAGTTATAATATCACAACACATTTGAATAGTTTTACTGGATTTAGAAAGAAAGAATATATATGAGTAAGTTTCTTTATAAATTGCTTGGCCTGATGGAAAGGGATATCAAAATGCAGCAGCTTTAGATATGGTATTATTGTGGAAGCTCTGTACTCCCTGTTTATAATTAGCCTGCGACTGTGTTGTGTTTCAGGAACCTTATGCAATTGTTGGTGGATGCAATTAGGAGTCATCCATAGCTGGATGACATAGTGTGTAATGCAACTCGTTACCCTCAAGCCATGTACTTGGTAATATTAACAACCTTCATCTCACTGTTCCCTTCGGCCCTACTGAGAAGCAAAAGAGATCATACTGAAGAAAAGATTTATTTATTTTATGTACAATGCAATATATTAAAAAAGGTAGATGGGAATTGAAGGCTCCAGTAAATTTTATAACTTAGTGTGTAGTGACCTGCCAGCTACCTGCAATACCAAATTATAACAGATTTATATTATTCTATGCGCTTCATTCCTTAAGGTCATTTCTGAACCTACAAAATCCAACAAGTACTTGATTCATAATCACACTGCAGCAGATCAGAGCCTATTGCTCTTCTCTATTCATCCCATAGTATATATCTAGCTCCACGTCCAATCCCGCTACTATGAAGTGCTCTGAGATGTTACCCTGTGTGAAGGGAGCTATAAAAATACAAGCTGTTGCTGTTGTTCTTGTTGATATTGTGGGGTTACTTAGCGCTAGTGAGCTGAGGACCACCACTTCTGAGCTGCCTCAGGGAGTATCCTGACAGACAGTTGGAGGATTATAGGGAATGGGAGGATTATAGGGAACAGGCAAGCATTAGGTATCCCAGCTCCACAAATCAGGCCCTGAGGCCGACAAAGAAATGACAGATGAGAAAGTGAGCAACGTATCTAAAAGCACTTGAAGATAATTAAAAGAAATAAAAGTCCAAGCTTTCAGTTTTGGTGGACCCTTTTCTGCTTTTTATTTGCCAAAATAATGTTGACTGCTGAAAGCCAGAAAGGAATATTGTACTCCCAGCCTGCATTAGCATAAAGAGAAAAATCTAAGGTGGAAAAAGTAGTTTTAAAGGTCAGCAATCAAAACGAAATTGAACATTCCCAGCCAGAGACTACATAGACTTACAAAGTCAGTATTCAGCTAAATGGGAGGCAGCTGGCAATTCAGGTATAATCGGTCAGACAAACCTTTTCACAGCTTTTTCAAATCTTTGTCTTTTATTTTTAAAGTCAACAGACAAAGGCAAGAATGGAAACTTTTCACCCCTCCCCACACTCCCGAAAACAGCAATGAAAGCACGCGTCCTGAGTTATGGATTGCACCGGGCTTTCAGAACTCGTTCCAGCGCTGAACTGCACCATTCCCACACCTGCTTGAATTGGCAGCAAATTGCAGCCCCGACCCATCAGTTAAATGAAAAACTCGTGGCACTGCTGGCAAGTGAGGTTGTAAGACCGAGACGCTCAGCTACACATATGACTTGGAAGGAGGAATTAAAAGAACTGCAGAGCTTAGGTGTCTCCTAATCATAGAATCATAGAATTATATACCACAGAAGGAGGCCATTCGGCCCATCGTGTCTGTGCTGGCTCTTTGAAAAAAGCTATCCAATTCAATCCCACTCCCTCGCTCTCTCCCCATAGCCCTGCAAACTTGTCCTCCCCAAATAATTATCTACTTCTTTCTTAAAAGCTGTTATCGAATCGGCTTCCACCACCCTTTCAGGCAATGCATTCCAGATCCAAACAACTCGCTGTGTAAAAAAATTTCTCCTCACCTCCCCTCAGTTCCTTTCAACAACTATTTTAAATCGGTGCCCTCGAGTTACCGACCCACTCGCCATTCACCCTATCGAATCCCCTCATCATTTTGAAAACTTCCATTAAGTCTCCTTTTAATCTTCTCTGCTCCAAGGAGAATAATCTTAGCTTCTCTAGCCTCTCCTGATAACTGAAGTCCCTCATTAATAAATTAAACCAACGCATTTAAACCCTTCACAGATGTATCTCTTTTGATAGCAGATGTTAAGTTCACAAACAGATAAGCGTGGAGTGATCGGATAATCAGCAAGAAATCCAAATCAAAAGTGTACAACAATACTGCAGGGCATACCAGATATATAATCTATTGCACTGGTAGCGAGAGATTACTGGATTTCACGCTGCTTGTGAATGAGCAACTCGTTCTCACGACTGAAATAAACCCAGCAAATCCACTTCTACCCATGCTATTTGTTTCACTTGTCCTATCTGTGAACAAGAAGAAAATCGCCAAAGCACTTTGTCTGAATCCTGTTCCTTCAATGTCCAACTAAAACTAAGATTTAAAGAATTACTGAATCCAACACCCTTAATAGTTGCTTTCTAACAAAATGAGGCACTAAGTCTAACAAGGTGGCAAGTGAAATGGTCAGATGAGGGCAAATGGCTTGGTAGTCTTTCCTCTCGGGGCCGTGGTTTTAATCCAGCATAACCTCATGGGTTTGAAAGTCTCCTCTCTCTACTGGATGAGAGGATCTTTCACTCAAAAGAGTTCCCGCCATCTCGACCTTATCTCTAGAGGGCACAGGCCCATGATAACTTCACGATAGCAATAGCGGGCAAAGCTTTTCAGAGATATTGGTGGATATGCTGAAAGGATTATGCTTGACGTGTCCCATGCTACTCTGGATCTGCAAGTGCCAGACAAGAGTTTTCCATCCCTCATCACTGACATCTCTCAGCTTGTCATGCACGAAATCTGTGCACCTAAGAGACTGGTTTGAATACATTAATAAATAATTATGTTTTTTGAAAAAAGAAAATATTTGTCTCTTATTCACGTTCAATCATTCACCATCATTCAAATTGCCTTCCTTGTCTTTCTGCTCTACTACTGAACAAAACTTTAATGCTGCAAACAAGTGTTACCAACACTATCACGGGGACACTGTTTTGGTTAAAAACTCTTCCTGTTGAAGATATTATTTTTCTTCTGTTTCTTCAAGTATGTGTAGTCAAAATATGGTGTGTCTGATCGAGAATGGTTGGCCAGTGGACAATTTTAAATTGATATCACAATTCACGGCACCATTCAGCAGCTGTCTCAAGCAGCAGGATTTTCCCTAGCCTCAGCAAGCTTAAAGACAGCAAGTTTCCAGGAGCTTAATGAAGGCTTAACTGTACTGTATTCTTCACCGTTTCCTTTCGAAAATAGAGTTTTAGACACTTTAAAGATTTGGTTGCAAAACAAACTACATGTTCAGAGGTATGTATAGAGAAACTCCCGAATGCAGCATCAAATCTGCTGTTAAGTATAAAGGAAATGAACTGTGATGCAACATTAGGCAAACGTACATTTTACAGTTCAGAAAGGAAACAAATAGAGGCCATCTCATTGTTCGTACTGTATATAAAATGGTACAAGTACTGTAAATACAGTCTATTTCTACAGAGCAAGCCAATAAATTAGGACTGGAGGGTACAAATGGAGACAAGTGAATGTAAATTTAGAACAGATGATCAGGGGAAAAAAAAATATTTTCTCAAGCATGATAAATGATCATCTAACAAGCAAGTTAAAAGAGCTTAATTCCAAATGCAATCAGATACCATGACAAGTTAATGTCTGAGAGGCACAAGCTTCAGTGACAATATGACCTTTTCTCATCTCTTACCCTGACACTTAAGTTGTTTACAAACTAGTTGATCATTCGTTGCATGCAATTTGCAAATTTCCTTACCAATAAAGGTAAAGATTTCTTATCAAACTATGTAACCACTCCCTACCCCTCCACCTAGTCACCTCTCTATCTGTCTTTAAATCCCACCCTAAAAAACCTAACTCCACTTTGACCAAGCCCATCAAATGCAAGGATCATTTTATTAGGAATAGTTTGGAAACCACTGTGAAGACACCTGTCCCCATTGTACTGCAAAGAGTGGGTAAGTGCACCTGTGCTGTCTGCACATTTAGATTGATATCCAGAAGTGCCCTTTGGCAGTGTGCAAGTGTGTTCCAAGCAACAATAATGTCTGAACTGGACTCTACAACTCTTTCCCAACAATCAATTTGGCACAGCACGCATTAAACATATTTAACTTTAATGATATAAAAACAGTCAAAGATCACAAACAGTTCAACACAACAGAAAGATAAGGAAAGCAACAGGTGCTAAATGCAGTTAAGGGAAAGTGTTCCTATCGCTAGAGCCATAAATCTAACCAGTCAATCGATGAGAACAAAGGCAGAATTGTAAGGCTGTAAAATATTTAAAGAAAATAAAATAAAATGAACCTGCTGTTAATATTTTGTAATATCATTTTCAACATATTCTACTATATAAAAATGCAATTATATTTATTAATTTATTTATTATTAACTCTTTTTGTCGATTGCCAAACATTACTTTGAAATTTATCTTTTTACTGCGCTGTGTTAAATATAAGCCAGGAGCAACAATTAAAAGTGGTCAGTTAATGGACAGAATTACAAAGCTTGGTGGAACTTTTACCAACTTACAGAAGTCAAATAAACCTTCATGCTTTGTACAATATATACAACAATAACAATGCACAAAATGTGTATGAGTAACAGATTTTTCTTTAGAGCTAGCAACAGCAACAACAACAAGATTCCATTTATAAAGCGCCTTTCACGTCAGGAGGACGTCCCAAGGCGCTGAAGCAGCAGAAGAAAACGTGAAGAAGCTGTATTACTGAACCAAAAGTAACACATTTTCTGTAGCCTGAGACACATTTCATAAACCTTGCATTACCAACCAGCTGAATGCATCATCATGCAAAAACTTGGTCAAATAAGTTCTTACTCATGAGATTCTGGCTTAAAGTGGTTTAATATCTACTTGAAATAACAGATGAAAATGTTACAAAACTTAAAAATGTTTTACGTTGAAACAAGATGACCCAAATCTCCATTATAAAACATAATAAATCCTTTCAAAAAAATAAAGAGAGAAATAATAATTTGGTCACTCAATCCATGACTGCTTGTGGGCCACTGCTGTGCGCAATTGGCTGTCGGGTTTCACGCACAAAATATACAGTCAATTTCACTTATATATTATGTGTATATATTCTATGAAGCACTTTGAGAGGTCTCGAGGAGGTGATAAGGCACTATACCAAATGCAAGGATTATTATTATTATAATTACAAATATTCAGTAAATACAAATTAAGAGTAAGGCACTGTTAAAGGAAGGCTGGTTGTTCTTGGTATAATTCTGCATTAGTATGTTTAGTGAGGTCGTCCTCCCGACGTGAAAGGCGCTCTATAAATGGAATCTTGTTGTTGTAGTGAAGGCAAGATTTGACATGGCTGTGATTTTTTTCCCCCTTCCCTCACAACTACAAAGACAGTCAAATATCATCCCAATATGACTGGTTGGCTCTATCTACATAATGGTCACGAAACTAGAACTTTGAAAGTTGTGATGTGAAAAGATAGTATATTGAATGCATGTACTATGCACAATAACGTAAAAAATACAACTGGATTACACAGGTAAGAGTGACAGAACCACCACCCCCCACCCCCGATCCATCACCATCTAGCTGGGAGACAGGTGGACTCCTGTCTTCACTGAGTTATGCTTATTTTGAGCAATATTAATGCGTGCAACAGATTCTTCGAGCGTAAAATTGACTACCTGTGCAAATAAATCATTTTTAACACACCAAATAGTGGAGGAATTTTCCCAGAGGCACAAAATGCTTTTACTGCACAAAGGTAACAAGTTCCACCCAAAAGCTTATATTGCTGGGGCTGGCTGCGCAAAAGCTGCGAGCATTGCTGCCAACAGGGCTCACATAATAATAATCCTGGCATTTGATTTAGCGCCTTTCTTATTAGGAGGACGTGAATGGGGCACCCAACTTGCACACAGTGATGTTCCACAAACAGGAAGTGAGTGACCAATTTTATTTTGGGGGATTATTGGCCAAGACACGAGGAGAAACTCCCTTCTTTCAAGTAGAGCCATGAGATTTTTTTTACAATAACAGGTAAACAGGACCTTGTTTCAACATGGATGGAGGTAGATAAATATTTGTTAGGTCAGGGTATTAAGGGATATGGGGCAAGGGCAGGAACCTGAACTTGTGGTAAAGATCAGCCATGATCTTATAAGATGGCGCAACAGGCTCGCGGGACTGTATAGCCTACTCCTGTTTCTATGTCTGTATGTATCTATGTAACATCTCATCTGAAGGACGGCACCTCCAACAAAGAAGCGCACACCCCCCAGCATTGCACTGGAGTGTCAACGTAGGCTATGGGCGTTCAAAGTGCTGACATGGCGTTTGAATAGGAGGCAAGCAGTACTAACAGTTGAACCAGACACAAACCTTGTCGACAATCCTGGAAACGGTTCAAATTCAATTACGAACAACACAATTTGTCATAAGATGACACTGCACAAAAAAAATTGCAAAAAGGGTATTTGAAGTTTTTGTTTAAAAAGAATCAAAGCACGTAGCTACAGAAATGATCCCACCAGGAGCAGGTGTCTCCAATATAACCTCATGTTCTGGACGAGCGCTGCAAACACATCAGTCTGAATAAATTGGCCATCTGCTTCGAATGCAACAGGATGTGTGCGCAAAGGAACAACAAGAAAATAAATTACCAACTTCCACAAAAATGTTGTTTACTTTAAATGTGGAGAAACCTCAACCAATGCAGAGAGCGGATCCGAACAATTCCTGGCAAGTCTCGGACTCCTACAGAGCAGCTGTGGTGTGCTGCCGATACTGTCATGCCCCCGACAAGCTGCAGTTACAAAGAGCTCGAGGAATTTGATGAGAAAAGAGAAACTGTCAGATTTTACAACAAAGAAAAAAAGGGAGTGTAGTGTCCAAAAGAGGGAGTGGAGCGAGATCCCTGTATTCTCCTTCCCAGAACGTGTGGAACAGAAAAATTAAAATCTTTCACGGAGAAAACAGTACTGTGGAAATGGGGCAGGGGTGTGTGTATGTGTGAGAGAACCCACATGTTAGCAGCATTATATATACTATATATAAGCGTACTGCAGCATAGAGTGTAATTAACTGGCGGCAGCAGAAACAGAAATGCAGCACTCTCAGGGGTTTCTACAGTTTTATAAGAGAATCTGCTTTTCAGTTGAACTTCCTAAAGCATCCTGTACACAAACTGAGCAGATGTGCTTGCTGTTATGCTGTGTGGCAAATGAGAACCGCAGTATGAGGTCAAGACTTGCACTATACATGGATCTACCCTGCCCTCTAGTGGTAAATTATCTGACGACAAGACCTCACCATGCAGGCAGTCTCTCGAGTTTCATCACGGAACATGTGAGAAGGGTAGGGTCGCAAGATTGTAGGGTCACAAGATTGTAGGGTCGCAAGATTGTAGGGTCACAAGATTGACTGCAAAAAAGATGTCACTGCAAAGTGAATTAAAGGATCGAGTTTAAGATCCTTGTTCTGGTCTCCCAATCCATCCACAGTCTTGCCCCATTTATGAAATCATTTCCAGCACTACATTCCAGCCTGTAGCCGCTGCTCCTTTGACTCCTCACATAATGCTCACTTCCCCCTCCATCAGCTTCAATATCAGTGGATCTTCAAGCATGATGTCCATACCCATTGTAATTCTCTTTCAAAATCACTTTGCCTGCTACCTCTTTCCCTGCCATCAAAAACTTGCAAAAAATAAGCACAGCTATTCGATCAGTCAACATTTTTAAATCTCTAATGTCCTTGCTCAGCACCCAACACTGCAACTGTCAAGTATTTTAAGGTGTTCCTTTGCATGAAACACGCTATACAAATGCAACCTGCTGGTAATGGACATGAAACAAGCCACAATGAGTGACTCTGTAACCAACTACCTTATTCTTTTCATTCACCCAAACACTTTTTGTACAAATCAGATTACGAAGCAAAATGAAATCAATGCACTTCCCAAATCATTCGACTCTTGCAATAAACCATACCATTGAATCAGGGATGGTAACAGTTGTTCAGAAAGAGTCCTCTGTCTCTCCTACTCTCACCCATCATCCAACCTTATCCATGTGGCTAGTTCCCAATTTTCATTCATCAGACTGCATGCTCTAGGTATATATAACCTTTGCACCTCAGTGCAGTAAATCATTCGCTACACTTTGATCTTCTCTATTTTCATCAATGAGTCAATGTTGTTTCTTTTAATTCCTCAAATACAGTTTCTTCAGAAGTCCCTACAATAAATAGTAGCAAAACCCACATCTTCAATCACACCTTCAGTCACCTCCCCTTTTGCCCAAACCCACTGGGACATCATCCTATGTGGAGGAAGCTATATAAATATAAGTTGCTGTTGTAGTAGTTCAACTTTTTTTTAAAAAAAACAAAACTACATTTGTCAAGCGCCTTTCATGTCCGGAGAACGTACCAAGGCGCTGAACAGTCGGGAATCAGGACCCGAGTGTGAGGTATGACAGACATTCTGTCAGGGCAGCAAGGGTCTGGAGTCGAGGGTGGAGGCAGAGATAGAGTTGGGTGTTGTCATGGCACCTTATTTTTATTAATGTTCTATCTCTTTCTAATGATATTTGCTATAGATAGTCTGTGTATGGAGAGCTTGTGTTAAAATAAGCCGTTTTGCTTTAAGTGCAATTATGGTCTAGGGACCAAAATATAATTTAACAATAACAAAATTACATTTGTAAAGCACCTTTCACATCGGGAGGATGTTCCAAGGTGCTGAACAATCAGGGAACAGGACGTGGGCGGGGGGGTGCAGGGTTGGGGTGAGGGAGGGCTGAGAGGTGGGAGGGTGGCTGAAGGCACGGTCGAAAAGGAGGGTCTTGAGTCATGCCTTGAAAGAGGCAAGGGAGGGAGCAAGGCAAAGGGACTGTGGGATGGAGTTCCAGAGAGTGGGGGCAGAGAGGCTGAAAGCCTGGCCGCCGATGGTAGGGCGAGTCGGACGGGTGACATGGAGCCAGCCAGAGCCTGCTGAATGGAGGGAGCGGACAGGGTGATAGGTGGTCAATAGGTCAGAGAGGTAGGAGGTGGCAAGGCTGTGAAGGGCCTTGAAAGTGAGGACGAGGATTTTGAATTCTATCCTGCCGGATGGGTAGCCAGTGGAACCGGGCGAGGGTGGTGGTGATGGGGTCACAGGGCCTGGTGCGGGAGAGGACATGAGCTGCAGAGTTCTGGATGATCTGCAGCTTGTGGAGGGAAACGTTGGGGAGGCCAACAAGGAAGGAGTTTCCATAGTCGAGCCTTGAGGTGGCAATGAGTGTCTGAGGGTTTCGGCGGTCTGAAGGGGAGGCAGTAGGGGAGTCAGGCAATGTTGCAGGGATGGGGGAAGGCAGAGCGGATCATGGCACAGATGATCTGTCCCCCATGGGGGAGAAAGGACAGTTGAGGGTCGAACAAATTGCCCAGGTTCCTGATTGGCTTGGTGAGGTGGACTGTGCATCCGTGGATACTGATGCTGCCGGTGCCTGAGGTGCGGAGGTGGAGGTGCTGGTGCGAGCCAATCTGGAGAGCCTCAGTCCTGCTGAGATTCAGCTGTAGAAAGTTGGCTCTCATCCATGACGATGTCTGACAGACAGTCTGTCAGGACGTCAGTTGTCCTGGAATCAAGGGCGGAGACAGAGAGATAGAGTTGTGTGTCATCTGCGTACATGTAGAAATTGACCCATGGCTATGGATGATGTCACCAAGGTGGAGCAGGCAGAGGTTGAAGAGGAGAGGACCTAGGAAAGAGCCCTGAGGAACAGTCTTGTGCGGGAGCTGAAAAGGAAACTGTTGGTGGAGACAAATTGGAGATGGTGTGAGACGTATGACCTGAACCATTCAAGAACAGAACCTTGAAGGCTGAGGTGAGATGGGAAGTGGTGGAAGAGGATGGAGTGGTCCATGGTATCGCAGGCAGCAGAGAGGTCGAGGAGGACAAGGTGGCAGAGGGAGCCTTGATCACAGATAGACAGGATGTTGTTTGTGACCTTGACCAAAGTGGTTTCCATGCTGTGGCAGCACGGAAACCTCGTGAAGGGAGTGGTAGGAGAGGAATGAGCGAAGCTGGGAAGCAACGACTCTTTCAAGGACCTTGGAAAGAAAAGGGAGGTTGGAGATGGGCCGGTAGCTAGAAAGCAGAGATGGGCCCAGAGAAGATTTTTACAGGATGGGGATGATTATAGCTGTTTTTAGGGGGATGGGAACAGTGCCAGATGATAAGGAGAGATTGATGGTGTTGGAGAATATAGGGACGAGGAAGTGGAGCTGGGAGGTAAGGAGAGAGGTGGGGATGGAGTCAAGGGAGCAGGTGGTGTGTTTCATGCTGAATACGGTGGTGATGAGAGAGGAGGAGGGGACAGGTTTGAAGATGTGGACAGTGGGATGGGTAGGGGTCGGAGTGTGGGGGGAGATGGGGAGGGAGTGGCGGTTGGGAGGGCGGAGGCAGCTGAACAAATCCCCTCAATTTTGGACTCGAGGAAATCCAGCATCTCCTCACAGTCAGAGTTTGAGGAGAAAATGCGAGAGGCGTGAGAGGGTGGATGGAGGAGCCGGTTGCTGGTGGAGAATAGGAGCCTGGGGTTGTCCTTTGCCTCCAAGATTATCTTGGAGTAGAAGGACGATTTGACGGAGGCGAGGGCGGAGCGGTAAGTTTGATGTGGTCCAGCCAGATCTGCCGCTTGATAGTTAGATCAGATTTGAGCCAGATGTGTTCAGCAGCCCACACCTGACCCTTCAATGAGTGGGCCCTCAAAAGTAACTACAAATAATGAATTGCCAGTTACAGCATTTGTTGTGTCAAGAATAGAATTCTAGTTCAATCAAAGGGTTAAGCATTAAAAGAATTTCCAAACAAGTTTTGTTCATTCAATAGTAAGGATAATCTTCTATTGTATTTGTACGATCAGGCAGGGAGGGAGAGGAGCAGAGATAAGAATAATACTAATTATTTTAATAATAATAATAATCCTTGCATTTGATATAGCGCCTTATCACGTCTTAAAAGACGTCTAAAGCGCTTCACTGAATATACTGTAAAGTGAATTGACTGGATATTTTGATCAAAGCATTGATGATATCTATTCTGCTATCTTCCAACATTAGCATTTATAGTAAATTACTCCTCAAAAGTGAAATACACATTTAATCAAAGCTTTTTTTAAAAAAACAACAGAGGACACACCTCAGGCTCCAATCTTGACAAACCTATTATACGTTTTACAGACCACATAAGCAGTGAGCACCCTTTAGTCTTTTAAATCTACTAAAACCACAGGGAATAACTGTTGCTAAACTTTGATGCACAAGCATTTTAAGGGATAATGAGAAGCACGGTTACAGCAGGCGTTTGCTGTTAAGTGAAATTTACAATAATGGCATAGCTCAAAAAGTCAGCTGCCAGTCAGAAGCCGCATGCATTCTATTTCCATCACAGCAGTAGAAACCCCTTAAATTAACACAGGGCAGTGGAGAACAATTACAGCATGCAAATTTAAAAGAGTAAGAAATGGGTTTCTCAGATTTAGCAGCATTATTTTTTTAACACTGAAAGCGAGGTAATTCACAACTTTATGAATAATCTTTTATGCACAGATTGATCTAAAAATACTAATTGATATAGTTGCACCTCTCCCTGGGATTATGTCCTTCACAATGTAAATATGTAATTGGAATTCATCCTATCCTCATGTTTTTTAAGAAAAACTACAGTAATTTATGATAAAAGTGTATTCCATGTACAAAATACAACACGACTTTTTAAATTCCACAGTACGTCTCCCTAAGAGGTAAATATAACAGATGTATTTGAAGCGACTCATCCTGCTAATAGGATCTGCAGGAGAGTCTTATGATGCCAAATGTTTCAAATAATATTCAACATTGAAATTCAAATTGTAAATGAACACAGAACATAGAAATGAAATTCCAATTCCAAACATCATGGAGGCTAACTATTTGCTTCAACTTGCCTAAACTAAAACATGTAACTGTTAGTGGGATTACCGATTACTTTCTTTACCATTAGATTTTTACACTTTGCAGAAAACTGATTTTTTAGTTTCTAATTAACAAAAGTGCACATTGCCTCCCTACTTATTTTTTTCCTTAAACGTCACTTTCTCCTCTTAGTTTGCAAACACCCCTCCACACATACACCTTTTGGAGGTTCAGTAGGAATTTGGGATGAGCACAGACCCATCATCTAACTGTATCAATTGTGGCAGGAGTTCCCCCAAGTTACACTGCTCAAAGTTTCTCTCAGAAAAATGCGTAAGAGCAACGCATATAATATAATAATAATCCTTGCATTTGATATAGCACCTTATCACATCTTCAAGACATCCCAAAGCGCTTTAAGAATATACTGTACAGTGAATTGACTGCATATTTTGTGGGAGAAACACAGCCAATTGCGCACAGCAGTGTCCCACAAACAGTCGTGGATTGAGTAGCCAATTTATATTAATTTTTTTTTGAAGAAATTATTACCTCCAGAAAAGCAATCCACCAATTGACTAACAACCGGGTTCCTATTTACTGCTAGGTAAACAGAGATGTGTGGAGTATGGAAACTTGCCCAAAGTTTTGCCCTGCTGGGAATCTAATCCAGGTCTCTCGCTTTCGAGGCGAGTGCTCTAACCTCTGAGCTGCAGGACTACAGGATATAGGTTTACAAAGTTCCTGATTTTGATCCACAGATGAGGTTAGAGGGAAAATGAGTCAGATTAGATATCTTTATCACTTCTACAAATCAGAACCAAGATGTTCACCAAATCTCCTGCGAGGAATTCTCAGACTTCATCCCAAATTCCTAGTGGAAAAGCAGTGGCTGAAATATAAACTTTGATTGAACTTTGTTTCAGATCAAGTTCAGCTAATGTTGACAATATTCCAGAATCAAGAAGATCTTTCACTGATAATAGGTTCAGCTTTTGGATAAGCATCAGTTTATATGTTATATATCACAGGTTTTTTGGAAGCCAATACATTTTTGTCTATGTGATCTTCCCTTTGGATCTGTATTGTTCAATGACAAGATATCTGAGAACCAGGGCTTCAAAAGGCCAATGTTAGGTTAGCAGAACGGTAGCCGTGTTTGTTCGCTGCAGTCATATTTTGCAGTAATGTGGGAATTAGAGGAAAGGAGAAAGGAATGCTTAAACAAAAAGAGCTTCCACAAAAGCAGGCAATCGGTAATGATTCTGATAATGATAAAGAAATGAACTGATTTTCATATTTATGTGGTATAAGAAAAGTAAGATAGCATGTGTAGTGTCACGTTATGGCATCACTGATACCAGAATGTCCTTATCTGATGATGCCAACCATTGGCCTATTGTATGAATACAAAATGCCTCAGTATGTTGGTCAGTTTGTTGTAATATAGCCTCAAAGATACAATGCAACATTCAAGTTACTTTAAATTCCTAAACCAGAACTTGACAAAGAACAGCAGTGATTCAATGCAATATATTTTACCAATTTTAATGCACTGCATTTTACAAATTTTAGTGCACTGTTGAGTTATGTAAATAAGGTGTATTGTCGCTTATGCTGTTTAATGACATTTCATTTAGAAGTTTTAACATTCCCAGCAACATCTTATTCGTCTGACATTGTATCTCCATCAACATCTTTAATTTTATCATTCTTTTTAAACAGCTTTTTGAATTGAGATCCCATTTCATTTACAACATTGTTTGACTTTTCAAATTATGTTTGCATTGAATTACCTTAGACAATGTGCCAGGCCAGATAGAAATAGGAAATGAGCTCATGATCCTGAATAGGCAAGCAGTAAACATTAGCATTTCCACAGAAAATAAACACCAACAGAGAAGCTTTAGTTGCAACATGGTGGAAGTTAATTAAACAGTGGAATCTACTTCATTTCATGCACTGAAATTGAAAGGTATTGAGCCTCTTTAAATTATGCTTAGCTGAAAGACATTTATTGAATACCATAAATTTAACAGTAAAATAACTGTCTTCTTTTTTTCATTTTGAAAGTACAAAATGTGCTGCTTATCTTCAACAGAGGTTTGGTTCATTTTGCTACTACAGGGGACATGACAATCATCACAATACTGATTCAGTTAGCTCCAGAAAACGTTTCCCCCGCAGGGTTCGGTGGATTAATTGAGGAGGAAGGGAAAAAGATGCTTCAAATCTCTTTTCTTGACAATTTGTTCCATTTAAGTCCATTAACCTTAAATAAATACTTTACCAAAAGAGCAATTTGTGTCTTTGGAAGCTTTCCGTTTTGCAATTGCAAAGGTTCTGTGGTAATCATTTTTAAGTTCCACACAAAACTGTCTTAATACCTTTGATGACAGCCCTATCCTACCGTGTTAGTAGGAAGGAGCTGGGTTCCCAACATGAGTAATTCATTTGAATGCCACCACAAACTAACATTAAAATAATAATAATAATAATTCTTACATTTGGTATAGCGCCTTATCACATCTTCGAGACGTCTCAAAGCGCTTCACAGAATATACTGTAAAGTGAATTGACTGTATATTTTGTAAGCGAAAAAATACATGCCCTTATTGGATGTTTGATAACCAGTAAAGGGGGCAGAGTGTATGGAGTACTACAGGGAGAGTTTGCAGTTTCATCAATTCACCCTGAGGATTTGCATCACATGTCACCCAATTTACATTATTAATACAAATAATAATCCTTGTATTTGATACAAAGGGGTCTCTGTACTGTTGCGCATTGCTTTATCACTGTCTGGTTCTATTTGTACAGAAGTGAGAAGTATCACAGGGACAAGAGAGTTCAAAAACAAACCATCTCACTCACTAGCACGAACATATTTCAAGTTACTTTGTGCGTTTGTTTTGAAATCATCATGTTTTACGCAAAACGTGTAATTCCATCCTGAAAATTGATTGTTTAGTAGAAAAGGGCTCTCAAAACAAAGAGTGCAGGATAGAAGATTCGTTATGTGGATCCCATCTGATTCAAAGAATGGACAAGGTACCTAAAGCCACATTACCTAATGTTCTTCATTCAGCGCACTCTGTGAGCACTAAAGTGGTCAGTGGTCATTATTTAGAAATGGTTTGGGGAAGATGACTAGCGAATATACAGAAGAGAGAAGCCTTTTGTATCAAGACAATGGCATTCACAATGTTACTTTTTCTCTATGATCAGTAAAGCTCAGTGGAAGTGTGGCTAATCCACGAGGTTACTGTGCAAATACCATCTAAAAGAACATGCTTTGAAGTAGCCCCAGTAATGGAATTGGCTTTGACCTTGTCCCAGGAGAAATCTATCTCCACCAGCTGATAACTTAAAACTAGGACAGAATACAGTTTGTAAACTAATGAGCCAGTTCTTGCAATGGACAAGTTTTACCCACATTCCATTTCAATAAGAAATACTGCAGCTGAGTGGAGTTTTTTTTTACAGTTTTTCATCTGCCTGTTTAGCGGCTTTCTTAATTTGTCACAGAATTGGATCACAAATATGTTTTTTGCAAAATGCTATTTGAAAAGTTTGCATGAGCCATGCTACAGGTAAGGTCACACAATATTCATTCAGATTAGTCCTAATAAAGAATATTAGGCGTTTACACATTGGTAATGTACAAATCCAATGGGTCGTAGGATCCACAGGGTCCCATGCCACTCAACAACACCAACAACTTGCATTTATACAGGGCCCTTCTTGCGAGGTTGTGTTTCAGAGCGCTTGAGATTCCTAATACATTGACAGGGATATAAATTAAGGTTGCATACATTTAGGGCACCAGATTCTGGTTCTTCCTAAGTGGGTGGGACTGGGTAAGGAATCAATGGCTCCTGGTCATGAAGAGTAGTGGCATGGCTTAATGTTTGTTCTGGTGTTTGGGCAAGCGGTGTAAGTTGGTGAATCACTCATATCCCCTTGGATCTCAGAGATTTAAGGTTCTAGTCTTCCACTGAACAGGCCTGTCAGAAGCTCTGGTTCATTGCCAATTGCTGAGTTAAGAAACATTTTTTGTTTATTGTATAATATCCAGAGCAAGACTTTTTTTATTTATGCACTTATCAGTGTGGCTTTCTTTCTTCTCAGATGAATAGCCTGGTCTTTGATCTGATGCAGGCAACGTTACAGAACTATACAAATTGCTCTGAATTTCAGTCTGTTGATGTGCCATTTGACTGTCGAGAGGACCATAAGCTTTTGTATACATCTGTCTCACAGATGTGCTCTCCTGTCAGACAGGGAAGCATTTGTTATGAGGATCAAAGAGTGTGGAGGCTGCAACAGCCTGACACCTGCAATGATATTGGTTCGGTCCGTCCATCATTATGTAGCGTCTGCAAAGCTGAAATTCACTGACATTATTGCAGACGCAAGGTCATGTTTAGGTGACCACCGTACACGAGGGTTCAACTGTAAGGGGCTTCCAAAGATTGGCACTTGGAATCACAAAGTTGGATTCCCCTTCTCCCAACTACCAGACTCAAAGCTTTCAAACAGAACTGATTCTGTCTTGAATGGAGACAATCACTTATGGATGCCCATAAAACATACTTCGAAAAGAACACTACCTCTACAGACCATCTGAAACCGGGGACCTGTATAGGAGGTACCCAGATTTACTAGAAACCAAAATCATATGAATACCAGATATTTGGAGAGGGATTCTCACAGCTTCCTCCTATGAAATGCACCTTGAAAGCCAGTCACTTAATAACACGGGTTAAAATACTTCAAATCTAAAAGATTTTTTAAAAAATAACTTCCCTTTAAAGTAATGCAAAGTTTCCTTTAAGATAGGCTGGCTTTGGATTTACAGCTCTCAATCAGTCACCCGGGAACATAACCCACACAGGAGACGGTATGTATGGTCACTATTTCTGTCTGAGAAACTTGTTTAGGTTTAAAAGATAGGGTATATAAGCCCCTATGTTACTCTGTGACAGATTTAGTGTGGTGCTCTCTCCATATGGCCTATCCTACTTTTATTAGTGAAACAAAACAAAAGTAATTCTATTTACTTTTCAACGACAAAATTGACCGTTGGAAAATAGATGGGCAAATCGCTTGGAGAAAAGCACAAGGAAAAATGACAGTAGCTTTATTGAGTATCTCACTTTTGTGCATCATTTCTAGATTTATAGGCACAAGTCAGGAAGAATCCATCAAGCATCTAACAGTGTTCTCGTTGAACGCATCAATATTTTATATTTTGCATGAAAATCAATACCAATCACATTTGTCTGGGAACTCAAGTATTATCGTTCGATATATAGAAGCTCTCAGTTGTTTAAAAAGAACAACAATTCTACATGTGATTAGATATACTGCACTTTCAGTTATGAAGGAACAAGTAGAAATCTGAGTAAACCAATAAAAATGATCAGATTCTGACCCAGCAACCCAATAAGACTCTATAAACATACAAGTCAACACCATTTTAGTTCCTCACAAAGTCTTTACATTTACACCTGGCAAGCATAGTAGCACATAAAAAGCCAATAACTCCCATCAACTACAAGACTAAACAGAAACTTCAAACCAATAATCCTCTTCCACAGACTGGCAATTTGCAAAACCTTCTTACCCTCAATGCAGCTCCTGAGGAGATTTATAATTTTCTTGCATAAGAAAAGTAACATATTTATGCTTCCTCAAACTCCACATGTTCTCCAGTCCAATAATACAAATAACTTTGAAAGGCAATGTTTCAATTAATTAGCATTTTAATACTCACATGCCTTCAGAATTCTCTCACAAGCCACTTCATCCTAACTCTGTTCAAGCATTTAGTTTAGTTATAATTTATATTACTGTTTTGCTTAGCACACATTCACAATCTAGAAAGAAACTTGGCCATCTAAATGTCAGCAATGGTGACAGTGCTAAAACATCAAAAAATGAAGGACAGTAAAGTGCGTTTGCCATTTTAAATATTTTATGTCGTTGTGACATGCCCACAGAGTTTTCTGTTGCCAAAGTAACTCAACACTGTGCTGGTCATGGTGCTCTGTAATTGTACTGAAGGTCGGACAAGCAGAACCTAACATTTTGATATCAGTAAATGGAATTTTAAAAAGTCTTCAGTAATTTTTATGGTTAAATCTGTAAAACTAAATTAAAAGGTTTTTTTGTTGTTGAACACTCAGGTGGAGAGGGCAGTCTGTTCTCTATACAATGGTCATCACTCTAATAATTCTAAAGATCTAATTTGGAATTCTTCACATTTTGATTAAACTGAGAGCGATCTACATACCACAGAGGCACTAAAATGGGTAGTTTGCACTCAGTAACACTAGTTTCACAAGGCTGGAGGTGGTATTTTCTACCGCAGCTATTTACCTCTTTATCAAATAAAATGTTCTGCAAACCCAGCACCTTTCCTCAAGGTTCTGGAATGTACCTTGTATTTGTGCGCCGACAGCTCATACAAGCTCAAAGTCTTGCAACAAACATTTCCACTGCTTTCTGACACTGTGCCCCAACCCATCACAATTGAGCACCTCAGATTGCTGAGTGCTTTACAATACAAACTTCTCTGAAGGTCAAAGCATGGAAGTTACAAATAGTAATTTACTGAAGTAGCCTATTCAACTGATGGCTTGGCCAATCAGTTTTAAGAGAAATCTTTACATGTAGACAATTTTCTGAAAATGTGGCTGTTAGCCACTTGCTGGACGATAAGTGCAACACTACCTCTCACAGCTTCTCTCCAATGTTGACCAATTTATACAACTATCCTTCCAATCACTGCTGAATTCAAGTATGGGAATAATTCAAACGGGCAAATCCAAAGACCACCATCCTGGCTATCGGCTAATTTTAACATGTTTTACATTTAATGACACCATGGGCATTAAATAGCTACATGTTAAACATGACAATTTAAACTCTGGGTTCTAGTCATATTATTTTAACTGATGGAAAAGGGCAGCAATAATTCTTTCCAAAGAATCCTTGCAAGGTTGCCTGGAAAATGGCAGGTCACTTGTGATTTGTTTAATTTTGAAAAGGAAATAGCATTTCATTTGTCAATAATGTGTCCGACTTCACAATGCAGCACACACAACACAAAATGAGCAATATTTCTTCAGAAATCAATTTTGAAGGTTGTTTAATGAATATACATGATGTAAAAGACCCCAATTAAATTTCCAGTGGAGCCCTGCCATCTTCAGTAAACAAAGGGACCAAGATAGGGTCACATCTCACACTAAGATAGCAGAGAAAAAATTAATTACCATCCTGACATATGTCAAAACAAATCCTAAGGAGAATAGCATCCATTTGTAACCATGTGTTTTATCTAATTGTTAGTATGCAAAATCTGTATTAAGTGGGTTCTAAATTTATTCATTTATTCACAACCCCTTGGAGAAATCAAAAGGAGCTTGTTACCCTTTCCCTGCATCCAGATGGAGTTGAGCTGAATAACACTTGTTTAGTGAGGCAGAAAATAAGGACTGGATGGAATCTACTATTTTATATATATAGAAGCTGATTTTGCCTTCTGACAAGATTGCTCCAGCAAGTGTTAAAAAGCTGAACAAAAGAATTTAATTTCTGCTGGGTGAATGAATAGGCATTAAATCATTACCACACCCTTGGTATAAATACAACATGTACAAGTGTGCAGAGGGTACTTGTTGTTGCATACATGTGAAGCTGCCTGAAAGGTGGATAACGCAGAATATTTTCAGCCAAATCTTGATCAGACCCAAAAAAACGTAAGAGGGTCAATTTACTGGTAAAAATTGTGTTCACTTTTCTCTTCACTTCCACCCCCAGAGTATTCTCCCTATGGCTTACTGTAAAATTTGAATGAGATAGAATTTGCTCTTAATAGATTGATATAATAAATAAATTATCAGATTATTATTAAAGGAAGACTCTGTTCATAGAATCATGAAATATACAGCACAGAAGGAGGTCAATCAGGCCATTTAGTCCACATTAGCTCTCAGAGTAAGCTGGACTTTCAACCCCACTGCATTGCTCCTTCAAGCTTCTAACATTCAAATATCTACTTTTCATTTAAAATCCACAATAATGATAATCCTTGTATTTGATATAGTGCTTTTCAAGTCTTCTAGATGTCTCAAAGCACTTCACAGAATAGACTGTAAAGAGAATTGATTGTATATTTATGGGCAAAGTGCAGCAGCCAATTGCACACAGCAGTATCCCACAAACTGTCGTGGATTGAAATGACCAATTTATTATTGTTTTTTTGAGGGATTATTATCAAGCGTGTGGAGTAATGAAACTTAACTAAAGTTTCACCCTGCCGGGAATCGAACCCAGGTCTCTCGCTTGCAAAGCAAGTGCTCTAACCACTGAGCTACAGGACTCCACAATCAACTCTGCTTTTACCACTTTATTTGGCAGGGCACCATCCCAACAACTCACTGCACACAAAAAAAATCTCCATAGATGTCCTTTCACTCTTGTAGTTATCTTAAATCTGACTCCTCTATTAATGTGTATCTCAAAAGTTTGTCTGTGCTTGGCTTGCTGGTTCTTTTCTCTGGGCTTTCCCAACCATTGGGGTATGTATTTAGATAATTTGCAAATCAAATAGTTTCCGATATTCGCAAAGTAGAAGTCAAAATTAACGCAATCCTGCTTTGAGAATTAAGACTCCAATTTGACTCCAGCTGCTTTCTGTCACAGAAAGGATCTTGATCAGCAAGAAATGGAAGCCATTTTCCCATTGGGGAAACAATCAACAGCCATTGTACACTTTACACCCACAGCAGCGTTGCATGATATGTCAATCTCCGTTCTCCGACAATCAGAACCAATGCAGAATTTCTTCCCCACACCCCCAACCCCAATAATTAACGGAAATATAATCATCTGAGACAGGTGCAAGTAATTCCATGACCTGACACATGAGATGGCGATTATTGGTCAGTCACGGATTCAAATCCCTAATCACACCAGTTTGCTTATGTTTTGAACTCCATGACTCTCATTCTTCCTTATCTTGAAAAGTTAAAAGATTAAGATTTCACTTTTTGCCACTTCGCTTCAGACGCACTTCTGTATTTCAGCATCTCGGACAATTCCGCAATGTCTGTGCACACCTCTCAGTATGCATATTACACTACATATCCATCAAAAAATGTGCTAACAGCTGATGCCTGTAAGATTCATAATCTAGCTTACATTCATATCTCAATGCATGAAAATAGTGCAAGGAGTAAGTCACAGGGCGAGCCATGAAAGTTAATTTATTGCAGAAAGCTAAATATAATATTTGGGGAAGGTAATATGATAGTTACAGGGAGTCAGAGATTATGAAGTCTCTGCAGTAAATGATATCACGCCTGTGGAAATATAGAAACTACTTCCACAAGTAACTGCTCACACCCGTGGTGTCAGATGCAATCCTACTCCAAAATTCATCAATGTCATTTTAAACCACAGAACATCTGTCAACAATTAACTTCAGAAGCATTTAAAGTATTTAAATTTATTTAGAAATTATGTAAACACGCACCGAAAATGTCATCAAACAGCATGAGTAATTGTACGGCTTCAAAAGCTAAAGTACACATCACACTTCTATATCTTTATGCAAACTACATGAATTCACTTTAGTGAATCTTTCATGCTGGTATAAGTCATTTCCCTTTACTCTCAGGACTAATATAGACACAAAATATTGGTTTACAACAGTTGCCACTTGGTTGAGCTATTCCACGCTGATATGAAGGAATCAGGTTTTGTTTGAGTAAAACTAACGTTTAGGATATATTAACTTAAAGTAATAAAAAAAGTCCCAATTAAGATCTAAATTTATGTTTTTTTCAGAGTCCACGCAGTGAATGGCTTTACAAGTTAACAGATGTGATACAGAAACACTATACCACCAATTATAATAATTAATAATAATCCTTGCATTTGATATAGGGCCTTCTCACATCTTCGAGATGTCTCAAAGCGCTTCACAGAATATACTGTAAAGTGAACTGACTGTATATTTTGTGGGCAAAAAGCGGCAGCCAATTGCAATTACCTAACCTATTCTGAACTATATCCAAACTTGACTGCAATTGAAGCATATTTNAAAAATATATTTAGTACTTAAAGGGGGACAGTTACCTTATAATTGAGCACCTAGAAATGTAAAGTACTTGTAAAGTACTTACAAGGGTTTATTTTGTAACGCCGTTGTAATTTACTCTCTAAAAGTATAGATGAGGGGCTCTCCTGCCTTAGGGTTTGGGAGCCAAACCATCACACCCTGATGATGTCAGTCACACAAAGGAATCAAATCTGTCCATTACTGAACACTGATATGAATGCAGTCTGCACATTTCAAAACCAACCTAGAACATTTGTTCTCTCGGTTGCAAACTTATTCCTCAACACACAACGCAAGGGTGCCCCATTTATGAAACCAAAGAAATCCTTACCCATTTGCAAATAGATCAATACATTTGTAACAATTCTTAGTAGCTGATGCATTACGCAAGGATCTATGTTAGCTGATACCCTCAGATTGCCAATCTTCTGCGGAAATATTCAGTTTTTCTTCAGGAATACTTATTTCAAAACTCGAGATCACAAACCCACTGTCATCAATTCCTGCCTTATGGTTTACTTCCCAGGAAATATGGCAAAACAAAATTGCTAAATACAATTCTGTTCCTTGGAAAATATCCTCAGAGATTTTGAAATCATTACCAGTATCTTTTACACCCTGCAGGGCAAGAAATTAGAATCACCTATCTCACTCAAACAATGCAGTTTCCTTTCTATAACTAAACACCGTCTCCCCACAAACTTGCAGTTACATGATCAGCATAGACAATGCAGCTAAGCATCTATCACCCACGCTTTGAAACAGACAAGATTCATGAAGATATCGCTGTCCACTGCTTTGCACACATGGAATTATACTGAATGGGATAGAGGTTCTGTGAAAAATCTGAGGTAGGGGGTAAATAAATACAAATCAACCATGCCTTACAGATCAGAAGATCTTTGATCATTTTCCAATCCATGTTGAGTAAATTGACTGCAGCTGACCCAGAAATTTGGATGGGGGAGGAGGAAAGAATAGCACTTCTCATTGCTATTTAATGCTATCTAATGATGCTGATAAAAACATGTCTGTGTTAACATTGGGTGCGAATGGAATGGGGCACTGCTATAAACCTCATCAACATTAACTGTGCAGACTCACACATGAGCCATTTGGGTGAGGCAATGAAGAGATGCAGTCCGTGAGAATATATTCCAGTCAGAGTCTGTGCTAAATCAGAGGTTAGAGGAGAAAAATTGGCAAAATGAAATATCTTATGTGAGCGACAGAACGTGTACGTTTGTAAATTTACCTCTCGTAGCACTGTACTTCCATATCCCCTGTAGAGTCCAAAGAAACCCTGAAGAAGAGAGAAAATAACTTCAGACAAAATTATTCACTAAGGTAAAACCAGAATTGTGTCTAATAATATGGTCAAATATTTATAGCAATTTGCCCAATAATTTTATGCAGAATCACCCGAATAGCCATTCTTCACATGTAAACCAAGACAGGTTTAGTGCATTCTTCAACAATGGGGAGCATCGTAGCTAAGCACATTCCTGCCCTCAGACAGCATTCCCCCTTTCCAACAACAAGTTACATTTGTATAGCGCCTTTCACTTCAAGAGGACGTCCCAAGACACTGGACAGTCAGGGATCTGCACCCAAGTTGGTGGTTGGGATCAGGAGGGGTGAAGGGCGGGGAGGGTAGGGGTAGGAGGGTGACCAAAGACAAACTCAAAGAGGGTCTGGAGACGGTAGTGGTAACCTTGCCATACTGCTGTTATACTTGGCTCATCCACCACCCTCTATCCACCAACTCTGCGGTGTCAATTGTAGTATCTCTACCACTGAGATCAGCTAACTCTGACTTTTGAACCTTGGACTTTCAAGCCTCAAATGTACACTGAGCAGCAAACTTACCAACTGGCCATCAGGGACCACACCACCCCCCCCCCCCACCCCCATATAGTATGGTAACTGCCGATCATAACCTGTAAGGTGCTGCCCAACTGTATTTTTATGACCCAACAAATCTACTTTTATTCTTGGTCTCTAGCTGGAAAGGATTTAGAGGATGATTAAAGCAACATGACCATGTGGAGCAATAAAGACTTAGTCACGCGAAGAAAAAAAAAGAGGATCAAATCCCACATTGGCAGCTTTGAACATTGTAAAGTTTATCCACTTGATGGTGGGATTTAGTCATGGTATTTAGATACTACCAGGGTTTCCGGATTGACTGCAAAAGGGAAGATTAATTGCATAGTAGTCACAAGAGGCTTGTGGAAAATTGAAGGAGCATCAATCAATCATAAGCATCTGTGAGCGCTTTGAATCCTGTCCCAGATTGAGACTCATATAGTAACACGGGGAGTGTGCAGAGAGCGAAGGAATGCCTTCCTGCCATATTCTGGCAATTAATCTTTTATCTCCTGGTCCATGCCAGAACAGGGCATGCTGATCTGTAAGCAGGAGCCCAGTCAGGTGCCCAGTATCAAGATTCAGGATTCATAAAGCATAAACTCAACCTTTCAGGTGAGAAAGAAGAATACTATGTTACAACAGATGCCTTTGAAGATATGTTGCTCAACAATTCTGGCCTCGACCATCTCACAGTTATTTTTTCATAACTCTGCATTGTGCTAGCAAGAAATTAAGTCAAAAGAATTGTAAGACACTTCCAGCTTTTATGCATGATCTGTTCTGCCTTAATTATAGATTTCACAATCATCATTCTGAAGAAAACTTCACTCTTCATTTTATAAGGAAATGCATTATTCGAAACAAGTGAAGCTGATAGTCAAAACAAGAGTCCTTTGTCTTCTAGATAAATAACTGGCTCCTCCATCTTAATACTAATATGGATGGTAAGCCCCTACTTTAATGTATGTATTCAAATTAAAAATCAAGATCAACCAAGGTTTTGTTGTAATGCTCAATGGGAAATTTCTGCCTTCCTCGCCTGAGGATATGGAAGCTGTATTGTGCAGCGTTCTGGTTGATTACCTGCGTTGAAGAAACATCTATCATTGTATTTTTACAAAGGCTTACCTCCTGCTTCACAGTCTCAAGAAATATCTTGTAAGAACTAGATGTTGGACAAGCTTGTGTCCGCTGTTTAACTAATTCCGTAGGGACCCGTATCAGACACCCGACCTGGAAATAACCAAAATATTATGTCAAGCACAACAGAGAAACAAATTACATTTGTATAGCATCTTTCGCATTGGGAGGACGTCCCAAGGAGCTGGACAGTCATGGATTTGGACTCGAGCAAGTGGTTGGGATCAGGAGGGGTGGAGGACTGGGAGGGTAGGGGTAGAGGATGATCAAAGACGTGGTCAAAGAGGAGTGTTTTGAGACGTGCCTTGAAGAAGACAGGGGAGGGAGCAAGGCAAAGGGACTGTGGGATGGAGTTCCAAAGGGTGGGGGCAGAGAAGCTGAAGGCCAGAACTCCAATGGTGGGATGGACTGATTGTGGGATGTAGAGCAGATCGAAGCCTGCTGAGCGTAGGGAGCGCACAGGTCGATATGGAGTTAGCAGGTAATAGAGGTAGGGAGGAGTCAAAATAAATCAATATATACGCTTTAAGGAACATCTGACTTTACAAAATGTTTCCCAATAATGTGGAACTTAAAATAATGCACTATTTTCAGAGGACTCAAGTCTATCAGATTGCTGCCACAATAAAATTAATTTGCCCACAGCTTTTACAATTCTATTTCACACAATTGCATTCATGATTCTGTAATCAAGACAAGTACCTTACCACTGACAAGATTAATTCACATGATAAAGGAACTAACGTTTACCGGAAGATATATTGTTATTTTTGTGTAATTACGAGGCTTAGCAAGGTTCAGACAAACAATGAATATCTCGTAGATGTGTGTCCTGAACTTGCTGAGGGCACAGAAAAATTTGGAGGAATTGTACTTGACTGTCAACACGCAATAGTGAAATTTCACTCAGCCGAACATATCCTGCAACAATCCTGCTTCAACAAATGATAGATAACTCTTCACTTGAACTCATCTGCACAAAGGAAGAGTTTTAGGAGATTACACTCGGAGAGATTCCATCAGCAGCAGATGTGATATTTGAAGATTTGTCTCCAATTCTACTCAAACTATAAAGGGTTTAAAATTGGAACAAGACAAGTTCCTGTTAACTAAGACAACTCTAGGTTATTAAATCTAGAGACAATTACATTGAAGGATTGGGGGGGGATATTGGATGGACAGGTTAAATGGGCCAATGGTTTATTCTAATCTGAAATTGTTACTCAGTGTTTCGATTATGCACTGTTCTGGGGGATTCGTACAGAATAAGGAGAAAAAGTTGCAGTATCTCTTCTGTTCTTGCCATAAATAGTGAGGTCTGGATTTCTGAAAACAGATCTTATATTATTACTGCTGTAACAACCAATCTGAAGCAGACTCACAGTCCAGCATCAGATCTTTAGTGCTTGAAAGAAAGACAATGGAATGAAGCTGGCCAGTCTCTGGCTCTGAATGAAGTCTTCAAGGAAAGAGATGTCTGGCACTGACTTTCTTTTGCTTTCTTAGATGACAGCATCCTGTAAAAACGTTCAAGTATTTTCTCAGCTTGATGGTATTACACTCCATTTTCCTGTGCTGTTCTGACTATTGAAGTAAGAGGACCTGGATTCAATTCCCAGGCAGGGCGAAACATTAGGCAAGTTTCCTTACTCCACATGTCTCTGTTTACTTAGCAGTAAGTAGGAACTCGGTTCCTAGTCAATTGCTTTTCTGGGGGTAATAATCCCTTAAAACATTTCTTTTAAATAATAATTATTTGCTCTCTCAATCCATGACTGTTTGTGGGACGCTGTTGTGCGCAATTGGCTGCTGCGTTTCGCCCACAAAATATAGTCAATTCACTTTACAGTATATTCTTGTGAAGCACTTTGAGACGTCTCGAAGATGTGATAAGGCGCTATATCAAATGCAAGTATTATTTTTGTCGTCATGCTATTTCAGTCTCTCTTGCTCTAACCCAACAAGCTAAATAAAGGAATTATATTTGCTTCACTCATGTTGTTCTGCCCAGATGCCCCTTGCAATTTGTAACTCACGATGGACTTTTCTTTTGAAAGGTAGATACAAATTGAAGTACTATTGCAATGCAATGTTGAAATGGTCGTGATTCAATGCAGTCTTCTACTCTGACTCACCCTTTCTGAGGATCTCATTCCTCATCTCCCTCGCCCTTCCTTTCCTCCAATCCAAAGGCGTTTAAAACTTTGTCAGTTTGCTGATTTCCTTTTTTCCACAACCTACAACACCTTGATCAACCTTGATGGTGCTCCATTGGGTTGACGGCCCATTCACCTAGTTTTCTTTTTGTCGATGTCAAAGTGGTGGAGGGGATTAATAGATAACGAATGAAGGATATAAGACACAGCAACCAATGCTAGATTTTGTCCAGGATGCTAATTATATTGTACTATAGTTTCATTCTTCGAGGTACACAGTGACCCAGTATATTTCACTATCACATTCTGTGTATTGTTCTCTGGGTTTTTACTTCGCATCTAATCCCTTCTGCTACAAAATCGACGTCCAATTTTAAAATAGGTCAATTGTTCTCATGTTACTGCACTTTTCTGGAAGTTCAATGTAACTTTTTATAATCCTTTATTGAAAGATTGCCTGCTTATATTCATAGCTACATCTTTTCTGTTAAATCTTCTAATCAGAATCTAATTTTCTATTCGCTGCTTCTATTATGGAAAGCCGTACTTGAAAATAATGAAAATTAAACATTAAACATTCATACAAATAATTGTATTACATCTCCCATTAATCTTCTCCACTCTCAGGAGAACAGCCAAAGTTCCTAACCTATCCTCACAAGACTTTGATCTTATGCCTGAGAATCATCAGTAACTCTTCAAACTGAAGTTGTGATGCAGAGATTTCAAACATTAAACAATCAAGTCCAAATATATTTTGCTTCAATTAAGTTTTTCACTATTTATAAAAAAGAACATCTATCTTGGAGACGGATGTAGAAACTAGATTATTTATAGTTTGGAAGGGATAGAGCTTAATATTTTCTGCGAAAGATCTTGTGTGTTATTATGGTGGTGCTGCATATCCAATTTAGGTGAACACAAGCCAAGTGAAGAACTTCAGCCCCAAGCTTGACCAATTGGATCTATGGTACATTCAAAGCAAGGCCAACATTCTATGAACTTTCACAATTCTTCAGGGTCAAAAATAATTTGCAACCTCAATGTGTCAGGAAAATAGGAATAGGCAACTTCTGAAGTTTGCATAAATATTTAAAGCGCTTCACGCTTCGTGTGCTTATGCTGACTTTTTATTTCTTATTAATATGGTGACAAGGTGAACTGTTAAAAAAAAGTCACTGTGATGAAAAGCAATCTCTCCAGCTGAGGGGTACAAAGAAATCAGCAGGGCCTCCTGGCTTCCACAGTGCAGCAATTTCACTATCCAGCGAGGCACAAAGTAACCAGCGGGGCTCCCTGATTTCCACGGAGCACTACATTGTTTTCTGAATTAGTTTTGATCTCCTTTAGATTCAAAGCAGAACTACAGTATCTGTGTTGTGTACAAGAACAAATTTGTGTGTTGCTGCATAGAAGTGAGAGGAAATAAATTCCACAAAGCGAGTTGTTTTTTTTTGGCAGCAAAGACGGCAGCGATTGTGCGCACAGCAAGATTCCCACAAACAGCCATGAGGTGAATGATCAATTTTATCTGCAGGATTGTTGGCCAGGTACTCTTTTGTTTGAATAATATTATGAGGTATTTAATGTCCTCAAGAAAGGATGTGCATATGGAACCTCAGTTTAACATCTAATCTGAAGGGCAGCCCTTTGACAAAGCAATGCTCTCCCACTGCTTGCCATTTCTTGCTAGTTAAATACTTTTTTTTAAAAAAACATTTAAAAGAATTCTCTAATTAAAATCGGTCAAAGATGAAGGTTTTGAGACAGGTTCTGAAGGAGATGGAGTTCCAAAAGGTGGAGGCAGAATGGCTTACGGCCCAACTGCCAATAATGGCTCGGGCAGAGGGCATGGAGCAAGCCTGTGCCCGCCGAGAGGAGGGAGCGGGAGGTTTGGCAAAGTTTTAGTAGTTCACAGAAGTAGGGAGGAGCGAGACTGTGGAGGGATTTTAAAAAAAAACATAATTACATTTGTATAGTGCCTTTCATTCCATTCATTCCTTGGACATTCCAAGGCGCTGGACAATCAGTGTTTCAGACCCGAGCTGAGGATTGGGATCAGGGAGGCTGGAGGGAAGGAGAGTGATCACAGTCGAAAAGGAGGGTCTTGAGATGGATCTTGAAGGAGGCAAGGGAAGGGGCGAGGCAGAGGGACTGCGGGATGGAGTTCCAAAGCATGGAGGGAGAGTGGCTGAAGGTCCGCCTGCCAATGGTGGGGCGGATGAGGCGTGGGACGTGAAGCAGTCCGTAGCCCACTGAGCGGATGGAGCGGGCAGGTTGGTAGGGGGTTAGGAGGTCGCAGAGGTAGGGAGGAGCTTTGAAGGTGAGGACCAAGATCTTGAACTGTATCCTCTGTGTGATGGGAAGCCAATGGAGTCCAGTGAAGATAGGGGCGATAAGGTCACGGAGCCTGGTGCGGAAGAGGACACGGGTTGCGGAGTTCTGGATGATCTGCAGCCTTTGGAGTGAAGAGTTTGCATAATCAAGCCTCGGTGTTATATTATGAATGCGTGTATGAGGGTTCCAGCGGCCTGCGGTGTGAGGCAGTGGCAGAGCCAGGCAATGTTGCGGAGATGGTGGAAGGCAGAGTGGGTCATGGCACAGATATGGGGTAGAAAGAATAAATGAGGGTCAAACAAGACGCCAACGTTCCGGACTGGCTCAGGAAGGTGGAGTGTGTATCCTTGGATGGTGATGCTGTCAGCACCTGAGGTGTGGAGATGCTGATGAGAGCCAATCAGGAGGGCCTCAGTCTTGTTGACATTCAACTGTAGAAAGTTAGCTCTCATCTAGTTGGTCTCAGAAGAAGGGAGGAGCAAGACTGTGAAGGGCTTTTTAAAAAAGAGGACGAGGATCTTAAACTCGACCCTCTGGGGAATGGGAAACCAATGAAGTAAGGCGAAGTTAGGGGTGATTGGCGCCTGGAGCTTGGTGTAGGACCAAAACAAATGTTGGCTGTCTTAACTCTGAGCTTCCTACATGCTACTGTTTTAAATGGATTTTCAGATTTGCATTATGCTGAAGGTGAATTCTTGATACATTCACATAAAACAGTTTTTATTTCTATGCCAATGTGTGTGGCCACATGAAAATCCTCCAAAACAAGGATTCAGACTAATTAGGGTGCACTGATGCAGCCTGCTGGAACTGGGGAAAAAAAGATTCATGTCAATAAGCAACTTAAAATGCGCATAATGCTATAAATGGATTATCTATTGATTAACAATAAACTCAATACACACCATCATTTTTGCACATCGATTGCTACCTACACTATTTGCGACAAGCACATATTTCAATGCAATTGTAGGCACATACTGAAATCATTTTGAAATATTTATATGCAGTGCGCAGGCACCTCAATTTAACCAAGTCCAAGACATTTTAATTACATTGTTCTGCCTGTGTGGCACTGTCAATAGATTACATTGCACCAAAACAATTGAATGTGAAGCATTAAACCCCAGACCAAATGAGCAGTTGCTCATAAAAAATAATACACTTTCAATCTTCTGAATTTCTAAAATGACAAATATTGTAAATCTGTTGGAATTTATTGCTCAACTCTTGCAGACTCTACACAAGTAGCTTCGTAAACATAAAAAAATGACTTATTTCAATTAGACTTCGCTAGTGATGTTAAAGGATTTTGTCAACTCCATGCTTCATTATGATGAATGATGCCCTTATGGTTGGAGTGTACATTGAAACTTTATCATCCAGTAGCATTAACAATCAGAAAAATCAATACATCATGCAAAGAAAAACAAAAACATCACATTGTCTATATTCTAAATTAAGCAGAAATGTCATTACTGTTAATTTGGAATGAGTGCACACGCTTTTGGTTTCCTATATGAAAGTGCACACTGGTTTGGTTTAAGAGGGGGCAAGGAAGCAATTTCAGTGAAAGGCACTTGGGCCCTTATGTGATCTTCCACCTTAGTCTCATAACAATCTTTCTTTGAAGAGTGATCTTTAATCAAACAGTGGATTCTACATCAGATTATAATTTTGTATTCCAGGAAACAAACTACTTCATTGAAGTGGATGGCCAAAGCCAAAATCAATTATGGAATCTTTGCAGAATATATCTACAGTTCCAATTACCTATCTGTACAGATTAATTGGAATTGGAAACCATCTTTGCCTATTTGGAGTCCTGCAGCGTAATGGTTAGAGCACTCGCCTCGTAAACAGGAGGACCCGGGTTTGATTCCTGGGCAGGGCGAAACCTTAGGCAAGTTTCCTTACTCCACACGCCTCTGTTTACCTAGCAGGAAGTAGGGACCTCGCTGTTAGTCAATTGGCGGATCGCTTTCCAGGAGTAATATTCACTTGAAAGAATAATTTAAAAAATAATAATTTGGTCACTCAATCCACGACTATTTGTGGGACACTGCTGTGTGTAATTGACTGCTGCTTTTCACCCACAAAATATATAGTCAATTCACTCTACAATATATTCTGTGAAGCATTTGAGACATCTCGAAGACACAATAAGGCGCTATATCAAATGCAAGGACTATTATTATAGTATTGCTTGGACATAGTCCCTGTCAAGTTTTACTGTGTTTCTGGCATCACATTAAAAAGTCAAGTGATTCCGAATTCATCTGGTAAAAGACCAGAGCTGTGTGAAGCAAAGCAGCCTAGAGGATGCTCTCTATAAGAATGAAGCAAAGATGTTGTCTGAAGGATAAGGTAGAAGTTGTGATCCATGAGGGATGAACAAAAATTAAGTGACCCTGAAAAAATATAGAAAATGCTGACACTGGGAAAAGGGCGCTGATGTCAATGGAATGCACAATTTTCAGTTTTGCTTATTTACATTACTGTACATTCCACAAACTGAACAAACATTGAACTAAGGATCTCACTTCCACGAAAGGGGGCTGTTAATATTTACAACTGTGAGACGCATAAAGAGAAACAACCACTTGACATTGAAAAACATTTTCTAGTGACTTGGCACACTCGTCCTTTTACTTTTGGACCAAAGTTTGACTGTTGCCCAGAATGAGACTGGTATCTATTCATTAAGTTGGCTGCAATCAAATGAGTTCTGGTAGCTCCCAATGTACAAAGACCCACAGTACAAATCTCAGGTAATTTGCCATTGAATTAAATTCCTTATTGAGAGATCCCAGGAGAATGGTCACCATAAATAGTGGGAAGAGATAAACACTGTTTCATCTTCAACGTTCGCATCCTTCACATTGAAGTTCCAACTCTGCGAGCATAAAACTTTATAGAAAGTCAGCTTATAGCCAAATCTAGTCAACAAAATTAAAGGTATATTGAGGTGAAATGTGGCTTATCTCCAAAACTATCCCAATTTTGATAGTTTCAGATATGGCCTGTGGTTCAATGCTTATCCTTAGCAAGTATACATGAAGAATCTAATTCTATGACCACCCCCAAATTCTAGTCATTAAAAGACAACGCATTCAAAATATTTCCTGTATAGTAGATAAATTAAATGAGAGTCAGAGGTATTCATTACTCAGCAAATTTATCTTAATCTCACTCAGACTCTAAATTAAAAATTACCCAACATACTAAATGTTTTGCTTAAGTATTTGTTAAAGATAAAACAGCATCCAGGCTCAACATTGAACATAGCTGCATGGTTAGATCATTTTCCTTCTAGCTAAAGCTAATACATTTCAATACATTCTCTGAACCGATTTACCAATTTGAAACAATCCTCTGTCGATTGATCTGTACTGCTTATAAGTCACACAGCGTTTGAGGAAAACAATTTACAAAATAATGTAAACATGAAAAATCTATTACATTATCTGCAGGGAATTTAAATTATAAATAGCTGAAGAAACGGTTGCTTTGGTTAGAGGGAACAAAAATATTATTATGGAAAAGGCTATTGCTGTGAGCAGCGACAGAGGAGACCATAAGGAGTTTTGAAAGTGGGCATTATAATTTGATTTCTGATGTGTGTCAAAAATGCAGCAAATTAAGATTCCAATGTACATGAAGATACTTAGGTGTACAAGTGGGATTCATGGAACTCAGTTTGGTTTGAATACTTTTGAGCATGATGATCGGTTTCTGCATGCATTAGACATCCAGCTGACAAAGAAAAAGGTACTTTAGTCAACCAATAAGTCTATCTGACTCCTTGCCGAGAGTAAATAAATCCTGAATCTAAGACAAAGCATCGCTGCAGAACTCAAGTAACATCATACTTTTTTCACTGATATATAGTAGAACAAGACTAGAAAAGCTTTTAACACCCTTCTGGGAGACAAATAGGTAATAAAGCAATATGTTATCGGCATCTGCATTAATTTTACAGGAAGGCACACACCTTTAATCAAGAAAACTGTTTTGAGTAACGGTTCAGTGTATATGGTTAAAGTGGAGGCGGCACATCATACCTGATTTTAAAAAATATAATTTGATGTGGTGAGACTGACCTCTGCAGGATAAGAGTGGATAATGCGAGATCTCAACAGCCTTTATCGGGGCAACTCGCTTCAGGGGATAAAAGTCCAAATTACGATATTACGTTCTATTTAAAATGCACGTCCTCATAAAAAAAATTTAAGTGCAACGTTATTTACATGTTATGTGAAGATGGGAGCTGTGTGAGTTTCAATCATTTTGCAATTCATAATATTCAGGTGGCAATTACAGCATTTCAAAGCTCCAGGAACACTGGACTGAAGTTTTCATGGAATTTTAACCAAAATAAAAAGGTTTCCTTTCCTTAATTTTAATGAATCTCTTTGAAAACTCTTCTTCGATGATTAACACAATTTCCACCCTACAGTTTGGAATAAGGATTGGGTCAAAATAGACGATTATGGGGTTTCCGAAAACATCAGTATATTCCCATAACCTATTTTCATGTGTAGTAAATCGTGTTTTGTTATTTGCTACTTGTGCAGTTTTGATGCAGCTCATGTGTGGGTGGCTGACAGGTCCTAATTTACAGGTTTCAGACCCTAATTGTGTGATGAATTTGTTCACTGTGTCAGTGGGTTTCAGACTCCATTCATCTTTATTTACAGGCAATTTCCAGCTGCAGCTTTAATTAGGAATTCAGTCTGATATGACCACAGCACTAGCCTGAATTTTCCAGCAGGTCTTTATGGCAGCAATCTCATTTCCAGGGCGACCATTAGGTTAAGTTGAATTATATTGGTGTTTCAGGGTGACCAAACACAACAGCAACTATAATTCAAAGGATGTAGTTGACATTTTACAGAAACACTGAAGCAAACAACCAGCATTTGAAAAGGGTGGATGAAAATTGCAGGCCTTCAAAACAATGGAATCTCAGAACAACAACAACAGATACAAAGAGAATGGCATTTAGGATAACAGCAAAGATGTAAAAATCAACTAAAAATACCACATTCATCTTTCTGGGCCTTTACAATGCAAATGGCTAGAGAGAAGAAGTGGAGACTGAATTTGCCCAAATGGGCCCTTTCACTTTCCACAATAAATTCAACTGGGATGAAACTGCCTCGGATTGAATTAAGCACTTTCATCTCAGGTGCAATATGTCATAATTAGCAAGATATTGGCAAGGCACAGACAGAGAAAGGAGAAATCGTTAATGAAATAAACTAAACATAAAAAATGTAGTCACAGGTTCAAGAATGCCATTGATGGAACAAGCCACCAATTCCACACTCCCCAAGCCTTGAGTGTCAGTGTTCAGACAGTGTCCGAACTGTTCAAAACACTTGTCTCAGTTCAGGTGAATACTGTATTCGACTTGGCCAGCTGGATGTGTTAAGTATTTTAGTTCACTGTTTAGCCATGAGGTGGAATAGCTCACAGCCAAAACTCGCCTCAATGGGAGGTGATATTGTCAATCTCAAACTTTCAAAAACATTTCATAGATGCATGAAACTAAACTACTATTGGGAACCAGAAGAAAAACAAGTTGTTCTAACTTATACCATTAACACAAAACAAAGATTATTTTTGGCCTTGAATTCTGAACTGGACTCGTCCAGTCCAATAGAGATCACGCACGGACCAAAAATTGTATGTATAGTTTAGGACACGACATGTCAAACGACTGCCAGGATGGTGGAAGGCAAACTAGATGGGCCTTGGTCTTTTTCCGCCTAGCAAATTCTTATGTTCTTATATTTAACAAAAAAACAACTTCCAACAATGTTTTCTCATCAAGAGAAAACACAGATCAATCAGCATATAAAGAAAATGATGGGTTTGTCGAACCCCTTTATAAGGTTGGGGTCCATGAAATTCTATCCTACCTTATAACAGGGCTCGGTCAATAGTAGCTGCCAGTCAGTGTTTCACATGGTGACTTCACTGATCACATTATCAATGATACCCCTGCAGGTGCTAAATAATTTGAACAAATACCCAAACTCAGTCATTCAATATTCATACACGATATAGGGACCTAAAATCTTATTTCACAGCAACGAAATGTAGCAACATAATAAAACATCTCTCATTGCTTTATAGGTTTAGCAATGAACTCAAACACATTGCATTTTATAAAGGGGCTCAAAATTTACACGTTCAGTTTTATGTCCCTCTAGAAAACAGGTTTCCTTTTCTTTGGTTCCTTTATTTCTACCGTACAACTGTGCTGGATGTCAAATGGTTGAAGTTGAGGTTTTGCCAAGATAGCAAACCAGAGCAAAACATCCTGACTTTTCCTTTATGCAATCCCACATGCTAACTGAGAAATACATGCAGACACAGTGGGATAGGAATTGTATGTCAATATATTAAACCACAAGTGTTAAATACCATTATAGATGTTGTATTTAATTTTCTTGCTAACTTTTTTTTCAAAACAGTGACAGTCTAGGGAAATGGCAATTGTGTTCCAACGTTTGGCCCATCAGCCTGAATAGCTCCTCCTACAGTTGCATTTTGCTCTGGGCATATCTTGTAAATGGATTCAATGGATTCCAGCTTCATGACACTCTGAAAAAGGCTGTCAGACTTTTACTTACCATCGCTGAATGTAAATTGCTTTACCATTGCCAACAATATGTTACTGACTTGGTGATGCCTTGACAAAAGCAATTGCCAGAGCATGAATTTAGCGCTGCCTAAAATTCAGTAACTGGATCTCAGCTTATCTGAAAATCTCAAAGCATTTTGGCAGTACATTGTTCTGATTTGTACCAAATACCCAAAACTATTTTTACATCCACCAATCTAAATGAAGAAAACAGCAACTGTGCAGTTTTGCTAAAAGTTACGAAATTTAGAGATGTATCTATCTATCTCAACTGATTTGAGATCTCATCGTTGAAATGGTGTTTGCTTCATCTCACAGTGTGAATATCTGAATTTTTGCTGCAGAACAATGTAAAGCCTTAACTTTACAGAAATATTTTTGGGGATACAGTGAACTGCATTAATTTCCTTTTATTATATTCAACATTAAAAGATTCAAGCAGAAAGCACTCACTGATGAGTTTTTAATCACTCAAAAAGGAACGAATCACACCAAAGTTTGAATCACTGAGTAAAACAATGACCTCTTGAAAGAAGTGCTGGTGGTATTCGTCTGGTATTCTGATTGGATTTGTATAGCGCCTTTCACATCGGGAGGATGTCCCAAGGTGCTGGACAGTCAATGATTTGGACCCAAGCTGGGGGTCGGGATTGGGAAGGGTGGAGGGCAGGGGGGGTGGCCGAAGGCGCGGTCAAAGCGGAGGGTTTTGCGACGCGCCTCGTATTGGTACTTCATATTCTCTCAGCATTCCTCAGTCGGCAGAACTTGTCACCTCTTCTCAATTGTTATCTACCAACTACTGTTGAAAATGTACTTTTGTAGATGTACATTACTACAAGATCAGACTGGTTGTGATTTCCCCCCACCCCACGATTGAACAACAGTCCTCACTGACAAGGTTTGTACATTTAGAACAGTTCTGTAGACAATGTACCAGAGAGCTATTGCTGCACACAGCTCTGTTCCCCAACATGAATCACACTGTCTCTAGAAGAAGAGGAAATCAGAGCTTCAAAATTGAAGAGAATTTTCACAAGAGTTGAAATTAATTAAACGCAAATTGTGTTTTATTTGTGGATCAATTGGTCACATTTGCCCTGGCTGAATGAACAAAAGCAAAACAAAATCCCTCCACCCGATATAGGAATGGAAGAGCTGATTGAGAAGACAAAGTGTTCTGTCACTCTCCAGTACATAAGCACTTTGTCTCCTCAATCAGTTCCTTTAACCATCTATTCAATGTAAAGTAATGTTTTTTTTAAAAAAAACATTCACTCATTCAGATAAGGAATAAACAGACCATACAGAAACAAATTTAGCTTGCTCCAAAATCTTGCTTCTTGAAAACTGAAGCATTTACTGATCAATTTATAGGCACAAATTATAAATAGCGGAACGAGTAACTTTAAAAGGTAGGTCAAAGCAACGTCCCTCTCTTGTCCATTGTCCACTGCATAATTCAATTATCACTGGAATTAAAGTCATAGTTACCAATCAGTAAGTTACATAACAATATCCATCTTACCTGGTAATTACATATGTTTCCATGTGCATATCTTAGACAATTCTTAACAAGATGTTTTTCCACTCTTAAACCATTGCCAGAGATTATAGCAAAGTACCAATTTCAAAGTTTAATGAACTCTTCATCAAAGCAAATTGGGATAATATTTAATTATTTACGTACGTTTTACAATCTGAATTTTATTCTGTATAAAATATCAAGAAATAAATTAATATAAAAGGAAAATGTTTTGGTCCTGGAGGTGGTTGAACATATGATAAAACTGTATATTCTTCTTAATTTGTACTTTAAATATGACTACTGTAGTGTCCCGTAATTCTGTTAATCCACAGTCCCAGTAAAATCCTAGAGTTGATGGTGTAAAATACCTTCTGCTGAATATGTCATCACATCTGAAAATATGGTGCTTTGCATATGTCATTGAGTCAGACAGAACCTACAACAAAGAGCCCATGCAAAGTTTCATTCTAGACAGTCAGCTTATAGCAGAAACAGTCCAAATAGATCAAACAACACACAGTAAGTACCTGATCAAACCCCCTTGTGCTGCGGTAACAAATGGGAAGAATAAGAGTTTCCTTGGTATTTTCAATGGTTGTACCTTCCTGTCAGTTTTTCTACTTTGATAAAGCCTTGCTCCAGCATTCTATTCTTGTTTACCATAGATTTTATAAATAGAATGAAACATGCAAGTCCAATTTGAAGGAGCTTCTTAACAATACAAGGAACACATTACGCCAGCTAACGTCCTTTCAACAACCTGCATTTGTATAGTGACCTTCACGTGGGTAACATCCCTTTTTATCCTGAACATTATGTTAAGAAAAAATATGTAACTGGACTTTGGTTGCAAAACATTCACAGTATATTGTTTCAGGCAGCTTTCACGCATTTAAAAAATTGTGGATGAGTTGACATGCCAAGTTAAATGCTTGCCAATTGCTTTGCCCTGTCATGTCAGACTGTATTTTCTAGTATGTCCTCAGGGAGAAAAGGTTTATAAATGCAAGTAAGCGATTCACTTCAACTTGACAAATGAGCTCTCCAGGAAAACATACACTGAATGCGAATGAAGTTAACCAAAAATAATGACTGTATAAAAACCTTTTCGAGCTATAGCATTTAGGAAATCCTGCAGCGCCATACAAGACACACACTTAAATACCACAATAAATACAGGACTTGAGAGGATTTTAAAACTTTTTCTGAGAATATTATTAATCAAGTGATGTTCTGCACCAAACTGAGGTAAAGGAAACATTACCAGAATAGCCTTGCTTGGCAGTGGAGAGAAATGGCCATATTTCCTTCCTACCACTTCGTCAAAGAATCAAGCAGCTTCACTTCATCAATAATACTTACGTTGACCTTATCACATCATCAAAGCAACTCAAAGAGCTTTACAGGATGTTACTATAAAGTACAGTGACCATATAGTTGTAGACAAATTTGGCAGCTAATTTGGCAAAGCAAATAACCATGAAATGAGGTTGTGGGTTGGGAAAATAAGGTAAATAACCGATGTACAAATTAGAGGGTTGGGTTACCCACGTGCAATACAAAACTTGAAGATGCTATTAAGTATGCAAACAACAAGCAGTGTAAATTACTTTGGGTATTAAATACATAATTAAGGTCACCTGCAATTCAAAAGGCAAATCACGCAGGTTTAATTCAAATTAGACTCCATTATGATCACTTTGTTCATATTAACTTTCCTTCCCTAAAATGTTATCTTTTGTAAAATCATACTCACTTTTCATGCCTCTACATTCTAAAAAAATACTGGTGATAAAACAGCATTTTTGAGATTCATAGAATCATAGAATATTACAGCACAGAAGGAGGCTGTTCGGCCCATCGTGCCTGTGCCGATTCATAGAAATTTGTTTTGAAAAATAAGCTTTACACCTAAAATGCATCATACTTCTGTTGTCGTAGGTTTATTTTGTTGCCATAGGTATTATGGTTTTGGGGAACTGAAACTGGACTCACTGAATGCTGGCAATCTGCTGCTTGTGTCATGAAAGGCCCCACAAATCAAAACAGGTTAAATTTAATTTTGTTTTGCTAAATAAATTCACCACAAAAAAATTCTACACTTCTTTTTGTTGTCAGCTACGGTTTATGAACAATGAAAGTGGGCAGGCCCAGTCTTGCATTAAAAATGTAAGAAATTGTTATCCTTTTTTTTAAGGGATCTTCTATCATTGATGAGCTTTATTAAAAAATGCTTTCATTAAGCCCCAAAATATAAGGTATTATCTGTACCCGTTGCAGCTACACTTGCAAACAGTTTAATTTAATCGGCCTTTTCTCTTTCGTCTGGCATTTTAATTTGTCCTTGAAAGGCTTTTGTTGTTGTTGATCTTCAGTTCTTAGGCATCTTGATCCCTTAAGATTAAGAAAATATGCTATTGAACTCATTAGCATCCATTGTTCACATATCCATTTAGGAGGACTCCTGTGGAAGAACTCCTGTTGGGAAGCCTCAGTGGGAGCACTACAGTTGGTAGGACTTCTTGGTGGGAGGACTCCTTGTTGGAGTCCATACATGTGTGATGAGCTTAAGTCACATTAGGAGATCCCCGGGGCAACAAATATGCCCAAGGCACTCCCCAATGCAAGACCTTTCCGATGAGCTATAAATCATAAATAATCTTTGCAATTGATACAGCGCTTTTCAAGTCTTCGAGACGTCTCAAAATGCTTCACAGAATATACTGCAAAGTGAATTGACTGTATATAAATATTTGTCTCTAGGTCAAAAAAAATACACTGAGTCCCATAATCTCTCAAGAATGGGGAGGTGAGAGAGAGTTTTTTGGGGGAAGGAGAGGGGAAAAGTTAAATGAGCATGTGAGCATGTGAGGAGGGAGGGAGGGAGCGAGGGAGCGAGGGAGCGAGGGGTAAGAGAGGGTTAAAGTGAAGCCTGAGGCCTGCTCACTGACTAAGCACCAGGAGTCAAGAGAGAGATCCCAGCACAGCTCACGCACCGCGCATGTGTCTGTCCGCCAATAAACCATTATTGACATTATATACTTCATTTATACCTTATCGATTTATACCTTACCATAAAGGTCTTGCATGTTTTTTTTTTGGTGGGGGGTGGGGAGATCTCGTATCGTTGATGAGCTATGACCTAACAAGCTCATCACATATGTATGGCAGTTTTGTTTAAGGTGTACACACAGTGTTTATGGTTTGTGAATGGTATCACTGAAATCCTCATTCCATGTTGGATCCTTTGGTTGCAAGCGCAGCTGCAACGGTTACAGGGAGTATTATACATATGGAATATTATGTCTGGCAAATTGAACAAATTGTTACTTAATAACCCTGCAGGATTACACACAACTGTTAAGCTTTCAGTACAGGTTTGGTCATGCAATCACTGAAGAGCAAGTCCTGGCTGATATTTACCATGACAACAGATGCGGGGATGGGGGAGAAAATATAGGAGGACGTAAAAGCTCTCCTTAACATTTCAACTGTATATATTATTAAAACAAAATGGGCACTTGGCAGTAACTTCATCTCAGCATTCAGATGAAAGTGATACAAAAGCTTCAGCTTTTCTCTCGTTAGAAAATATGAAACTCGAGATGAGATTATGGGCCTTAATCACTCTTGGGTTTTCACTTTTCTCTATGTATTTTTCAAGGAAATGTTCCTCCCTGTGTTTCAGAAAACAATATCGCTGAAAACTGTGAGTTCAGATACCTAGGCAGCTTTTTAGCAAGCATCCTGAGCACTTCTCTGTTGTTAATTCACAGAGTCCGCAGTTAAATTAATATTTGGGTTTTAAGTGAAGTTCGGTCAGTCTCAATCTAGTTCCCAGTGAGCACGAGATTGTCCATAACTTGCATTAAATTGACAATCTCACACAGAGAGAACGGAAGGACGGCTGGTGTGCAAAATGGGCACGTCGCATTGGAGCATTGGGGAATGTGCTCTTCCAATGTAATTATTGAGTTGAAGGGACCCATATCTGACCTGGGAGCTCTGGATATGAAAATTGCATGCAAAAATAGAACATTTTCCATTCCCCAGCATGACACCATGTCTTTAACCTTGAAAAGCACAAAAAAACCACAAATTGAAAGAAAATTTACTCTATATTCATTTCTATTTCAACAGCGCAGCTCCGTGCCACAGTCCATTTTTGGTAAAGTGGATATTTTGCCTAAATTATACGTTTTAGCACATTTGTATAAACTATTTTTGTCTAAATACTTTCACAGTACAAAGTACTTGGACATTTTTTGACCCCTGAAAGTTAATCATGTAAAAGTACTGAAGTAACAAAAAAGAGTACTAAACTTGAAGTGTCACCAACATTTCATGCTTATGGTTTTTATAGTGTGCAGTTTTTTAAAAAATAATATTCTGTTGAATGTTACTTTGTCTTTTTTTTATTAATTTGCCCAAAACAGTAGGCAGTAATTATTTTGTTTTAGAAAACACAGGGAAGACAATAGCAATTCAATTCAGGCCATCACCAAACCCATTAATGACAGAGAAGTGAAACTTTTGCAAGATTTTAAACCAAGGAGAAACTTATATATATTTGCAGTTATTAATTTAAGTTAAGGTTTAAGTATTGATTGGATTTTAGAAATGGTACCAGAACAGCAGTGCTTGTTGGTGTGTAAAGCTCAGGCACTCACCACTTCCCCAACTGAAGCACCAACCATCTGTACAAGTGGGGCCGTTTTTGGAGATGAGTGAGGTTCCAGCGCTGATTTGATACATTCGTAAGAAACGAAGAAAGCAGCAGCTGAAATTCAGTTTTACACAAGACAAAGGATTCCAGTCAGTCATCAAAACACAGAAAACTTGATGTAATTCTTCGAAAAATTTGCAAAGCATACACTTATTGTCTAATTGCTCATTTGTGTTTCTATTAGTTTCGGAAATCTAGCATTATGTTCAAGCTCTTTTGTCATCTTGATGAAGTGTAAACTATATTGCACTGTTATTTCAGCACAGTCATTAACTGAAGAACACTAAATAATCATTGTTAAAATATGGGATAACCAGCCCTTATTTAGAAAGTGACATGCAAATCAAGCTATTAAGGACTTCCCAAGTATAATCTTCTGCCCTTCTCTGGTTGCCTGATCCTCAACCAAAAGCTTATTAAACTTCTACTTAATTCACTGCCCGGAGATGGTTATGAGTTGTCTGAAATGACACACTACAAGTGTTAATTTTCTCCTCTCTAAGGTATGATCTATACTTGGTTCTGGTTCTGACAACCCATCTAAAATGAGCGTAATATTGAACACTGCTTTGATTAAGAATATAAGGAATACAATTCCATTCTTTTCAATGCACCTCACTGAAATTACCTACAAGTTACAGAGAATCCCCCCAAAAGTTCTATTAATTCCTTAAGGCTTTATTCACACTGCAAAGCATTAACTTAACTAAACAGTAATCATCTATTCTCCACGGGCGCAATGCAATGATCCCATACTGAACCACTATCCTCACTAAATAGGAGTCATCTAAATATTTCAAATGATGTCATTATTGTCTAATTCTTTTAGTATTGAATAAAACGAGGAGAATTTTTTTCCAAAACATTAAGGTTTGCCTCCCCTGAAGTCACTGTATAATCGAAGATCCAGGAGACAAATTTGGAACTATTTTGTTTTAAAACTTTTTTTATTTTGAGAATATACAAAATACAGAGTAATTACTACAGATTGCGAGGGAGAAAGCCTCAAACAAAGGCCCAAAGAAAAAGGGCATAATTTGCAGTAAAACAGCAGCAACACAATGCAGTTTAGATTCAGTTCAAAACAGTTAAACAACTGAAGTATGATTAAGCAGTCACATATTAGCCTTAGAAATAACGCATGTGTTCAGTTGAATCCAGAAGACCCAACTGGAATCAGTACAATGAGTCATAGAATTTGAAACAAGAAAAGTCTGAAACATGATTATCAAGGCTCCAAAACAATAGTTCACGTATTTGACATAGAAAGGTAGGTGATATGCCTGTAGAAAATAAGCAGCCCCCACCTCGGAACTAAGCTCAGAACGAAGGCTTTAAGGCTTTACATAAATAACTTAACTTAAGATAGAGAATACATCCGTGTCTCCAACTGATACACGTTCAATAATTATACTCTTCATGCTGAGCAAGATGGCATTGATGCCTCTCTACAGACCATTGGAAGCCTTGACCTTACCATGTACAGAAGGAGGCCAATGAAATGCCCCATTTGACCTCCACATGGTCACAGCAAATCCATAATATAATGATAATTCCTTGCATTTGATATACCGCTTTTCACATTCTCTAGACGTCTCAAAGCGCTTAAATTAGATCAGGTGCTACAGGAATACTTGGGAAGGGACAGATTTTCTGAAGTATAATGGCCCAATAGATGGCATGCAAGTGGGAACCAACTCCTATTCTCCTATCTCCAACACTAATCTGCAATCTCAGGCTGCCAATCATGTAGGCATTCTTGTGTGCAGTAGGTACGAAGGAGGATTTTCAGTTATCCTTCCTGCAGGCAGCTGTTGTGTGAGAGCCAAATACTGCAGGCTGAATAGCCTCTCATTACCCATCTGAAATCATACAATAGGAATTTGGTTATCAAAGTCTCTCGTGAGCGAAACAAACTTTCTTTTAAGATGGTTGCCTTTTTTTAAAAAAACATTTCTTCAGATCCACCACTCCCTTCCCACCTCCCACCACCACTAGAAGCAATGTGTCAGGTTTGCCAGAATAAAGCTGCAATACCAATCTGTTTTCCTCAACCTGAATGACTCCAAGCTTACAACATGCCTGAAAACCTGACCCATTGTTTCCCTTAGAGAAAGGAAGTAATGGATCGGGAGAAATGTTTTTAAAAAATAGTAGCAACTATTTTAGGGGTTAAGCTTGCCTTGCAGAAAAACATCTGATCGGATCAAACCGCCCTCCGGCAAAGGAGAGTTGTGAACTGTGAAAGATACACATCAATTGCAAAGATGATTAGATCTTGTTGCCTATGCAAACCTGAGGCAGACATCCCAAATGAGACCAGACCAGAAGGACCTCATCCATAACAGGATGAATCTAAACAGACTGGAAACCTATCAAGGAACAGCTCTGTTTCACCTCCATCCATTGCAGAGGCAAATTTGAGAAATGTGCAGCCAAATTGAAAAGGTAGCACCCTCCCAAAACACCTATGTGAACTGTACTTTGTTTCAAAACGGTGGGACAGGGTGCACTGGAAATCAAGTAAACAGAGAAGATTATATGAGTTGAGAAAAATATTACCAGATTTTGCAAAACTAATGTACCAACAACAAAGGCACTTTCAAAGGAAGCTCTCACATGCCTTCCAAACGATTGATATTCATCAATTTGCTCATTAAAATGGTAGCTATTATACATTACTCTAAGGATTTTTAAATGCAATGCTATTCTCAAGAGAGGGAAATAAGTCCCATGTATTCTGAATTTAATTGGACAAGATGACTGTAACTGCCTGACCTTTGCAGTTAATTAAAGCAATGCTAATCACTACAGAGAAGCATAAAACTGGCGTTCATTTCATGGACAAAAATATAATAGATTATATAAACAATTACTTGATGGACGTGCGACATTTCAATGTGGCCTACAAATGAGGTGCCAATGGGCTTTTCATGTTAAACTTCATTGCTGCACTGAATTCGCGAGTCAAATGATCACACCCTGAGGCAATCCCAAATCTTTAGAGACCATAAATTCACTAGATCAATAAGGAAGTAATTCTGGTTTACGAGATCAACGTGCACTGTGCTGCAGGTCCAACTGATGAGAAAAAGCCAATGCTTTCAGCACCTTTTCAAACGCACACGTTTCCTTCATTTCACTTGAAGAATTTACAAAAGTGGAAATGGAGGTGCATATTCTAAACAGTATACAAACTTTATAGCAAATAACATCTGAGCCTTAACCAACACCCCTCTCTCCTTGTCCCCCACCTCCTCCCCCGCCCTCACCTGTCATAACGTGATTGTTTAGGTCTGTGGTAAACATCCAGCTTCTGGCATTGAATGCCCAGCTTCCAGCACATAGGTGCAGAAGTCCTCCCAGCATCTAATACCTCTCTAACCTCCTCTCTCCCCGATCCATCACCCGGAGCTTCTGCTCAACTGGCATTGGCCTCCTACTCACCCTCCCACCCTCCGCCCCACCATCAGAAGTCACGCTTTCAGCCACTAGGCCCCATATGTCTGGAACACTCTCCTTTAATCCCTCCGCCATGCCCCGTCTCCCCTTTTCCAGGTCCCGTCTGAAAACCTTCCTCTTCAACCGTGCTTATGGCCACCTCCCCCCACAACACCCACCCTCACCCTCCCCCCACCCCGGCTCGGAGTTCAGCTCCGCCACTGTTAAGCGCTCTGAGATGCTACCGTGCATGGAGGGCGCTATATAAGTGCAAGTTGCTGTTGTTGTTGTAATGATGTCCAAGCAACTGCTTGACAGGCCTGGGTTGGCACGTGAGATTCGGGTGGGAGTCGAATGAGGTTTGGAGGGGAAAAGATGACTGAAGGCATGGTCAAAGAGGAAGATCTTGAGACAACAACAACAACAAGATTCCATTTATAGAGCGCCTTTCACGTCGAGAGGATGTCCCAAGGCGCTGGACAGTTGGGTCAGGACCCGAGCCTTGGGGGAAAAATGGTCAGGATGAGGGAAGGGAGGGAGGGAGCGAGGAAATGGTCAGGGTGAGACAGACCTTGAAAGGGGTGAGTTGGAGAGGCTCCAGGACTCAGTACTGCATAATACACATTAAATAACAGATTCCTGGGATTCAATTATAATGCAGTACTCCATCAAGGAACTCACTGGCGATATTTAGGAAAAAATAAGTATCAGTGAGTTACTACAATGTCTTTTCACCTCCGGGACTTGGGTTTCAATCCAGTCAAGGCTGATATGATGAAAGCCTCCCTTTTACTGTGTTCTCAATGCACACAAATGCTCAGGGCAAGAACACCCACAGTTCAGTAGAAACTGGCAATCTCGACTACGAAAGATCAGAACGGCAACTGGTGTGTGAAGTATTGTGCCTTCTTGAGATGGAGGTTAAGGCTCATTGCTGGATCAGGAGATGCAGGAGCTTTTCCTATTCTACACAAAGTCCTGGGAGCCATGGATAAATGTAGCTATAAAAATCCCCCAAATCAACAAAGCTTGACACAAGAAAACAGGGTTAACATTTTGGCTGGGTCTTTTCTAAGAAAGAATAATTTCTGAAGTATGAACAGTTCCCTCTTAAGACTTCCTCTTCGGTACAGACTGACCTGATGTGGATTTCTGAAAATAAAATTGTTCTGGGCTTCTTAACCCACAAAGCAATTAAATATACCAAGTGCAAATTTACTCATTTACATAAAATAATTCTTACAAAAACTGTATTCCACAACATACTATAACACACTTATCTCCTATACAAGCAGTTACATTAGATTTTCAAAAGATGTCAAGAATTTACCACTGGGAAAAGATCCTATGGCAGCACTAGGAACACCAGCATAAATGCCTCGAAATCCTCCTGTCTTGGAGAAGCCTTGAGAGCTCTGTAGTCTGGTTTTAATGGTGTCTAGTGGAAAGAGAATCAGGTCTACACATATGCCTGCTACACCACCAGCCTAAATCAACAAGCAAAAGCAACACAGATCAGTTATTTGTGGTAATGCTGTATTCACACACACACACACGTTACAATTACATTGCAACTTCTGAAATTGAAAGCATTAGCATTTGAAAGCATTTATGTTCAAACTGTATAATTTTGTTTTGTGGTATACAAATTTTTAAAATGGGTTATTTGCTATTGATAAAATCACTGACAATGTTAGATAGATATGCTTTAAGGCCACAGTGGTTTCTCTAAACAATTTCTTCTGTGATTCTTTGTGCCTTGGATGAGGGCAACCAAGTTATTAAATAGATCAATTATCCAAGCACAATGTGAACCTAATAGTTACACATTATGATCTTCTGACTTGAATCCCACTGAAGATCAAACAGCAACAAATGAGAGGCTGACCCTGTAATTTATATATCATAGTTTAACCTTTGACTCTTGAAATCTTTATTTCCCAAGGTATCAAAATGTAAGAATTATGATTTGGAATCTATTCTGTTTTTTCAATCAAGTGTTAGTGTGTACATTATTGACCTGGGTTAGGAAGTAGAAATCAACCAGGATTCCTGATCCCACTCCAGCAACATATGTGAGATGGAGGTGGTTGTAGACCAGGATGGCGACAGGATTGAGCTTACTTAGCTTACAACGATCAGCCTCAGTGCCCCTGGGATAGGAAGGGGAGAATTAACCAGGATACAAGATGACACCGGAAAAAGCCTAATACTGTACTTCACTTCTGCTCTACTCCAGCGCTCACGCCAATTCTAGACACCAATCAGGGTGTTTTAATTTTTTTTATTTTGCATAATTTGTTTTTCTTTTATCGAATTAAGTATGCATGTCTGTTTAATGAAAGAAAACATTGATTAGTTTTAATCTGCCTATCCAATTTACACGTATACTTCATGTAAATTTACTTTTTGGAAACTCCCATTTATCCTACTTTAAAAGGGATTCCCTCAAGTATTAAACATAACTTCACTATCTTTATTTACTTGAGATTTGCACTCAGTCTTCAAATCTCAGTTTTCTTCTTTCGCCATCCCAAATCCCCCAAATGTTGATGGAGTTACAGTTAAACTGTAATCCAATGCTAAATATCGATAAGTGCCTGATGAAGTTCGCAGGGGCAGTTGTTAAGGAAAGGACATTTCTTCACCTTGATGGGACATAGTTGGCACTGCAGGCCAGTATAAACTCAAATATTACATGTTCAACCTGCACTGGGCTGTCAACAATCTTAACTAAAACCTCCATTTCATCTTGTACCTCGTCAAGTCAAAACAGCCCAAAGCACTTCAAAGAAGCAAATAAATAATTTGCTTTTACTCTACCCCCGCACTCACCCCCACCCCAGTACAGTATTATCCTTTCTAACATTAATTAGAGATTCTTTCTAATATCTTACAACTCCCAATAAGTAATTCTGTGCAAATAACCTATAAAATCAAGACAAAGATAATAATATCTTTTAAAATTATTTGTTTCAGAAAATGTCCTTGAATGTCATCATCACAACACCTTGAGGGAAATGAAGTTTCTATATTGCTACCACAGTAATTACTGTACACTACTAATTACTTTATAACAGTAATAATGGGATGCTAACCTGCATGAGGGGTGCTATATAAATGCAAGTTTTTGTTATAATGTAGCCAATGATATACCGCACATTATTGCCATCTTTGTTGCAGCACCGGAGCTTCATATTATTTCCACTTGTCAATGTTTACAAAATTGATTATTTTTGAAACAGGTTTGACTTGTGTGTTTCACTGTACAAATAAAATGTTAAACAAAGTAAGTTAGAGCATTGTTTCTTGATATTTCTAATGTAAACACTGAACTGTTTATTGTCAATTGTGCCAAATGACCAATCTGGGGATTTAATTCATAATTGATTGCAATATTTTAAAATTTAATATGTAGTCAGTAATCTTAATAATAATAATAATAATCCTTGCATTTGATATAGCGCTTTTCACGTTGGAAGGACGTCCCAAAGCGCTTCACAGAACACACTGTAAAGTGAATTGACTGTATATTTGTGGGCGAATGCGGCAGCCAATTGCGCACAGCAATGTCCCACAAACAGTCATAGATTGAAAATGACTAATTTTATTATTGTTTTTGGTTTTGGAGGGATTATTATTAGGCTCTGTATGGAGTAAGGAAACTTGCCCAAGGTTTCGCCCTCTGCCTGGAATTGAACTCGGGTCTCTCACTTGCAAAGCGAGTGCTCTAACCACTGAGCTACAGGACTCCAGTAGCAACAAATAGTGGTATTTAATTGTAACAATGTATGTTTACATAGTGATAACAATTATAGCGTTTTTATGTTTTTAAGTCTGTAGTGATAATATATAATATTTAAGCTGATAAGAGGAAATAATAGTCATGATTAACAATAAAATTCGAGATAAAATTTAAGATAACAATAGTAGTCTCACACATAATAACAATATCATGTAATATTTAAGCTGATGACAGTAGTAGAAGGTTTCATAAGCAGTTACTGATAACAGCGCCATATTATAATAGTCAAGAAACAATAACAGTAATATTTGTCTCAGGAGCAGATATTAAGTAATATTTAAGATAAAGAGTACTGTTTAGTCTGGGGAGCAGTTACTAACAATACAGTAATATTTAGACCGTAACTGTAACATTAGTCTCGGGAAGCAGTGGCTGAGAATAACCTACAATAATATTTGAGATGATGGTATGAATGTAAATAATAATAATAATAATAACACTGTTCCTGCCATCAGCTTAAACAGCAGCAGCAGCACTGCCCCCACGTGACCCCGGCGCTGGGGCAGAGCGGCCCCGCACTCACCACGAATGACTTCCTGGGGTCTCTGAGCTGCATCGCGCCCCTCTCACACTCCCGCTCCCCCGACACTGTCACTGACACCCGGGGCAGCGAGGAGGCGGAGGAGACCGAGGAGACCGGCTCCTGCCAGGGAGCGGACATCTTCCCGGTGACCTCCTCCTCCCCCACCGGATCACTTCCGGGGCCCAGTCAGGCTGCTTCCGGTCTCTTCTCCCGTCTCCCTGAGCAGCGGCGGCAACAACAACAACGACGACGACTCCGCTCGCCATAGGCTCTCGCTGTCCGCCGGCCCCCGCCGCAGGCTCTCCCTGGCCGGCACTGGCTGGCAGGGGCTCTCCCTGGCCGGCACTGGCTGGCAGGGGCTCTCCCTGGCCGGCACTGGCTGGCAGGGGCTCTCTCTGGCTGGCAGGGGCTCTCTGGCTGGCAGGGGCTCTCCCTGGCTGGCAGGGGCTCTCTCTGGCTGGCAGGGGCTCTCGCTGGCTGGCAGGGGCTCTCCCTGGCTGGCAGGGGCTCTCCCTGGCTGGCAGGGGCTCTCCCTGGCTGGCAGGGGCTCTCCCTGGCTGGCAGGGGCTCTCGGGCTGGCAGGGGCTCTCGGGCTGGCAGGGGCTCTCTCTGGCTGGCAGGGGCTCTCGGGCTGGCAGGGGCTCTCACTGGCTGGCAGGGGCTCTCTCTGGCCGGCACTGGCTGGCAGGGGCTCTCGCTGGCTGGCAGGGGCTCTCGGGCTGGCAGGGGCTCTCTCGGGCTGGCAGGGGCTCTCACTGGCTGGCAGGGGCTCTCGGGCTGGCAGGGGCTCCCTCTGGCTGGCAGGGGCTCTCACTGGCTGGCAGGGGCTCTCTCTGGCTGGCAGGGGCTCTCTCTGGCTGGCAGGGGCTCTCTCTGGCTGGCAGGGGCTCTCCCTGGCTGGCAGGGGCTCTCTCTGGCTGGCAGGGGCTCTCTCTGCCTGGCAGGGGCTCTCTCGGGCTGGCAGGGGCTCTCTCTGGCTGGCAGAGGCTCTCGCTGGCTGGCAGGGGCTCTCACTGGCTGGCAGGGGCTCTCGCTGGCTGGCAGGGGCTCTCGCTGGCTGGCAGAGGCTCTCTCGGGCTGGCAGGGGCTCTCTCTGGCTGGCAGAGGCTCTCTCGGGCTGGCAGGGGCTCTCCCTGGCTGGCAGGGGCTCTCCCTGGCTGGCAGGGGCTCTCCCTGGCTGGCAGGGGCTCTCCCTGGCTGGCAGGGGCTCTCCCTGGCTGGCAGGGGCTCTCCCTGGCTGGCAGGGGCTCCCTCTGGCTGGCAGGGGCTCTCCCTGGCTGGCAGGGGCTCTCTCTGGCTGGCAGAGGCTCTCTCGGGCTGGCAGGGGCTCCCTCTGGCTGGCAGGGGCTCTCCCTGGCTGGCAGGGGCTCTCCCTGGCTGGCAGGGGCTCTCTCTGGCTGGCAGGGGCTCTCGGGCTGGCAGGGGCTCCCTCTGGCTGGCAGGGGCTCTCCCTGGCTGGCAGGGGCTCTCTCTGGCTGGCAGAGGCTCTCTCGGGCTGGCAGGGGCTCTCACTGGCTGACTAATGGTTGGCACCTGTTCCCCACTTAACACTTCATCTCAGAGATTCCAAGCGTGCCGAATTTTATCAGATTCCTACAGTCAGCCTTTAAATGTTTGAAGCTGCTTTGTCGGTAGGTTATTTTAAGTGCCATTTCAAAGGTGAAAGGAGTTTGTTCCCGACAGTCCTGGACAAACAATCCACCAGATATTATATATTAATATACAAAATAACTGACGTTTAAGTCATGTTCTTTTTGTTTGAAGATGCTGGCTGTAAAATGGTTACCACATTCACCCACTAATATGCAGTCGCTACACTTTGCAGGAAAGATACTCTTGTAAAAGTCTTTGAGGTATTTTGATGTGATGAGGATCGGATATAACAAATGCTAGGATTCTTCTTAAGTGCCACCGAAAGACGTTTCAAAATTAAGAATAAATTAGGTGCCAGCCTGACTCGGTCAGTAGGAATCTCACCTCTGATTCCTGACTGTCTGTACAGGTGGACATCAGAAATGTCATGGCACTATTCAAAAAGAGAAGGGAGTTTCTCCAAGTGTCTTGACTAACATTTCCCCAGATAGAATTGGTCATCTGCTTTATGGTGGTTTGTGGGACATGCTGTGCACAAATCGGTTACTGAGTTCGCCTGCAAGTACAGTCACTATACTTTACAGTAAACACTAAAACGCTTGATGTTTCAACAATGTAATAAGGCACTATACCAAACGCAACAATTATTATTATAATCCCAAAAATGGCAAATTTCTCTGTTTAAAAATTCAAATGGTGCATCCCATGAAATGTGTTTTCGGTGAACTCCATTTATTTTGAATTAGACCTGAAATCATGAAGGCAATCAATTGGCCTACCAATTACAACTGCTTAAGCAAAGCATACTTTATTTTGATTGAATTCTGATCACTCTGAGGTAACCTTGAGCTTTTCTCTGCATTTTGCAACACAGCGGAATGTAGTCCTGATGTCTGTCAATGCTATAAAGAGAATACAGCACTAATTTTTTTCAGCTGGGAAAGGCTTCAGGTTTTATTTCATGTCACAGTTGAAGATCTCTGGGGAAATACATCTACAGCAAGGACCATGCCTAGTATTACTTGAGAGCAATGCTCAGAATAAGATATGTATTGCTTCTGCATGCTTTAAGAAAGCAGAAAGGCAGTAAAGCAATGAACAATCATCTGTAAATCACACAGTCTACAAGTAAACCTGCTCTGAGGTCTCCTTGAGTTTAATACCAAAGGACGTGTGAAAATAGACAAAGCTAGGTTTATCTGATCTCTTGAGTTTTACAAATAATAGCTTTTCTTTCACCGCTGCGTTTAATGCAATTTTGAAATGCAGAGCTGCATCTTACATTACACTTGAATTGATCAAATTGTATATGAAATGTAAAATTCAGTGTTTCTATTCAGTAAGATGGGATAAAATAAAATAAAAATTCTGGATAGTGAAAGACGGAAAGTTTATAGGCATACTCCTTAATGTCACATATCCTGAGCGGTGTAATAATGATGATTTATAAGGTTATTTTCTGAACACTACAATAATTTTCAGAATGTCAACACTGAATCTGGCTTTTTGCCCATCTGTCAAACAGACACGACTGTTCGAGATAGCCTGGTAGCAGATATCATAACTCATTGCAAACTACAATAATAATTCCTATAAAATATGCAGAAAGCTGATTGTAAATATGACTGATAAACTCATTCTGATTTTGACTATGTTGATATGCTTCAGACTTACCCTATAAAAAGGTCTGATAACAGTGTTGGTGCCTGCGGACATTGTAACCTGGGCTGGAGAGTAACCCTGAAAACATGTCAAGGACAAAGATAGTGTTTGTTCCTTCACCGCATTTCTGCAATCAAATTCACTTTTCATTCTATATTTTGTACTTAAGTTAAACAATAATGATCCTTGCATTTGATATTTGATAGTGCTTTATCACATCGGCGAGGTACCTCAAAGCACTTTGCAGGATTTTACCATGGAGTGTGGTGATTACATATTTGTAGGAGAACATGGCAGCCAATTTATGCACAGTAATGTCTCACAAGCAGCCAAGAAGTGAATGGCCAGTTATATTTTTGAATAGTGCCATGGGATCTTTAACATCCACCTGAACAAACAGTTTAATGCCTCATCTGGAGGGCAGCACCTGCAACAACACAGTGCAGCCCTCGCACTGGACTGGACTATAAACCCTGACAGTGATTTCAAAATCTCAATGTGGGGCACAAATCTTTTGTTTCAGAAGCACGAGTGCTGCTGTCTGAGGCCGGCTGACCCTTGGCTCAGTGACATACTGCATCACATCCAGGTTCATAACTGAAACATTATGTATTCATGTGGTAAATTCATATGCCTCAGGACTGAAACAGTGAATTTGATGCTCACTGTTTTATTCTGGGTTTACATCAGCTAAAGCTGTGGACGGGGGCAGGAGGTGGACGGTAGGGGGATGACTCGAAAAGCTGGACCTAAATTTCTGCAATAACTTGTTTCAATTGCACTCAAATGACCTCCAGATGTCTTTGATTAGCCCTGATAATAGCAAGTTAACATTGACTGGAAACTTTTCACCACAAAGAATAAATTACGGATGTGACTTAAGAAGTTATTGCATATTTTGAACTGCATATTCCCCAAAATGTGTAAAAAATGTTTACTTTGTACCAAAATGGCATTTTGAAATTGTTACCTGTGCAAGGCTAAAGGTTTTATCACATCATTGGCGATGTCAGAATACTTGAACATCAGGATAAGTCCTGTGTTGCTATTGATGTGGACAGAATTACATGAAAACACTGTGGAAATCAGTTTGGTGCAATTTCATCTTGGCGCATGAGTCACAACAACAAGAAGATTACATTTGTCTAGCGCCTTTCACGTCGGGAGGACGTCCCAAGGTGCTGACAGAATACAGCGTTTCAGAATTGAAATAAAGTGAATTGACTGTATATTTGTGGAGTACTCAGTGGTTAGAGCACTCGCTTTGCAAGTGAGAGACCTGAGTTCAATTCCAGGCAGAGGGCGAAACCTTGGGCAAGTTTCCTTACTCCACACGCCTAATAATAATCCCTCCAAAACAAAACAATAATAAATTGGTCATTTTCAATCCATGACTGTTTGTGGGACATTGCTGTGCGCAATTGGCTGCCGCGTTCGCCCACAAATATACAGTCAATTTACTTTACAGTATATTCTGTGAAGTGCTTTGGGATGTCTAGAAGATGTGAAAAGCTCTATATCAAATGCAAGGATTATTATTATTATTTATGGATGAAACGCTGCAGCCATTTGACTACAGCAGTGTCCTATAAACAGTCCTGGATTGAAGTGACCAATTTATTAAAAAATATCTTGAGTGATTATTAACAGGCATGTGGAGTAAGGAAATTTGCCCAAGGTTTCACCTTGCCGGGAATCGAGCCCAGGTCTCCCACTTCCGAGGCAAGTGCTCTAACCACTGAGTTACAGGACTCTTGTCATTTGTGTGGGATGAAAATCCCAGACTATATTTTCAAAAAGGTTTTCAGCAATTCATAACCATTGAAGAAATACCCCCTGAATATAACTCATGTCCTTTGGAATGTCCCTGAAATCTACTTGATACTATGATCTAATGGGTATACTATCAGGTACATGATCTGGTTGTGAACAAGTTATACCCATCTCAGTCACCTGAGCAATATAACACACACACGCACAACAAACTTATACGCAAGTATGTTCAGGGGGCCTCTTAACGTTTTTGAATGATGCTTAATTTACACATTTTATATTGTCATTTCTGCAATAAAATTCAAAGCACTTGCTTTGTTGAGATGATTAGAAGGGCTATGTAGCATTTTGTCTAAAAAGCTGAGACTTCATGCCTGCTCTTACTACCCAGTCAATCCATTCATTCTGTTGTCCATTCTGATCATTACTTTATGGATAACCCAGTCACAGTGTTCAATAAACTACACTTATCATCCTGTTGACATCTGAAATTAATTTTTGTTGTGTCACTGAAGTGTGGATACCTGGCCTGCGGACAGCCCCGTGTTCTGATTACAGTTTGTGTCTCGGTCCTTTACTTTCTGTCTCACCAGTCCTCAAGAGTGTGACACAGCCACTGTGGCTGATTACTTCCAACTTGTGGTGCAGGGAAAGATAATTACAGGTCTCCTGCATGACACATGTCTGACAGAGGCAGCTATGAGAAGCGAATTTTGTGAGTAATAGCACTGCCATTCTGATCTGAGTTAGTTGATGTGTCTGTCTGGAATAGATGGTGCAACAGTGATTGCACCAAGTCACCAAACTGTTTCCTACGTGTGTTCTCGATGTGCTGATGTTGCTCGTCTTTCCCCATTTCTGAAGGTTGTATTCTGTGATGTTGTTCTTGTGTTCAGCAAAATTGTTGGATTTTTTTTAAAAAATGTAACTGTTTCGGTGCCAAGTTGCCATAAAATACTGCTTTTGTCAATATTATATTCGCATCAGAAAAAATATCCAATGCTACCTTTCTTCTCAATTGTTAATGTTTCCTGTGCATTTCAACAGAATTTTTAAGATAAAAGAGGTAAATAAATATGGAAAACCACCTAGCAAATATGGAACACTTTTTAAGGATAGATTTAAAGCAAATTCAAATGCAATACATTTGCGTATTGAAATGTGAAATTAAATTCAAAATCTAAAACTTGAAAAAAAACGAAGAAACTCATGTTTTTCAAGGTTTTATGGATACTGCAATGGGATCAATATCTAAAGAGAATAATCTGCAGGAGCATGGAGGAAAAGGCAGCTAAATGGGACTGGATGGATTGCTCTTTCAAAAGGCCAGGACAGACATGATGGGCCGAATGGCCTTCTTCTATGCTACAAATTTCTAATGTTCTATGGAAAATACAGAAGAGAACTCTTCTGCTAAATGTTTTGAAAAGAAGCAATCATGATTCATGCGGCATGATTCATGAAACATAAGCAACCAGGAGAAGAGCTGTGAAATTTACAACAATGAACCACACAACCACACGGGAAAGGTCAATTCTATATATTTATTCTGATCTAAGAAATGGATGCATTATGAACTGTATTAAATCTACGTTGAATAAAATTTGCAGTGAATATATGAAATCTTGAGTGGCAGTAGGACTGTGTTGTTTCAGCAAATTATCAAGAGAGGATTAAATACCCATTTGGTAAAGAAATCAACTGAGGAGTATAAAAATTTGAGTTTTTTTTTTACTTTGGGATCGACCAGATGGAGTTTTATGACTTCTTCAAAATCTGGACCTTCTTATCCCATGTTATTATGGTTAGATTCAATAGCTACATCAATCCCCCTGTTTTTCACCATTTATATATTAATTGTGTTTCTCGTGTTTCCAATGATACCATCACCTGTGTAGATTCTGGTTGTTTACATTTACACAGAGATTTTGACAGTCAACATGGCAGGTTTTGACAATCAATTAGGTAGCGTCTGATTGACCAAATGGTTGGCAGAGTTAATGGCATTTGCCTCTGTTACTTAGTGCTGAATGGTTATGCTTCATCACATGTCAAGCACCATGAGTGAAGAACTCCATGATCTGTCCATATGTGTGACCATACAACTCTGCCAATTCACCTGGATCCATTTGTTCACCATCTCCCACAAAGCTTTATACCCACCCAGTTAAACTGTAGTATCTAATAAAGGTGACTTTTAGGCATGAGTAACCTAAATTATTGTAAAAGTTACATTAATCTAACCGCTCCAGCCAGAGCATTTTAAGAAGGTTTGATGACAAATGTTGTTCGTAATGTATAGCATTCTGTCAGCATTGCAAGAATAATTGGTTGATTTTCAGTGTGAAATTGATTATTGTATGAGGCTTGACAAGTATAACAATAGTAGTTTCAGCTACATAAATTCAAATACAGACCATTCTGACCTAATGTGAATTTAATGCTGTCACTATTTAAATGAACAGTGGCACCCATACAGTGTATTTCAGAAGTCAGAAGTCTAGCCCCATGGAAAATTCTTCAGTCTTAATTTTAAATTAATTTAATTATGGAACTATGGAAATTCTGCATTGCCTTGAACTGTAAGACAAATGATTTTGCCAGCTTTTTTCGAGCAGCGAAAGCAATTTATCTCAGCAGAGGTGAGAGTCTCTGGTCTGGATTCACTTTGCAGAGGTTCAGTACAAGTCGAATCCCAAAGTATGAACTCTTGCTCTTTTTGAGCTTTCATGTTCCATTAGTACTGAGCCCTTGCAGCCATTCTTCATTCCACATGATGCGGCCTCTTTTGTCTGTTAAACAATGTGCTTCGTGGCGCTGCGCTTCCTTTATTTACCACCCTCTATCAGGAAAGTACAATTTCTCTATTAGGAAGGTCACAACCTTTTTCTCTTTTCATCTAAGCTCCTGTTCACTTCCAAATTAAAAAAGTTCTGTTTGATGCTATAGGCCCGACATCCATCTTTGTGATATCTTGCTGAAGTTTTTTTTATGTACACACATTAAAACCCAGGAGGATGGCTACAAGCAGCAAATCGGTCTGTGAGGCTTAAGGCAGGTGCCAGAGTGAAAATGCAGTTTTATCATTCATCTGGGAGCAGGTGTGAAAGGAAAGGGAACAATGATTTCTGCTGTGCCTTACAGATTAGTTTGTTGATCCCATCGCAGATCAAACCCTGGGAGGAATGCAGAGCTCAATATGCAATGAGCAAAGTAAACTGAGAACTGAAATTAACAACCAGCAAACACCCGATGAATGTCATTATGCTGATGGACATTCTAATTTACCCCAGTAGGTAGGCTAACAAAATTCCAAATTTATTCATGTTCAAAAGTAAAATCAATAAGAAAATCCGTTAGCCCCCCTGAGATAAATTATCACCTTTCAAATGTAAAGCAGATGTTTGTTTTTTGTATTCTGGTCCAAAGCAGTCCGACAACACTTCTCAATCTTTCACATCTCACCAAAAAGACACACGTCATATATGGAAGTTAATAGGATATATACTTTGATATATCCCAGCCTAATACGTCTTCTGTGGTTTGTGACCTGTGGTGCACATTGTGCTTTAGCTTGTTTCATACCATGCATGAACTAGACTGGCGTTCTAAATATGATTGAATTGATTCCCCCGCATGATCTGGTACAGGCGATTGTTGAATTCATTAACATACAATAATAATAATAATAATCCTTGCATTTGATATAGCGCTTTTGACGTCTTCTAGACGTCTCAAAGCACTTCACAGTATATACTGTAAAGTGAATTGAATGTATATTTGTGGGCGAACGCGGCAGCCAATTGCGCACAGCAATGTCCCACAAACGGTCGTAGATTGAAAATGACCAATTTATTATTGTTTTTGGTTTTTGGAGGGATACAAGGTGTTTCATCAAGCACCAAGTTACCAATCTGACACGATGCCAGGTTATTACCAGTAAAGCCTACATGAACCTCCTTTTAAATGCCTCGTAATTATTGGTAGGAGGTGTGGAGTGGCTCACCTGCCAGCCTTCTCAAATGGGCACTCAAAAAGTTAACATTAAGCCATGTTTGGATGGCTGTAATTGATATCAAGCTTGTGATCAGAAGCCCAATCTTAGATATTTGACCTGATTTGCTAAAATGCACAGATCTCCTGGAGTCTCCCTGCTTTTTTGCAGGGTCTATGTTGCTATTCCACCAACCAATTTCTCAAAGTCATTCAGAACCTTTTCATTGGTACCAAGTATTAATTAAACAATATTTTTCATTGCATTTTCAAGGATTCCATTCTTTTAAGGCAGCCAAAGCTTATTTGCTTACATTAAAGATACACTGCAGTGATCAGGTAGAAACAAATAATTAATCAGACACTTTGCCTGTATGTGAAATAAATAGATTTATAGACAATTCTTCTCTCAGAGGATGAAAGGATTAGAAGTACTGAGAAACATCATCAATGCCCAATTCTGTGTTGAAGCTGTGTAATGATAATATGGTAAGATTAAAGTTTAGAATTCCTCTAAAACATACACAAATAATAAGAGAATAAAATCTGCTCATTTTAATCAGTCACATCACACATTTAATATTATATAAAGATGCTTTGTGACCATCCACTTATTTTCCTAAATTAACAGTCCTGTAGGTCACTAAATGAAGACAAGGAAAAACTGGGGGAACGGCAGGGCTGCTAAAGTCTGTGAAAAAACATCAAGGGCTTTTTTCTCTCTAAACTAACCTAGATACAGATTACATTTCTGCTTTCCTGTCCAAAAAACAATCCATTTATAGGTCAATCAGTCAATTTTTGTTGGATTTCCTATCGGACATACGTTCATCAGTATATATACTGATATACTGTAATGATAAGTTTACCCTGTTGAGCACTAATCAATGTTGAGAAAAGTCAATTCATCCCAAAGCATTTTTTACCTTGTCCCAATTCTTCCCTATCCTCTGCCCAGAGTCAAAATAGACACAAACCCAAAGGCCAAACAATAATTCTGGAGATACACTTCTCATTTAGAATGGAATCTCATCAACATCTTCGCAAAGCTAATACATAGAGATTTTGCAGCCATTTGATGCAACGCTGTAAATACTGGATGGTACAGAGCAATATGTTTGTGTCTTAGCATTGTACTAAAGTGAGTTATCATCAGGGGATATCTCTGACAGATACCCTCACATTGTACGCCATGCTATGCATATTAATTATTCCAAACAATTCGATTTAATTTTTAGTACAGTATTGGTTCTTCAATTTGTTACTGTGAGTCATTTAATTCATTGCAAGTCAGATCCACTCACAGGCTCGTAAGATTAGTTGATGAAGAAAGCTCTTCGACCCATTGAATTTCATCTTTCCAGACACCCACTGTTTGCCCATCACAACAGCTGTGTTTTTTAAATGAATCCAGTGTCTTGGCCTCAACTACCCTTCTTAGCAATCTGGTGTCTGTTTTGAAGTTGCCCTTTGCAATTCTATGCCTAGGTCCTCTATTCTCTGTTCTGGGTTTTTTCAATCCCATTTAAAATGTTATTGAAACGTTCTCTACCAGTGCTGTCCACCAATGTTTGTCAAAGGTTCGATCTCCTTGCCCAATGACCAATCTCAAAAACACTGCATTGCAGAATGAAGAAACATAAATCTTCACCTCAGATTCCCATCACATTCACTGAAATATAAAGGGTGACCAAAAAGTCTTTATTTTTCAACTACCCTATTATCTAAAACAAAATCATAATTTATTTAAGACTCATGAGACATTGTAATAGTATCATGACCTTTTGGTCACCCTATAGTTCTTTGGTCACCTTGTCAATGAAAACAATAGTTTGCTCTTCAAGGATATCTGATCAGAAGCCGTGTGCAGGGAATTCCAGACCCAAATTCACAAGCCCTGATATATCTGCTAACTTCCATTCATTCATTGTGTCACCACTTGCAAAATGCAAAGCTAATTCTAATCGAATATTCAACCCATTGACATCCACTGGCTAACTCAGAGATTTTGAGTGCTTTCATTATGAAGCTGCAGAACTGCTGGCTGAACAGATTTTTTTTAAGGTTTCTTAATCTGACAAAATAAACATCACTCGCCAGCGCTCTTATTGTCAATCACACCTTGTATTCTGTCTGGTGGATTGTGATGCTCATTTGGTTAAACACAAAGCACCATCTCAGTACTTGTGGTGCCCCAATTTAGCCCATCTGAACACAAAGCAATCAAGCAAGCTGTTTGCCCTTTCCAAACCTTGACCTTGTCTTGGATTTTCTAAACAGTAACAACTTTTATAATGGATTCTTACCAGTCAATGTGTTGCAATCCAAGGACAAACATCAAGGTCCTTCTGCAATCAATACTCATGTTGAGTCTTTCCCTTATCAACTTTTCCAATTTAAAGCCAGAGTCAATGCTGTTTGATTTTAAGTTTCTACTGAATTTTGGGATTAAGTGATTCACAGATAGATGTGGTTGTATATTTGTTATTATTAAAGAAAGCTAAAGTCCTGCTATCTTCCTGTTTTTTTCTCCTTTGGTCTCCCAGAGCGATGCAACAACTGCTTCCAAGCCGAACAACCAAAGTCATCAAACTTTAGTGGCTTGGAGGCATGAGAGCAGATCAAGTAGAAGTCTCTGATCACTTTCCCCTCTTTACCTAAGGGGAAAGGACCTGTCTATCCTGTCATCTCCCTGATCTATGACACAGCTGAGATCAGGTACACAGGACCTTAGGAAACAGGAAACTGAGCTGGTGCGCCACTTAAACTATATAGTACCTTTCACATTGAATGAATGACTCAAAATATTTCATAGATGATAGGGAGCACCTGGCTGAGAGAAAAAAAGACCATTAATTGTGTTGACCACGCTGAAGAATTGCCATGTAATTGTTATTCAGAATCTAAGTGAGTGTCCCAGGTCCCACAATACATGTTACAGAGAAATAAGACAAGTCTAGGTAGGTTGGTGGTGTCAGGTTTTGGTTTGAAAGCTGAAAAATTGTAAGAGGTAGTGAAGACTAAAGGGAGATAAGACATTCTACTGTCAATTCTGTGCTCCCACCTCAGTGACACACTAAGATCCCAAATATCCTATTCGCTCATGTCTTGAGTAAACATTCCAGTTAGCTGAGCAAGGGAGCAAGGAGATGAGTGAGATAGAAAAATATCACAGGCAGGGAGGTGCAAGGACATGAAGAGATATAAAAGCCAGGAAGCTAGTGGAACCAGTGGAGCCTGGCGAGGGCCAGAGTGATGGTTGTGCAGAGTTTGGTGCAACAAGCAAACACACACAGAACAAAAAATCAACAGTTGTTTCTATATCCCTGGAATCTGAACAATTTTATTCCAAAGAGATTTCCAAAGCCACTTTATACACAATACTTCTATTATTATTTGTTACAAACTACTTTGAATTTGTAAAAACTTCCAACGTAAACTATTGAGTTTTCAAGGTCATAAACTGAGGCGAATTTGTTACAGGGCAAGATTAATTTTCTCTTTAGATGACACTTTTAGATTTCTTCTTATTGATCGATTCAGATTTATAAAATATCAGACGGGAAATGTATCCGCTGTGTCATCACCATTTAACCACTGTTTGATTTTTCTGTTCATTAATTACTAGTTGCCTCAGAAGATCATCATTTACAGCAGCCAAATGGGCACAAAGCAGTGCATCTCCTCTGTCAGTCACTCATTAATTATTTTCTCTGAAAGTGTCATTTCAAGGAGTTTGTACGATATGAGTACCTGAAAAAACTTTAAAATATTACGAGCCAAAGCTGAACAACTATGAATCATCAATATTTCTAACAGACTTGAAAGATTTGCAGATTACTTTCTGAAATAAGGACAGGAAGCTCGGGAAACGAATGTGTTGGAGAGGGCTCACACATTTCATGTTGAACGAGACAAGGGCAGGTAAAGAGAACCCCTGCAGACAAAAGATGGAGGGAGGGAATCAAATGGGCCAAAGGGCCTTCTTCATCCGAATCAATCTTGTGATCTTCAGATCATCATCAAAGCTAGAACGTATTGCCAATTGGGAGGGTTTCACTTAAACAATAAGCAAAGATTGTTTGCTTCCAGATCAGGATTAGGCTTTTCTAGTCCACTCCTTATCTTTGCTCCTCTATCTTTTCCTCTTGATCCTCAGTGCATTCCTGCTTGTTTTCTTCAGCATGTCCATCAGTTAGAAAATACTAAGAAATGTGTGGGGTACATTTCTATCAGGGTCTAGATTTACTCTATTAACATAGCAGTTTAGAACGTCCAGAATTTGGCAAATCAAGTTAAGCCTTAACATTTGAGTAAGTATTTCAGAATTTACAGAAAAACTGGATACATTTCACATGCAATTAATAGCAATCTTAACCATAATAGAAGATTAATAACATTAACCAATTAATATTTACTGTGACTTTGTTTTTATAAAGGATATCCACTTAATCCCTCTTTGGTTTCCTTTAATTTCTATCTGGCCTGGAGTACATTCATACCAAATAAAGTTCAAGTAAACAGAACTGTTCCAGGGATATCCCAATGACCTATTTCTTTTCTCCTCAGTGAATGTTTTTCTCACACACACATAATCAGATGAACACACGGACACATAGGGATAAATTACCACAATTGAGATTGAAAAAAAAACGTTGCTGTATATGGATAATAATAATCCTTGCATTTGATATAGCACTTTTCACATCTTCCAGATGCCTCAAAGCACTTCACAGAATATACTGTAAAGTGAATTGACTGCATATTTGTGGGCAAAATGCCAAATTGCGCACAGCAGTGTCCCACAAATAGTCGTGGATTGAGTGACCGAATTATTATTGGGTTTTTTCTTGAGGGATTATTATCCCCAGAAAAGCAATCTGCCAATCGACTAACTAGCGGATTCCTACTTACTGCTAGGTAAACAGAGGCGTGTGGAGTAAGGAAACTTGCCCAACATTTTGTACTGTCAGGAAAGGAACCCAGTCTCTCCCTTGTGAGGTGAGTGCTCTAACCATTCACCTACAGGACTCCACGATATTTAAATCATGTATCATCCGTGTAAAACTGCTACAACCAAAGCTATTAACACAGCACTGACAAATCAAATGAATCAGAGTACAGCAATAAGGTCTCTTGCCACACAATGCCTTTGGAGATCACTGCATCATTTCAGATAGCACACCAGTCTCCAAAGGAACAATCATCGATGTGATTTGGCAAGGTTACTAACACGCATAAAGATTGTTATCTAACAACCCATTAAGATCAAATAATTTATGGTTCCAAGACTCAATTGTATCATTAGTTCCTATTTTGGCCAGATGTGCCTTACTTTTATGCTGTGATAAAGAACCTAATTTCGGAATCTTGATTATGCCTGGCAAGTTCTTTTATCAAACATGCCACTCAATATTTGTCATTACGCTGTTGATTTGTTTTATATCATTCTCCTGTTATGACTCATGGTTTATCCTTCGTAGGAGAGGTGAAACTGTTGCCCTTTTGTAGAATTAGTTCGTGCAAAATTGTAGCTATGTAAAAAGCAAATGGACGTGCCAAATTACAATAACTCAGTTCGGGCACATTTGCTCATGACCGATTGCCAGTTTGTCTTACGGTGCCAAGTAAAGCATTAACATTCTGAGCTTTTACTTTAACCGACATTTGTCAATGGATTCTCAGATTTCACAATGAAAAGTCATCGAACAACCCAATTTCCTAAATTAATAATAATAATCCTTGCATTTGATTTATCACATTATCACGTTTTCGAGACGTTTCAAATTGCTTCACAGAATATATTGTAAAATGAACTGAATGCATGTTTTGTGGGCATTTCCTTCAACAAAAAGTCATACTTTTCCTTTGTATGTCTCACAAGATTTGGCTCCAAGTGTTCCTTTCAGGGGTGCCTTTAGGTTAATGCTGTTCCCGTCATGTCACAGTGTCATCGCAAAAATCAAACACCAAACACTTTTTGTATCACTTCAAATAACCAAGCAAAAGCTCCAACTTCCTCAGTTGTGTGGGAAAATGCAGATTAACAATCTCTTGCAACCTAATGTTAATACAATTTCATTTATATAGTGTCTTTTACCTGTGGAGGACACCTCAAAGCAATTGACACTGCTGACTGGACACCTGAGATGGGGGTATGAGTGAGAAACACAAATGCAAACACACAGTTACTAGAGAATATTGATTCTCTGGCTTGTACCAGCCTGAATATGGATATATCACCTCATTGTATAGTTTGTGGGCAAAAAAAATCCCTTTAAAAAATACAGATTTTCACAATTACAATACACATATAATAGGAATCGAGACTTCAGTATTCAGCTGGGGATCAGCACACGATAAATGTACGTTGAGTACGTGACAATGATTGCTCTGATGGGGTGAACATCATCCTCACTGATTCCACTTGTTCGCCATGACACCTGCTGGCAGCACAGAGGAACAGAACTGAAGCAGAGAGACAACAGTGAAAAATTCCGGTATAATGTTGAAAATCACGTGGGAATGAATTAGAGTTTTGTTGACGATTCTGAACCCCTCGATTTGTCCTCTTGCAACCAGCAAAGAAATGAAGACTTCATCCAAGTTTGCTGAGATTGTTACTTGCCCACTTATGAGACTTTAAACCTGTTAGCCCATTCAGGTGGCTGTTAAAAACCCCATGGCAATATTGGAAAAAGAAAATCGAGTTTCCCCGGGAATAATTGGTCATTCACTTCATGGCTGTTTATGGGATAGTGCTTTGCGCAAATTGTCTGCAAAAATCACTTATAAGACTTCAGGTTGTGCTTAATATTGTTCAATTGTGCTAGTGGATATATTGTATTGGTATTGATATATATATCTAATGCTGCTGTATTATTATCAGCTTAAACAATTTACATTGGCTAGCCTCCACTGTTGACTGACTAATCATTTGGAAAATCCCATGTTTATTTCAAATAATTCCCTGCTTAACTCATAGATGTGGCTTTGACTTCTATCAGACATTGGAATGAAACATGAAATGTTTGAGCTTAGTTCGTGGTAACACTCTGCATAAAGTGCTCTGGAACTATAGCACCAGCCATCTGATTCAACATCCTTCATGATTTCATGGCACTGTCTGGTTTATGCCCTTACAACCTCATGACTTGGCTGAAAGTGTAGTGTAAAAAGGGGCAGGAGGCAGAGTACAGCTTTATGTTTCTCGGCCATTCATCAAAAGAGTAAGCTTCCCTCTTATGGTTTATAGTATCATCATGGACAGCATAATTGAATTACTGCCTTGTGATTCACTGCCAGCCATTTATTATTTTCAAATTAATGTGATTATAGGAAGCTGGAAACAACCTGGAGTCACAACGACTTGGTATTACTTGATTCGTTTTGCCCACACAATATACAGCCAATTCACTTTACAGTATATTCTGTGAAGTGCTTTGAGACGTCTCAAAGACGTGATATGTCAAAATCAAGGATTATTATTATTATTCAGCTCCAGTTTAAACGCTTTTTAGAAATATGCAAGGTAAATTGGCAGCAAGGCTCTCTTCAAAGCTTGATCCTATGATGCTGTTGATAATTTGTGAAAACATTTGTACCTGCCTCATATTTTACTCTGTCATTGGAAATGCAGTTAAATGAAATGTACTTTGCATTAATTGGTATTGTGTGCATTACCTCATTTTTGCCTTATTACTTGAAATAGTTACTGTACAGTAATTTTACAGTAATTGGGAAATATTTTCTGTTGAAATATCTTTTCGGGTCTTACATATGTAATTCTCCTGAAATGATGGAAAACCAAAGTACAGTGTAGGCATTATGCAGAAGGTAGGTTGGAAAGATAGCATTATCAGAGAAAAAAATAATCAACATAACAGGGAGCATAAAAACTTTGGAAGAACACAACAATATAAAAGCAATAACAAGAAATGGACTATTCTTCCTCAGGCAAACATTGCTGGAAAATCACTTGTCATATGGGTAGAAATTCCACCTGGGTCTAGGCTTACTTTATTAACGTAACATTTCAGAAAATGCAGAACATATATTTGACACTTTAACGCAGTGTTTAATTTTGAAGCCGTTTTTCTGTACGTTTCATTTAAGAACTACAGCAAAAGGGCTTCAAAGTTAAAACTGAATCCAACAATTTGCCATAATCTACACATTCTGCAATGTTGTGTAATTAGAGTAGATCCAGAACAAGGTGGAATTTTATCTTAAAGTGTCTAAAAATCCATTCTGCACTTCACCTCCTTAAAATAGACTCACTCCTACCCATTTTATTTAATTGCTTTCTCTTGGTATATCAGTTTCTTCTATCCTTTTCAAACTGTTTTTAATAAAGCCCACTTTAATATCATGGCTTTGACTTCCGATGTGGACTTGATTTGAATGGCGCTATCAATAATTTCCCTGTATATACAGTATACAGATGACTAATATATTCCAAGGACAACACGCTCATCATTATGTACATCTGCTTAATAGATGGAAGCAGCTTGACTAACTGCTAGCTCGTTTTACAGTGCCCTTTAGCTAAAGCGGCTAATGCACAATAAAGCTTATCATTGCCAACATGGCATTTTACATTTTATTAAACTGTTCGTATTGGGATTCATGACAACAAGAGCAAAGCTTCGAGTTTTTTTTCTGAATCTCTAAGACATGCCTGTTAATCTATTTTCATTTGTGATTAATCATGCTTAATAGGTTCCATGCCTTCACGTGGTACAGATCTGGAGAGGAGACCATGTTTAATATATTGAATTATTTTCCTCAGCCATTTGAATTAAGCTATTTATCAGCGTCATGTATATCGCTTCCTGATTTATCTTGCATACTTCCCAGTTTTGACAGTTGCTGTCCAACAATACAAAACCTTCGGTACATTTTAAACCGAATAGGTTGCTGGTGACATAATAATAATCCTTGCATTTGGTAAAGCACCTTATCACCCCATTGAGACATCTCAAAGCGCTTCACAGAAAAACTGTATATTTTGTGGGCGACATGCTTCAATCATCCTAAACGTGCAGTAACTGAGGGCTATTAAGTAAAATTGTTAAGTCTTATGTACATTGCTTGCACCCTCCTCAATAATATAGTTATTTCAATAGACTCCATTTCATTTCAGGGCTTTCTCTCAGCTTGGGAATTGTTAACAATGTGCACAGCTCTTGTGGAAGTCAGTTAGGTACACGGAACTTTTCACAAAGTCTAGTGTATTACATTAAATTAAATTACATGACATATTGTAAGTAAATAGTCTTTCCACCCACCTTACCCTCAGTGTTTTTCCTTTTAACTTTTGTGAACTTCTGGTAACTGTGCCTGTGAATTAGACCATCCATTATCCCTACCGATCTGCACCAGGTTTCATCCAACATCTAGTAAACATGATTGAGCAATGCATGACAGGTCATTACACCAGAGCAGAGCACACAACATACCTAGCACAGGCACCAGATGAAACATCAGTTGCCGTGAGAGAATATTGATTCTCTGGCTCGTACCGGCCTAAATATAGATATATCACAATGGAAAGAAAAAGGCATCAGATAGGCCTTATATATCTATGCCACTGTAACACTGTCCAGTATCGATTGTAATGGTACATTCCTTTTAACTTTTGATACGTTTCTTTGGATGAAATTTGTGCTGAGGGAAACGCGTCACTAACAGTGCCCACATTTATTGATCAGCTAAGGTCAATCCACTGAGTACGGCTAAGAAACCAGGACTGCTGAGATAAGGGCCACTTTCAAGTAGATGAAAATCCAACCTCGCTTCACTCCACTAAGCCCTAAAATTCTTGTTTGTCAAATTTCATTCATGTTCCAAATTAACAGTTTGCTGAATGCTTAATCTGTGGTGGGGGTGACGTAATCCTAGAAGTAGCAGATGAGTGATACTGGTAAATGCATTGTTACAGCGTGTTAATTTTATACTTTAGACAGTTATTTAGTATCATGTTTCACCATTTGCTTTGAATTATTCTATTTTAATATCGGGATTCTTTATTCCGTCTGTTTAATTGCTCATTGGCCAGTCACTGGAGTCCTGTAATTTAGCAGTTAGAGCTCTCACCTCGCAAGTGAGAGAACCTGGGTTCGATTCCCGCAGAGCGAAATGTTGGGCAAGTTTCCTTACTCCACACGCCTCTGTTTACCTAGCAGTATGTAGGAATCCGATTAGCGGATCGCTTTTCCTCGGATAATAATTCCTTCAAAAAAAAAATAATAATTTGGTCACTCAATCCATGACTGTTTGTGGGACTCTGCTGGGTGCAATTAGCTGCCGTGTTTCGCTTACAAAATACACAGTCAATTCACTTTACAGAATATTCTGTGAAGCGCTTTGAGACGTCTCAAAGACGTGATAAGGAGCTATATCAAATGTAAGGATTATTAGTATTACTGCAAGCTGAAAATGAAAAGTGATGTAGAAGAGGATGTAATATTTAAATTGCCAGCCGGCTTGGGTAAAGAGACATGTACACATGTACACACAAGCTTGTTCTCTAATGTCTTTCCATTATGTCTCTTGAACATGCTTGCGTGCTGTTCTTTGCTAGAGTATTCGTGGGGTAGATTCCCCTTAGTGCTGTGAGAATCCTTGGAGTCCTGCCAATACAACACCAAGACCAAAATAGAATTCATTTCATGATTTTTTTATGACTCTCTCATGACGATGAAAGAAAGCTGTGGAGATGGAATCAATAGGGATGGTTAAAAGAGAGCTAGGAAGATGCTTGAATATCTTGGGATTAAAAGTTCTGCCACGATCTAATAAAATGATGGAATTGGCTTGGTGGGCTGAATAGCCTCTCCTGTTCCTGTTTTCTTATTTTCCTATGAAAAGCGTATCAGAGTTATCTGCAAATTATCCCATTCAAAGGGAAACAAAACAAAATATTGGTCAGTTTCATGAATATTGACATAATCATAGCATCAGAACAAGAAATCCTCAGTGACATTTGTTTCACAACCAGTCCAGCGGTAACCTTTTTCTACCAGCTTCAGGTTCTGTTTCTCCTATCTTGGCTTCTTAAACTATTGTCACCCTCCTACCCCTACCCTCCCCGCCTTCCAACCCTCCTGATCCCAACCACCAGCTTGGATACGGATCCCTGATTGTCCAGCACCTTGGGACGTCCTCCTGATGTGAAAGGGAATGTAATTTTGTTGTTGTTGTTATTGCAAAGGAACAATGAGGTTAACAGTTAATACTCTCTCAATAGCCCTGTGACTATTTGCACCAAATGAGACCTTTAATGTAAGTGTGGTCAATTCACTTATACATTTCACACGTCCAGCTGAGAAATTTGAACATCTCAGCAACATTTCATCTGTGAATTTCTGCAAATTATTTTCATACCAAATCACCAATTAAATGAATAAATATTTGTAAATGTGGCCATCTTTACCTGCAACCTATTGAAATCCTAACCTGAGCATCACCTCTCTGGCCAAGCTTGCTACACTTTTATTAGGATTCGAGTGTATTGCCACACTTCCTGCATCTGGCTCCACATTACCTAACTACTCATCCTCCTTGGGACCCACCAGTGCCAGTAAAGGTCAGTCCAAAGCTCAATTTGTATGTGGCTGTCACAAGAAAGGTTATACAATTTAAGAAACTTGACTTCAGGGATGTTCTGTGCAACAAAAGACCTTGCAGGAAGTCCTAGCAATTTGTATCTTTCTTGAGGATTATAGCGACTGCTTCTTTTGGTCTGATGGACATCTCAGAGGAGCAGCGTGTAATTTAGATTGTGCTCATAATTTTCATTTGTGTATCTTCCAGAAGAGCCTTTTTTGATTATCAATTTTAACCATGCCCCTGAGATGTAATGCTTGCACTTCTTTGCATTCTTCTTTACAGAAGGTGATGCGACAGGGGACTTAGTGCTTGAAATGTATTCTATCTGATCTGCGCCACCATCACAATCCTTTAATTAGCTTTGCTTACAGAATTAATCAGAGCCTTAAATACAGGACTCACTGGATTTAAAATTCCTATCTATTCAGAAATACAATTATGGTAACAAACTCAATTACATGCCTCGACTGTTTCTCAGATTACAACCTCAAATTAAAGTCTGAGCAGATCTGCCTTTTCGGAAAGTGAAATCCTGACAGATTTTCTGACTGTTTGTAATAAAGATTTTTTTATGCTATCTCCAGAAAAAATCATTCAGTTTTATTAGCCTTGGAGCCAAGTAAATTTAACAACATGAAAGAAAAAAAAGGTTATTTATTTATGGAATGTAAGTCTTCTCACCATTTTCTGAAGTGCTTTCTCAGCATTTGATGCAAAAAGAGCTATTAAAAAAATTATTGAATGAGAACGCTAAACTCAAGTAAGTTGCAAGCACAAGTACAGCATCATTCATTTGTTTCTTTCAGAAAATAAATTGAAAAGAAATCCTTTCCACATTTTATAACACTATTCAAGTGTCACTTGTTTGTGAAATGTACGTTATTTGATGGAAATGACTAGACACAGAAAGAAAACAGAATGAAAAAATGCAGAGTTGAAGACAGATAAATTTATTCCGCATTTACTGTTGTGAAAACACATCAGCTTTGGATACTAATGAGCTGAATCCAGCAAGCTATCATCAAGCTAAGCACGCCAGTAATCCAATGCTTATCTGAGACTCACTCCTGAAGCAGCTCAGAGTTTAGGAGTGCAGTGATCAGTAAACAGGAATCTGCTTAATGGTAATCACTTGCAAAATGCTTTGAGAACTTTCAACTTGATAAGGTGACAATTTTATGACAGACTCTAGTGTATGACCAGTCCCACAATGCTTGATCTTTTCCTGACATGGGAACAAGCTTGAAAGCCACCCATAACTTCATGACCTCTTTTTGTTAACAAATAACTGTAATGTGACTGACACCGCACTGCAAAATGGCACACATCTCCTGCCAGTCTGAAGCCACAAAAACATTCCCGTCAATGTGACGGAACTTATTGAGACTGTAATTTGCCCAGCAACTCTGATCCTCACTGCATTCCCAATGGCCTAAATCCATCTGGTTGTAATCTGAAAGGGAATTGTATTTATCTGGGCCACAGAGGTGACACCTATCCATTACTCCTTCATGTGTAAAATTGATTGTGCTGCTACAAATCCTGTAAATGTGGTGAGGCTTGTTTAGAACTGTTTGCGTCCTTTATTTTCATCTTTATTTTGTGGCTTCTCTATTCTGCTGCCTCTGAAGCCATTTATCTCCACTTCATATGAACACTTGAACTGGCAGGTCCTACAGTCAGAGATATCATGCTACAGCATGATCTTTTATTCTGACACTATCCAGCATGGAAATGAACCATGCAGGCAAGGAGAAGCATTGGTTCGATCCCCAGTCGGTGCTGAGTAAAGCTGATCTTAAACTTGACATGGTCATTACAATAATAATAATAACCCTTGCATTTGATATAGCACCTTATCATATCTTCTAGATGGCTCAAAGCGCTTTGCCGAATATACTGTAAAGTGAATTTTCTGGGCGAAATTTAACATTATAATTGACTGTACACATACATCAGAAGTCGAAGAAATGCTGAAATTTTACTTGATTTGAAAATAAGACAGGTTAATATTTCCAGAGAAACTCTTCATCATTCACACCTCATTCGAATGCTGACCCAAAACGTAGCCTTTTTTTCAGTGGCTTTCCTGATTTTATTTCAAATTATATGGGAATGTGCTTTTAGATTAATTATATTTCTCATTTGTTCCTATATCTATTATCACTACTGTATGTAAATTTATCTGAGTCAGACGATTGTGGGATCAAACTCCACGTTGGATTTTAAAGTGACCGGTTGCCTCCCCATTGCAGTGCTGGAAATGTGCTGAATAGTCAGAGGTTCCGGCTTTCAGATGAGACTTTAAACCTGTTCAGGTAGTCATTATAGATTCCATTGCATTATTCAAAAAGAGAAAGGAGTTTCTCCTGTGAAGCAATGTAAAACATCATCCACACATGAAGGGCACTATATCAAATGCAAAGATTATCACTACATTTCTATGGTTTTTTCATAAATTCTATTATACTATCCAATGGGTCCATTCATGATCTTACTTTCCCGTGGTTACAATTCCACAGCTTCAAGGTTGTCAAAACTGAACTACAGATTTGTTTTCCTACAAAGCCTAGGTGTTATTACCAGTACGAATAATAATAATGAATTGATCTTTGATTACAATATCATATGAATAGAGCCTCCATAAGGCCACTAATTACACTTCTTCGATAATAGGGAACATTGGTGTAAACCAATATCTACACAGACGACAGACATGAGCGAAGAATATTCTGATTCATAAACAAAACTCTTGTAAACTGCACATTGAGTTTTCTGGCAGTATTTTACTGTTCCTTCTTGTTTGCATCAGTGTCTGTTATAAATAATTCAGTCGAATACATCAAATTCAAAACCCCCGTTAACTCTACAACTTGTCCCTCCAACAACAACTTGCATTTTTGTAGCACCCTTCATCCGGGGTAGCATCCCGGAGCGTCCCTCCCTCCTCATGTTCAACGCCCACCTCAACCCTTATCTCTTTGATCGTGCTTTCAGTCAACTTTTCCCTCTTCACCTCCCATCCCCTAACTTGGGTGTCCAGCCAACCATATAAAGCACCTTGAAATTTCTTTGCGATGTGAAAAGTTCTATGTAAATGTAAATTGGAAAGGTTAACACTATTTGAAAAGAGAAGGGGATTGCTCCCAGTGTCCTCGCCAACAATCCCCAAAATAAAATTGATTATGGCTGTTCATGGAACAATGCTGTGTGCTAATCAACTGTCATTCATAGCCAAAATACACAGTCACCACATTTCACGATAAAAACACATTGAGGCTTTACAATGACGTGATGAGGTGCTATATCAAAGGCAGGAATTATTATTATTGTCATATGGCCAGAGAAACATTATATGTCAGATAATGGCTGACAGTATAAATCTGAGCCTTCGCTGGAAGGAAACAAATTTTATTGCATAAGGAAACAGTGCTTTATTTTACACTGGAATCAAATATCTAATATAAACGGTTCCTTTCAAAGCCCTTGAGAACCCAAATTGTTTCAGTAAACTATTTTTGTTGTAAACTGGATTTCATTCATTCTACACATGTCACACCAGTCAGGAATGATGCATTAGATGACATTCAGAAAGGGTTACAGACCCAATAAAAATATTAGGTAAAAATCACAACTGAGAAGCTATTTTGCCTCTATTTGTTTTCAAATAGAGGCAAAATAACTGAATCATCAGTCTTCTAAATGTTATTCTGTATTGGTTGATGTTGTATCTTCCCAATCTTTGGGAACTCCTAATGATCTCTGGCTGATTTATATCAATACATCCGTGCAGCCTCTTCACAGACAGATCACAAAAGAACTTTAGATTAAGAAAGCTGGTCAACCCATTTGATCTCATCCTTTCCAAATCCCCACCCTACCTTCTCATTATATACCACTGAACTGTTTGCTAAATGAGTCCAGTGTAACTGAGACCAGAACTGTATCCCAGATGTAGTCTTGCTAGAAACATAGAAACAGGTGCAGGCTATTCAGCCCCTCGAGTTTGTTCTGCCATTCTATAAGATCATGGTTGATCTGTACCTCAAGTCCAGTTACCCACCCTTGCCCCATTATCTCTTAATACCATAGCCTAACAAATATATATCTACCCCAGTCCTGAAAATGTGAATGGATCCAGCATCCACAGCCGTTTAGAGGTATTTTAGAGTATTTTGCTTGAGCATAACTTCTTGAGATCTAATCTCAACACAATTAGTTCCTCTAACTACCCTCTGCTTTTTAAAGAAAATAGCAATCTTTTCTGGTAATACAACCACTGTCCACATTTAGAATGTATGTGTCAGCCTTTCAGCTGAAGCCGCAACTCACTAAGGGGACAATAATGAACAGAGCAACCACAATTGTCAGACACCTGCATTCGAATGTGAACAGTATTAACTAAAACATCTGCAATAAGGCTCCTGTTAAAAAAAACACAAACATGATTTATAAACGCAATTTTACCTTGAAGTTTCACACCAAGCAGATGAATCTCCATTGAACAACAAGGAAATAAGATATCCGGGAAGACACTGATTGCTAATGCACTGTCAACAGCACTTGATCAGCATTACCCATTCCAACAGTGGAGTAGGGCTGTCTTAAGCGTTTTTTGTTTATTGTGACTATCACACTTCATTTTCATGAAACTGTTGATCAGACATTGTTGTCATACATTACATTTTGCAATCAAAAACATTTTGTAACCTATAATTACAATTAGTTTTTATTCTGTAAAAAGGTTTGAATGTATTTTTTTCATTACATCGAACAAGGTTTGTGGTACAAATGTACAGACTTGGTGCCGCGGGTAGAAAGCATTACTTGTGTTAATTCAGTAAAATGTCAGAACAGCACAATGCTCTCGTCTCTATTCAGTGCTCATTTTGCAGTCACATCCAATCTGCTGGACAGTCAGTAGAAATGGCAACAAGAAACAGTGGTATGCAGTATTGGCACAGCACAACACATATTGGTCCTGTGATTTTTTTCCATACAATGAATCCCTAATCCCAGGCAGACACATTGAATTATGCTTGACATCTTTTCCCTTTGAGTCAAAGGTCAGTCAACTTGCAGTGCCCTCTTTCTCCCCCATGTGGCTGCTTTGGCTTGTGCCAGTGCTGCTCCAATCCATAAAGATTTTTTTCAAAAAGTTGACCCTGAACATGAGAGGAAAAAGGTAACCAAACTTTTATTTCTCAGAGTCCTTATATCTTTATACTGGGTTGTAGAACACAGCAGAACACGAGCACAAACGGACATCACTATTACGAGGCAAACAAATAATCATTATCTTGGTCCTGTAGCTCAGTGGTTGGAGCCCTCGTCTCGCAAGCGAGAGGATCTGAGTTCAACCCCCAGCAGGGCAAAACGTTAGGCAAGTTTCCTTACTCCACAAGCGTCTGTTTACCTAGCAGTAAGAAGGAACCTGGTTGTTAGTCAATTGGCACAGCACTTTTCCGGGGGTATAATCCCTTCAAATTTTTTTTAAAATAATAATTTGGTCACTCAATCCATGTCTGTCTGTGGGACACTGCTGTGCACAATTGGCTACTGCATTTCGCCAATAAAATATAGTCAATTCACTTTACATTATACTCTGTGAAGCACTTTGAAACGTCTCGAAGACGTGATAAGGCCCTATATCAAATGCAAGGATTATTATTATTATCTTTACCTTCTCACTTAATCGCTGTGATGGTCTTAGACAAATTCAGAATTCATTTGAAGCTTGACCTTTGATCTATTTCCCTCGCACCCACTGCTCCACCATCAGAGGTGCGCTTTCAGCCACTATGCCCTGAAATTCTGGAACACTCTCCCTCAACCCCTCCGCCTTGCTCCCTTTCTCCCCCTTTTCAAGTCCTGCCTGAAAACATTCCTCTTCGACCGTGCTTACAGCCTGCACCGCACTCAGAGTCAGGCTCCGCCACTAATAAGCGCTCAGAGAGGCTACCATGCATGGAGGGCACTTTATAAGGTCAAGTTGTTGTATTTGATTTAATTGAAAATGATTCTCCAATGAGTTGGCCCTAAATGAGCACAAACCACAAGCTATTGGAGAGAGCTACTGATCCAAAAGGTTCTGCTTTTACACCTTCGATCTTTCTATTCTAAGTCTTTCTCCAATCTCAGACTACCATCTAGTGGTCTGATAACAATCATCAAAAGGCACATGATTTTGCCCTGTGCACTTACTGTTCAGCTTCTGTCTTTGTAAGATTTGAAGAAACTGATGCCATCACTGCAATTAACTGAAATCATTTCTCTGTTAATTTTATAAAAGGTCCTTCTGGAAAGGTCATTCGATTCACCACTCTTAGTTGGATGTTTGCTGGGCGCTTAATTGGCTACTGTGTTTGCCTGCACAGAATACACAGTCACTACAGTATATCCTGTGATTTGCTTTGAGGCTGACCCCATCTCTCAGTTGGCTGACACCCTGTGTCAGTTGGCTGACACCCTAGCTCAGATGAAATCAAATGACCTGAAAGGCTCTTAATCTGTGCCTTTCATAATCTGGAGGTGATTTCATGATTTCTCAACATACAACAACAACAAATTAAATTTGTAGAGCGCTGTTCATGTTGGGAGGATGTTCCAGGGCGCTGGACAGTCAATCAGTCAGGGAAAGACCTGGGTTGGGAATTGGGATCAGGGGTTGTGGAGGGCAGGGAGTGTCCCGAAAATGAGATGCATTGGTTAGTTTCAGTGAAATTAGGAACAAATAAATTGCCAAGTCCTTCAGTAAAGAGAATCTCCAAGGCTAAAGTGAGAAATGTCAATCCTCGAGCCGGTTGATACCAGAAACTCATACGGACCACAACATAGTTTTGTATCCATTAGCTATTATATGCAACAAACAACAACAGCTCGGATTTTGTATAGAGCCCTTCAAGTGGGATAGCGCTTCAAACCAACAGTCACAGTTAAACTTGCCTTTAATCACATCAGAAATCAATTATTTGTCACCGTTTCCTTCATTTCTTCATTCTCAATGACAGAAGAAAGGTTAATGTTTCCAATATTTTTAGCAGTTTGTGAGTGGTCCTGGTTTCTGAGCTTTCACTCTGGGAGTTTTCTATGCAGCAATGTTGGGTCTTGTCTTCCTTAACATACCTCTGTGCAGGTATGTGTCTAGTGACCGATTATTTAATTAGTTAATGCCATTTCTACCTGTGCGCTATCAGTCCACATGGAAACACTGAACAATATAATTTAGCCATCACTGCTAGCTTACATGTGGTAGTGAATTGTTACACTTGTGTAAATCACAGCATTTTCACCTTTGGCATAAATTGTAATGACAGATCTAGGTTGGTGTATTTCTCTTGTACAGGAGGTCTTCAATTCTGGGTCAAGGGCTTTCGCAGTGCAATGAAATAATTGATGAGAAACTGGTTGATTAGGGGTTATCCCACTCATTTTAATTGTTAGTTTAATTATTAATTACCTAATTGAGTGCTAAAGCTTGACATCTACCATTAATTTGCAGTGCTCATTGTCAATCAGTGGTAATGATGCCCAAAGTGGAATCAGTGCCCAAAAGGCAATTTTACGCTTAATGCCAAAGCACACAACAGTGCTCTGTTGAATGATCCTGACCAGGTCTCCATTGATGTATATTAAGCTCCCTTGTACTCTTTGGCTCAGTGCCTTTTTTATCAGGTTCCCTGAATGATACAATTAGCATGCACTGTTTAAACAAGAAAGAGAAAGGAGATTAGCTTGTAGCAGGGAAGATAGAGTTTAGTGGTTCTGGGAAAAGAAGGAGGATTGCAGATACATTTAATAGAGTTGGCAGGATTGTAATGCATTATAGTACTTTTATTGATTATTGAAGATAAAGACATGGAATGTGGGTTTGTTTCCAATGTGATGACATGAGGGAGAATGTTTAAATGTGATTGTTTCGGTGCTGTCATTGGATATGAGCAAAAGTTTATTAGCATGATGTGATTATGGTATGTCGCATGATGGTATGCAATTATGGTATGTCGCATGATGGGATAGTTGCTTGGTAACTGCTCTATATTAAGTGTTTCATCACTACTGCTCTTCCTACCTTATTGGGAAGGTGTGGCTGAGACATCTGTAAGCAACAGACACGTAAACAATACAAATCAATTTTTGTGGTCTCCAACTACATGTGTGTGGTATACTTATACAGGACAGGGAATAGCCAAATATATTGTGTGTAATTTTGTTTTAGGGATGCTGTCCTCTCGTCATGCGATAGTTGTAGCTTTTTTCTTGTAAAGCACCATTTACAAGTACTGTCAAACTAACACAATGGCAGTAAGGAAGAGCACCTGTTACTGCTTGGAATGAGAGAAAGCAGCCAGAATATCAGCAGTAGAACGCAGATATGTATCGCAAGAGGATAAGCTTGCAGGGCTATGTGGAGAGAGCGGGGGAGTGGGATTGATTTGGATAGCTCTTTTCAAAGAGCCGGCATGGACACAATGGGCCGAATGGCCTCCATCGGCTGGAGTGCATAATGCAGACTTGAATTGATTCTCAATAGCTAATTATCGTGGAGTCCTGTGGCTCAGTGGTTAGAGCACTCGCTTTGCAAGCGAGAGACCTGAGTTCAATTCCAGGCAGGGCGAAACCTTGGGCAAGTTTCCTTACTCCACACGTCTAATAATAATCCCTCCTAAACCAAAAACAATAATAAATTGGTCATTTTCAATCTACGACTGTTTGTGGGACATTGCTGTGCGCAATTGGCTGCCGCGTTTGCCCACAAATATACAGTCAATTCACTTTACAGTGTACTCTGTGAAGCGCTTTGGGACGTCCTCCCGACGTGAAAAGCGCTATATCAAATGCAAGGATTATTATTATTATTATCCAAAATATTTTTTTAAATAGTTGACACAGGTCTCAAAACCTACCTCTTTCAGAGTACTCGCCTCGTAAGCGAGAGGACTTGAGTTAAATTCCCAGCAGGGCGAAACTTTAGGCAAGTTTCTGTAATTCCACACGTCTCGGTTTACCTAGCAGTAAGTAGGAACCCAGTTGTTAGCGGAATGGAGGATCGCTTTTCCCTTCAAAAATAACTACTAATAATAATCTGGTCACTCAATCCATGACTGTTTGTGAGACACTTCTGTGCGTAATTGGCTGCCATGTTTCACCAAGAAAATATACAGTCAATTCAATTTACATTATGTTCTGTAAAGCGCTTCTTTGAAAGTCCTCCTTAATACTCCCCACTCCTCGGCTCTCACACCCAGCTCGGGTGCCAAAGCCATCATTGTCCAGCACTTTGGGTTGTCCTCTTGATGTGAAAGGTGTAAAATTGTATTGTGTGTTGTACAAGGCTGTCACTCAGGCGATTCTAAACAATGAAATGTACACTTTATATGCACCCCTGTGGTGGTATTTTTAAATTTTGCTACAGATCTTTAATAGATTCCCAGCTGTCTTTCACTCTGTGCCACGTATCATATGATGTACATGTGGTTTTGGTATTGCGGCAAATCTGATAATTGTGAAGTGGAAAACAGCGGTCTCGCTTGTGGAAAAACGTCTGGTGTTCATCTTGGTTATGTTACTTGCTGAGTTTCTTCGCTGCACTCTCTAGACAGTAGATGGCAGCAACAGTTTAGTATGAGCCTCGCTTACAACTGATTCATTTTCTGTTGTCAAACCAACACCTTGTTTGTTGTGCTAATAGGATCACAAGAAAGGTTTATCCTATTTGATCTTTTCCTTCCAGTGTACCAACTCTATCCGCTTCCCACTATAGCATCATCAAGCTGTTTCCTTGAGACTAGCATCTTGGTTTCACTTATTCTCCCAGATGACATTTTCCAGCTGTTGATACACCTCTGTATAAAGACATACTTCCCGGTGTATGTCTTCCATTTGTCCTTCGCAATTCTAAACCTGTGATTTCCTGCCCTGCTGCCTTGACGTGTCTGAAAGTATTATTGCAGGTTTCGTTTTCCAGACTTCTGCTAAGGTCACTTCTGCAATGATTGTTTTCAAGGCTGATGACTATTGTGAAACTGCTGGAAACAGCCTTTAGCACTGTGGGTTGGGATGAGCCCTAGGAACGTACGAAGAGGGAGCCATTCGGCCCATTGAGCAGCAAATTAGCTCCAGTGTTCGTCTATAAAATACAGTCTGTACACTTCCCAGTGTATCCTGACATGAAAATCGCGATATCAAATGTAAGGATTATTATTATTACTATTATAATGAACATAGACTGACCCTGCATATTCCCTCCATTGTGGGCGGATTCATTACAGTTCTAGGAATGGAACCTCGCCTCACCTTACTCTAATAGTAATTACGATAATAATTAATTATCTAATAATAATTAATTACCAACAGTAATTATGTAATTAATTACACAAATCACCTTATGTTTCACCCACAAAATATACAGTCAATACACTTTACAGTATATTCTGTGAAGTGCTTTGAGACGTCTCGAAGACGTAATAAGGCGCTATATCAAATGCAAGGATTATTATTATATTATCTTACTTTAATAGTACTCTATCTCTGTTTGGCCTTCTTTTCCCTCCGAATTTTACAAATTACATTTGTCTAAGCGCCTTTCAAGTCGGGAGGACGTCCCAAAGCGCTGTGAGCTGGAACTTTGTGAGCTGGAACCAATTCTCGTCATGGGACCCGCTGTCAGTGTGGAGGTTTCCCTGATCAGCTGCACCACAGATTGAAAGTCAGGACAATGCCTTTGTTATATTGCAGAACCAACAATGGCAGCTCTCACTTCATTCACCAGTGCTGCTATGTAAAAGGAAGGGGGTTGGTGTGGGGCAGACTGCTCTCTCCAGCAGGGCTGAGGCCTGCCTCAAGGTTGTTTTCAGAGCTCCTCCAGAGGCAGCAAGCACCACCAAGCATGAATCTAAATGATATAGTGTAGGGCGGCAGATGCATGAGGCTAAATATCCGGCATGAGTCAGTGTCGAGAGGAGCAAGCGGTGGTGGGGTGCGGGGAAAGGGGTGAATGGGAACAGACTGAAGGATGGCATTTCACAGATTTATCATGCACTTTAGTTCTGAGCTTATTGTATCTAGATTAAGCATTGCTCCTGGATGTAATATAATTTGCAGGGTTTTTGTTCCTGTTGGTGTGAGCGATCTCCCCACTGACTCTAAGGACTGGAGTCTGAGATGTGATTGCATCAAGATTGACAGCTCACAGTGTAAGTGTTTCTGTCCCAAAGGTAGATCATGTAACTCCTAGACTTCTCATAATAGGAAGTCTTGAAGTAATTTGTAATGATCTGAATATAACACTGAAGCTTTCAAATCGCTTATCTCTTATGAAGCTTGTGTCATGGCAAGTGTCTATTACTCAACTGCACGTGTATCGAGTAAGAGTAATGATAATCCTTTCATTTGATATCGCACCTTATCTTGTTGTTGAGACATCTCAAAAGTGTTTCATAGGATTTTATTGTGAAGTTTAGTGACTAGATTTGTAGGCAAATACGGCAGCCTATTTGCAATGTCCCACAAACAGCCATGGAGTGAGTGATCACTTTTAATTGGAGGATTGTTTGCTAGGAGACCGGGAGAAATTTGCTTCTCTTTTCAAATAGTGCTACGGGATCTTTAACATCCAGCCAAACACGCAGACAGGATCTAGGTTTAAGATGATCACTACAAAGTTTTCAATGATCACTTTGTATGACACTGGTCTGTTTTTTATGACACTGCTCTGAGACTCTGCTCCACGTCAGGGACATTATATAAATGCAAGTTGTTGTTGTTTTCATTGCCTTTTGCCGGTCGCATTCTTCCATCCAATTGCTCACCAGGCCTGTTTATTGTCATTGATGTACTGACCATTTCTCCTCCTTGAAATTGACCACATCTTTCATTTCTCTCTCATGGGGAATACTGTGCCTGCAATTCAACAAGGCAACCTCTGATCAAGTTATCTACATATATCATTTGATTGATTACTGCAGTTTTTTGTGAATTCATCACAGTTTTGCAACTCTCCTGAAAAATACAGATGATTCGTCAAAACCTGGATTCGGATTTCAAGGTACGAGCGATTTGCGAACTAAGAAAGGCTTTGGAAATCAGGTATTTTTTTCTTATGTGCCTCTACATTTGAAACATCAAAGTCCCCCAAATTGTTCACCTATTGTGACCTTTTCTTGACTTTTCTTACTGAGCGACCAGGCTACAGGAGGAAATGCCGCCCAGCAGAAAGATGTTCCCTCGCTCACACCTGTCAATTGACCACAAGCCAATATTAGTACCAGTAGCTGTTTTACTGGCTAGATCATCCTCTCATCTCAATGGACAGATTACAGGAGGCAGTCATGGGAGCACATGTTAGAGTTTAGGGGACCTCAGTGCCATGATTAGTGTTTTTTACATTGAGTTAGCAGGTTCAGTGACCTCCCGCCCACAAAATATACAGTCAATTCACTTTACAGTTTATTCTGTGAAGCACTTTGAAATGTCTCGTAGACATGATAAAGCACTATATCAAGTGCAAGGATTATCATTATTATTATAATAGTGATTTTAAAGTCATACCCACAACAAGAACAACTTGTACTTATATAGCACCCTCCACACAAAATAGCACTTAGAAGCATCTCAGAGGACAACCAAAAGTCCTCCTTAATCAAATGCAGGTTTACATTCTCTAAGTTTATTCTTAAACATTGCTATAATAATTCACCTTGCTATTCTCTCCAGCAGGACGACGATAGCTCTTTAATGTACTGATGAGCTCTCATTAAAACATCATTTAAAAGCAATTAAGGCAATTTCAAGGGAAATTAAAAATTGTGCAGGATAATTATTCATTAATATGCATTGGTCTGAGCTATTCTGTGTTCACTAAACTCCAGAAAATATCTCTGGTTTATATTGGAAGATATAAATATTTTGTGTCAGTAGGCCTCAGAACGCCCATCGACTGGGTCAGAAGGTTGTAGTTCAATTTGAGCTCCTCATCTATGCTGACATTACAGCGCTCCAAACAATGCAGCATTGCCCCAGTGTTTTGAAGGAGCCACACAGTGTGAAATAGCTTAATGAACTGCAGAGGTTTTGGTGTATAATGTCTGGAACCTCCAGTGTCAATTTTATCTGCGTCTGTTGGGCTCAATTCCTCCTACAAAAGAAAACCCCAGCAATGTCCCCGATGCTCGCTATGAAAGCAAATTTATTGCCCAAACAAGAATGTCAACCAAAAGTGGAATGGAAAAAGTGATGAAAAACCATCTCGGATATTGTGTAACTGTGTCTTGAAAAGAAGAGCTATTTCTTACTATCATGGTCAGCGATGCTATTGGATTCCGTGCTGTGCACTGATTTGGGTGTCAAGTGATGAATTGCAGCATTGCAAGGGCTACTGATATCCTTCCAGCTGATCAGACTGGCCCATTAAAATGTGTGATGTTCAAAAACAACCTTTGAAAACAGCAGTGAATCACTGAATAAGAACATAAGCAATTCTAGACGGAAAAAGACCAAGGTCCATCTAGTTCACCTTCCAAACTACCTGTGTACTACCTCCCATAATATTATTTCCTAAAAGAAAACTATCTAATCTGTGTTTGAAAGGATCAACACTTCCTGCTTCAACAATCTCCCTAGGGAGCCTGTTTCACTCAAATAGTGTTTGCGTAGATTCTTTCTGAATTTCCTCCCTTCACTCGCAGGTCATGTTCTCTGGTTTTGCTATTCTGGACAAGTTAAAGCAGCCTGTCATGATCTATATTGTCTTGCCCCTTTAGAATCTTAAAGACAGCAATCATGTCACTTCTCAATCTTCTCTTTTCCAGCGTGAACATGCCCAATTTACTTAGTCGTTCCTCATATCCATCTATTCACTCAGTTATTTTGGTTGCCCTCTTCTGCATCTTCTCGATTTCTCCAAATCTACAAAATATTTTACTCTTTGAGTTTTAAACATAACACCGGTTAGCTCTTTGCCTTCATTGTACTTGACTCTTATCTCCCTCATTACTTGACAAGGTGCCTGTATTCCAGCCACACGTTCCAAAAAAGATGAACTTTTGAAAATGAGGCCCCAACTCTTTTTCCTTCGCAACTTTGAAGCATTCTCATTTTCTCACATTTGATTTCTTTCTCTTCTTCCACCTCAAGGGCAGGTTGATTGCTTTCCCCATTGCCAAACTCCTCTGAGTGAAAATTGATTGCCCAACACAATTGTGGGAATAAAACTGAAGTGCCTTGGGTTAGAGGCAGTAAGTGAGGCAAACGGATATCCGTTTGGCTGTTGTTGCTGCTCACTGTCCAGTGTTAAAATTCCTTGGACACTAAGCTTTGAGAGACTGATGCAGTTCTGTCTTTACCCACTTGATAAACCATTGAAGATTGCTTCAAGTTCGAGTTAGAAATGTGCTGAAAAGGGTTTGAAGGCAGATCCATTTAGTCAATGAGCGGAAATTACCAGTCATCTCTTGCAACTTCGAAAGACTCATATCTCACTCGCAAATTCATAATATGCTTTCACACGAGTTGAAAGAAGGCCTGAAACTCGCTGTCACTGCTCGGATATTCTCTCTATACTGCGGAGGACGATCCCCTCTGAATGTACCCAGCTCTTAGCGCGGTTCCAGAGTGCCATCTTGGTTGTCAAGTAATAATTCACACTTGAGGATCCCTGTTCTATTTTTCACAACTGCCAGCCATTCATCACTCCAGTGGCACTGGAGAGATTGCTCTTTCCCACAAAATATATTGCTTACTTGAGGTGGATTATCATTCTTCAAAGCAATGAATTATTTAGTCTCTCAGTCTGCAGCATCAACCACTGAATAATACATTTTAAGTTACACAATCTCGGAGTTTAGCTGGGCAAGGCAAATTCCTGTAGTCCTCAGCATCATCTGTCTGGTATGTATCGATCTGGTTAAGAAAATAGCTTAATTCGCAATACATCAGAATAAAACAAGGACTGATCAGTGGAGAGTCTGAGCTATTCTTTGAAGAATGGTTAATTTGGTTTGGCTTGTAGCACTTTCATCTATGGGTCAGACAATTGTCGCTTTTGGCCCTGCACAAGAATTTGATCTGCCAATCCAGACTGATGCTACTGTACAATATTGATGGACTCCAGTGTTGTTGGAGGTGACATCCCTCAGCCAAGATTAATGACCCAGTTAAACTAATGACCCAGTTATTTATACTGCACAGAGTGCAAATTGTGTTTTTCATGTATATACTGCTTTAGTTGCAAATACAATAAATACAGTGAGCTAACTGGTGTTAATTTTAAAACTCAAAGGTAAAAATATTTTGTAGGCTTAGAGTTGTCAAATGTTGGAGCAGCAGAATCTTGTTTCACATGTTGTGCATGTTCTGTCTGTCTCTACCCTTCTCTGTTTGATCTCTCTGTAGTATACCTTTGAATGTCACATTCCTGTGTTCCATCTATCACTCTGCCTCTCTCTTTAATCTCTTCATAGTGAAGCTCTTTCATATTTCTCTCTGTCTATGTTCCATATGTATCTCTTATCTGTTACGTTGATTTGATGTTCTGTATTTGTGTATAAACTCATTCCTTAGACTTTATTCTCTGTCAATATCCTTCTGGTCTCTATCTATTACTCTTGCTGTTTCCAGTCACCTTGTTACATTTCTTTCTTACTATTGATGCTGTCCAGAATCCACATTGGAGAATGTTAGTAGGATGTTCCCTTCCACGCACCAACATAAATACGTTCATTTACATAGGGAAACTGCTATGTGCAAGATGATTCCTGCCACAGGAGTCATCAGTTTGTGCCTTTTGTTCTGTGAATGGCCTGCATGTTTTGTAAAGATTAGTATGGCCATTGTATTTACTTTTGTTTGCTTGTGTATGTATGTGTGCATTCAATAAAAATAAACAGGGAGAAATTTCAGAATGCCCTGAATTTAGCAAATTTATAAATGCAATCTTACTTTTGAAGCCAGTTTTCTGTAAGTTCTTTGAAGAAGTATAGAGAATCGGCTTCAAAGTTAGGAACTGAATTCAACAACTAAGTTGATTTTAACAATTCCTCAACCTTCAGTGACAGAACTCAGGGAGTAAATTGATGGGAAAAGGTCAATACTAAATGAAATGGCAGATTGCCAAAATGCCCAAACAGTTGCACTGAGGAATTTTAAGAGCAATTGTTCCCCACTGACTATGAATCAGAGAAAAAAAATCCCATCTTTTTAATTGCAATTCAAAATTGATACTTTTTATTTGGGTTTGGGGAAAGGTGCAGTAACAGCTTGAGTGATTTTTGGAAGATATTTATGAGACCAGACAAGAAGAAATGGAGTCTTGCACTCCACATATGACGTTTGTAGAGCTATCCGAGCCAGGATTATGTGTTATTAAAATTCTTTACTGACAAAGGAGTTTCAAACAGTCTGCTCATTTGTTTACACGTACACAACTGTAATGTGTGTCAGCCTGGATCAGTTGGTAGCACTCGCCTCTGAGTCAGAAGGTTGTGGGTTCAAGCCCCATGTAAGGATTTGAGCTCACATAGTCTAAGATGACTGACAGATGACCACCTGGTTATCTGATGGATGACCACTTGGTTTGGCCAACGCCCAGTGTCCTGACCCCGCTTGTCTACCCCACCAACATGATCGACGATTGTATCACTATTGGATTTAATGGCGGCCTTCTCAAAACATCCACCATCACTTGGAGAAACTTCAGGCTTCATGTCAACGCCTCAGTCATTGCTGTTCCAATCCCGGTCAGAGCGGAGGGTAGGTTAACCAAGGTTTGAGCTGAGATGGGGTGGGGAGAGGAGGGAGGTGTTGAATCCTGTAGCATAGTGGTTTGAGCGCTCGCCTGGTAAGGGAGAGGACCCGGCTTCCATTCCAATCCAGGGCGGGTCGAGGGGAGACCTTAGGCAAGTTTCCTTACTCCACACACACGCCTCCGTTTACCTAGCAGTAAACAGGAACCTGGTTGTAAGTTGATTGGTGGATCGCTTTTCCAAGGCCAATAATCCCTTCAAAAAAATAAATAATAATTTGGTCACTTAATCCGTGACTGTTTGTGGGATACTGTTGTGCGCAATTGGCTGCCGCATTTCGTCCAAAATATACACAGGCACTCCACTTTACAGTGTATCTGTGAAGCACTTTGAGATGTCTCAAAGACATGATAAGGTGCTATATCAAATGCAAGTATTATTATTAGTATTATTATTATTGGTATGACACTCCATTACAGTGCTAGTGGGGAGATGCCAATTAAGACTTTATGTAATAGTTCTATGTACCTCCATTTTACAGCTAACAGTATTGCAAACTATAACATGGCAGAGAACTGTACAGTGCGCATTAAACTACGTGGATTTTTTTTCCCAACAATAAAGCTAATTGAACATGACATTAAAAGTACATTTTGTGAAAACAATTGAATATTACTGCCAACTGCTTTTTCTCACTCTCCCTCCAGTAAAGAAACTTCTCCTCGGTTTAGATTTACTCTATTAATGTAGCATTACAGAGTGTGCAGAAGTTATCTCGCCCCTATTACAGCCTTGATTTTCAAGCCAGATTTCTCTAAATTTCTTTAAAGAACGGCAGAAAACAGACTTCAAAGTAAAGACTGAATTCGACAATTTGCCAAATCCCAGAGGCTCTAAAAAGGTTTGTAATTGGAATAAATCTAGACCCAGATGGAATTTCTCTTCACATGTGTCTACATGTCTGTGCAAAATAATATTTACTCATTTCCTAGCAGCCATTGTGTGGAGGAGCAGCAGAGTGTCCAAGAATCTAATTACAAGATCGTAAGAGAAGTTTGGATGGAGAAGGTCCACTTGATTCAGTGTCCAGCCTTAACCATCCTTCTCAGCAACCTGTACCAGTCATTAATTACCCTCCGGGTAAAGAAACACTTCCTGGCACCTGTCCTGAATGAATGACTCCCCTGTAAATGTAACACCTAACAAATGATGAATGGGGCTTGGATCAGACAGCTGGTTTGAAAAGAACACAGAAAAGCTTTCATGAAAAGGATTTCTGGATAGTTTACCAGGACTTTTTATGTTTAAATATGTATGACTTCTCACAACATTGCCGTATTTGGAAAATATTTTTCATTGGCTTTTTCTTCAAATAAAACTTAATCCTTCTGCGTACTGACAAAGAGATCAAGGAATGCGGTGCATAGAAAACCTTCTCTTATATTAATATCACATTAAAGAATCATCCCACTGCCGACTTTCAAATAAAACGCAGCAATAAACCTTGGTACCGAATGCATTGCATTATTGTATATTTATTTTCTTACTCAAAGCCAGATTCTCAATTCTGCAATCCAACTTTGTTTGTTTCCACCTATTTTATGTGCCCGTTGCAGGCTCTAGGTTTGGAGGACTGAGTGCTGAGTGTCCAATATTTCTGTTTGATGGCTCCAAAAATGGAGCAAAGTATTGTTTATTTAAAAAAAGCCAATGAAAAATATTTTCTAAATACAACAGTGAAAAGATTTATTTTAATATAATGAAGAATTTTTTATGCAGAAGAGAACCCCACGTGATGCTGAGAAAACTAATGGAAACAGAATAGGGATAAATGATGGCAAGAAGTTCATATGGTCACAAGCTCGATTCAGATGAAGAAGACCCTTTGGCCCATTTGATTTCATGCTTCCAGAATAGCCACTCAACAGAAAGCACACCTGAATGCAGGAGAATTAGACATTGCTGATATCCTCTCAGTGAGCTCATGCTGAGAATGTTAATTACATTCACTGCACTTGACAATAAGTACTCGGAAACATTGGAGCCATTTCGAGGTTATCAAACGTCAGGATTATTTATCTTCAGCACACAGTGGAGTATCTTGTTCACTCAAAGGCTGGCATTTGGATTACTTAAGGCAAATGGAATAAACTCCTCTGAGTTGGGTTCTACAACAGAGCTAGAGGCTAGTGTTTTAAGTGCAGTAAGACATATGAAACACAGTCTTTCATTTAGAAAGTAAAACCTTGTGGCTTGTATATAACCTTCTAATGATTGATATTATATGGGCACATCAGCACTATGCCATTGCTGGATGGAATAGACAGGCTAATCTATTTTAATCTTGAACCACAGAGCAGCATTTTACAGATTGCCCAAACACATCTTTCTTAATTACATACATCTGCACTGCAAACTGGCACTAGTTAAAATAAATCGCTTTTTTACACATTAGGGCCTTTTCTTCAACCTTGCTGGTTCTCCATCCGTACCTTATAATTGATGCTTTTTTGTTTGGCGAGGACACTGATAGAAATGCAAAATTACCGAATCGAATTAATTATCGAGTACGTTACAAGCCTCCAACGCTCATTTCATTTCTCCAATGTACACGAGCTGAATCCCAATGAAATGGGATGTAATCTGATGTCAGCCGCGCAGCCTTCAATCAAGATCAGCAGGGAATTGGTTGCACCATCTGGATGAACTGTATCTGTATAAGTAGCACAGAGAGGAGATGCTAACCCTGGGTGGTAAATGCAGACAAACCATCTGGGAGTCTTATTCTGGCTCGCAAAGCTCTCCTCCTGCTAGATGCTTTGGAAAGAGAACAATGGCAAGAAAAATCCACAGAGCAGACTATCCTTCACTTTTAACAACTATCTGGCTCTTTGGCGTGTATAATCCTTAGTCCTAATGGCAAGCTAGGTTGTAAGACTTTTAGTCTTAGCAGCTGTCCGTATGTCTGGGGTGTAAGATCCTTAGTTCCTGATTTCACCCTCAAAACTGAGTACAAACATCAATAAACTCGAACAAATGAAATCGAGCAAGGCGGTGAAATTGATCAGAGAAGTGCTGAGATGCTTGAATCCAAAATTGATGGTTCTTGCTGATTAATAACTTGACAAATTCATTAGCTAACTAGAATAAAATGTTTGCTCACACTGATAGACAAATATCTCATGCTGGGATAGCTCAAAAGGCCACAGATACCATTAGTGTTAACAGTGATGGCAATCTCTTATCTCTACAGAGACACCAGGGATGAGAGGCTTTATTTATGAGGAAAGACTTCCTCATCTCCCTCTCCTCTCATATCAGCCTCCTCTCCTCCAAACCCTCCACCATTTTTTTCTGCCGTGGGAAAAGCTTCCCTCATCTTTAGACCTTCTCTCCCTTTGGTCTTCCACCCACAGTGATCCAGACGCAGCCGTCAAGTTGCTAAACGATCACCTTTCCTCCACCTTCAATTCCTTCATCCCCCTGAAAACCAGGTCTGTCTCCAAACCTACCTACTCCCCTGGTATAATAGTCACCTCCACTCCCTCAAATACCAAACCCGGTTGCTCAAGCGCAGATGGTACAAAACCATCCTCATGGTCCACTACCAACTGTGGTTTGAGTATCTTCATACCTATCGCTGCTCCCTCTCTCAAGCCCAAATCCTTTCTATTTACAGGTCATTCTTGAGACAAAAACAACCCCAAATTCCTGTTCTTCACTACCCAGCACTTCTTCCACACCCTGTCTCAACCATCCTCGATTCTCATTCTGATGCCAATTGCGAAGAGGTCCTGGACTTCTTTATCTCTCAGATAGATAACATCTGTCTGGCTGCCTCCTCCTCCTCAACCCCTTGTAGCTTACCAAATTTCCTGCAGCTGAATGTCGGCAAGACAGAAGACATACTCTTTGGCTCCCGTCAACGTCTTCTCTCCTGCAGATCTGAACCCCTCAATTTCCCCGGACTCTCCCTCAGACTCACCGAAGCTGTGTACAACTTAGGCATCAGGTTCGATCAGCAGCTTTCCTTTCTACCCCACATCCGTTCCTTGACCAGGACTCCTTTTTTCCACTTCCATCACATTGCTGCTTCCGTCTGTACCTCACAACCAATGCAGTCAAAACCGTCGTGCATGCCTTTCCGATTTATTTAACCCCCGCTCCACCACTTTCTGCCTCTGCTCAGCCAGCTCCGGCCTTCTGTTTATACCTCGTCCCCTCCGCTCCACTATCGGTGGCTGTGTCTTGACCCACTGTGCCCCCAAAACTCTGGAAACCTCTCTCAATCCCTTGCCTGTCTCCCTCCCCAACTTCAAATCCCACCTGAAGACTTTCCTTTTTTTCTTTTCCTTATGGTCACCTCTTCCCTTCATCTCCCCTTGGTTCAGTTTCAGACTCTGCCACCGTGAAGCGCTCCAGGACTCTATCCCACATGAAGGGCACGATATCAATGCAAGTTGTTGTCATTGTTGTTGTAAACTGGGGTTGTTTTCACTGGATCAGAGAAGGTTGAGAGGAGACCCGATAGAAGGATTCACAATTATGGGGCGTTTCAATAAGGTCATTAGGGAGAAACTATTTCTATTGGTTGCCTTCCCTTTCTCCCCAACTCAATATCAAACTCCAATGTTGTTAAGCTCTCCAAGATGCTGCCCCATGTGAAGGGCGCTATAAAATGCAAGTTGTTGGAGGCAGTGACTAGAGGGCATCTGTTCATAATCATTACCATACAAACAAAGGGAGAGGTTAGGAGACTTTTCTTACACTTGGTCATTAGGAGTCCTGTAGCTCAGTGGTTAGAGCACTCGCTTTGCAAGTGAGAGACCTGAGTTCAATTCCAGGCAGAGGGCGAAACCTTGGGCAAGTTTCCTTACTCCACACTCCTAATAATAATCCCTCCCAAAAAAAATACAATAATAAATTGGTCATTTTCAATCCACGACTGTTTGTGGGACATTGCTGTGCGCAATTGGCTGCTGCGTTCACCACAAATATACAGTCAATTCACTTTACAGTATATTCTGTGAAGCGCTTTGGGACGTCTGGAAGACGTGAAAAGCGCTATATCAAATGCAAGGATTATTATTATTAGTGCATTTAATATCCATACCAAAAGTAGAATCCACAATAATAATAATAATAATAGCTTTTAAAAGGGAATTTCCAATGCTGTTCCATCACTATCTGCCCTTTAACATTTCCCTCCCTCCCTCTGGGAAGGACTTATTCAAGGCAAAGACTGGTCATAATAATAATCTTTGCATTTGATATTGTGCCTTTCACATCGCAAGGATATAATTTCCATGTTTTTTATGTCAAATCCTGAATCTTGAAGCCTTTCAATTGTACATGGAAAGCTTTGCAGGCGATGAGAAAGCAGATCTAATTAATATTTGAAAACCTTAGATTTAAACATCTGCTCTCAATTAAGAGTGATACATGGATATTCTGCTTTACGTACATTTTGATATGTGGAATGGATTATTGTTTGTCTTTTTTCCATTCACAACCACAGAACACAGGTTTAAGTTTGAAGCTGTTTTTCTCTTTAAAAGAACTTACAGAAAAAAGCACCTTCAAAATTAAGAATTTGTCAAATTTGGAACTCTGTAATGCTGCGTTCATACATTAAATCTAGACCCCGTCAACTTTCTACCCAGTTGTTTTGAAAGGACTTGCAATCAGTTATCAGCATAAATTAAAACCTGACATTTCTCTGTGTTGGCTCCAGCACTCACTTGCTGGAATGAATGTTCATCTGACTGATAGGTAACATGTGTTGCAGTATTTTGTGTGATGATTTTATGGAGGTTGTAAAATCCAGCTCCATCCATACTAATTGTCTTAAGTCTTGTTTCTCTCCATTTAAATGCTCATGCCATGTGTTGGGAAGGGATCCATGTAACATTCCAGATGTTGACTTCATTACAATAATCCCTGTTTGCGACCATTATAATAATCTTTATAATAATAATTCTAATCCTTGTATTTGATATAGCACCTTATCATAGCTTTGAGACATCTCAAAGCACTTCGCTGTAAATTGTAGTGACTGTGTATTTTGTGGGCGAAATTATAATAATATATAATAATCTTTCACCTACATTAACTATCGTTTGTTGGCAGAATTTGAATTCATGAATTTTGCAATCAATAAATTTCTCATCATTGCATTCTTACATCAGAAAATTCAACTACAGCTGTGAGTACGTAATCTGGAAACCTTGTTACTGTACTTATGTTTTCCAAAGAACCCCCACACACCCCATCCTCGCAATTTCAACAACTTGCCTTTATTTTGCACCCACAAAATATACAGTCAATTCACTTTACATTGTAATTTGTGAAGCACTTTGAGACGTCTCGAAGACGTGATAAGGCGCTATATCAAATGCAAGGATTATTATTATTATTTATCTAACCCCATTCAAGTAGGGTATCGTCTCAGAGGCTTAGTCAAGCACACGATAGCAAGAGTGGCAATAAGAGTTAAAAATCTTTTGCGGAACTTTTTTTGGAGGTCTTCGGCTGACTCAGCGTCTTGTTCAGTGGATGCTATGAAATATTGCAGGTTTGTAACCTTTTAGCAGGTCAGGGGTTCTATGGCATGGAAATCAATTCCAATCTGCCCGCATTCATTCATTCCCTCCATCCTTCCTTCTGCATGCTGTTTTATGCATCAGCATTTGCTATGCAGAAATAATCGGAAGTTGCAAAAATCTTTCATGGATTGATCAGGTTTTTAAAACTAAATCACTTTCGTTATTTGTTTGCTGGAGCAGCAAAACTCAAAGTTGCTGAGATTTGCAATTTATCCAGGAGCTCAAAGGAAACAGAAGAATCAAGGATCTAGTTTGGGATTTAAAAGTACTGAAGTTTAAAAAAATAATCTTTGCATTTGGTATTCCACCTTTCACTTCAGAAAGTGTCAAAATGGTTCATAGAATTTACTATAAATTTCAGTGAATTGAAAAGGGATCTACTGGAAAGAAAGATTGGTAGATAAAACAGCTAATGAGCAATGGGAAGCCTTCAAGGAGAAGATAGTTCAGGGACAGAACAAATACATTCCCACAAAGGGGAAAGGTAGGGCATCCAATGCTCACTGGATGACTAAAGACACTGGGATTAAAATAAAACAGAAAAAGGAAGCTTATGATAAATATCAGGTCCAAAATACAGAAGATAATCAAACAGAATATAGAAAGTACAAAGGAGAACTGAAAAAGGAAATAAGAGACATTGTATAAAAAAAATTAGTGGGTAACATAAAAGAGAACACTAAAGTATTTTATATGCATATAAAGAATAAATGGTGAGTCAAAATTAGGGTGGGGCCAATTAGGGACCAAATGGGAAATCTTCTTGTGGAGGCAGAGGGCATGGCTGACGTACTGAATGAATACTTTGCATCTGTCTTCACAAAAGAAGAGGATGCAGCCAATGCCACAGTAACGGGAGGAGAGGGTAGAGAAATTGGACAGAATAAAAATAAACAGAGATGAGGTACTAAAAAGGTTGATGGCGTTCAAGGTAGATAAGTCACCCGGTCCGGAAGGGATGCATCCTAGGTTACTAAGGATGGAAATAGCAGAGGCTCTGGCCACAATCTTTCAATCCTCCTTAGACACCGGGGTGGTCCCAGAGGACTGGAGGGTTGTAAATGTTACTCCTCTGTACAAAAAGGGGGGAGAGGGATAAACCCGGGAACTGCAGGCCAGTCAGCCCAATGTCAGTTGTGGGAAAACTTCCAGAGACTATAATCTGCGACAAAATAAATTTTCGCTTAGAAAAATATGGGTTAATAAGGGACAGCCAACACGGATTTGTTAAAGACAAATCATGTCTAACAAACCTGATAGTTTTTGATGAAATAACAGAATGAAGATAGTGTAGTATACATGGATTTTCAAAGGCTGTCACATAATAGACTTGTCAGAAAAATTGAAGCCCACAGTAATAAAGGGACAGTGTGGCATAGGTACAAAACTGACTGGGAGACAGCAAGCAGAAAGTAGTCGTGAACAGTTGTTTTTCTGACTGGAGAGAAGTATACAGCGGTGTCCCCCAGGGGTCGGTATTCGGATCACTGCTCTTTTTAATCCATATAAATGACTTGAACTTGGGTATAGGGAGTACAATTTTCAAATTTGCAGATGATACAGAGCTAGGAAAAGTAGTAAACAATGAGGATAATAGCAGACTGCTGGGGGACATAGACAGACGGATGAAATGGGCAGACACGTGGCAAATGAAATTTAATGCGGAGAAATGTGAAATGATGCATTTTGGGAGGAAGAAAAAGGAGTCAATATAAGCTGATGGTATAATCATAAAGAGGGTGAAGAAACAGAGAGACCCGGGGGTCCACGTAAGCAAGTCTTTGAAGCTGTTAAAAAAGCATACAAGATACTCGGCTTTATAAATAGAGGCTTAGAATAACAAAGTAAGAAGGTTATGATGAATCTCTATAAAGCACTGGTTAGGCCTCAGCTACATTGGTGTGTTCAGTTTTGGGCACCACACTTTAGGAAGGATGTCAAGGCCTTGGAGAGGGTGCAAAGGAGATTTACCAGGATGATACCAGGAATGAGGACTTCAGTTATGAGGGGAGGCGAGAGAAGCTGGGATTATTCTCCTTGGAGCAGAGAAGGTTAAGGGGAGATTTAATAGAGTTGTTCAAAATTATGAGGGGATTCGATAGGGTGAACAGGGAGAAACTATTTCCACTGGCGGGTGGGTTGGTAACCAAAGGACACAGATTTAAAATAGTTGCCACAAGGACCAAAGGGGAGGTGAGGAAAAATGTTTTCACACAGTGAGTTGTTTGGATCTGGAAAGCATTGCCTGAAAGGGTGGTGGAAGTTGATTCTATAACAACTTTTAAGAGAGAAGTAGATAGATATTTGGGGAGGACAAACTTGCAGAGCCATGGGGAGAGAGCTGGGGAGTGGGATTAATTTGGACAGTTCTTTCATGGACACAATGGGCCGAATGGCCTCCTGCGCTGTATATTTCTATGATTCTATGAAACTGCAGTGACTATTTCAGGGAGAAACTCCTATCTCTTCTCAAATAGAGTCCATGGGATCTTTAGTGTCCACCTAAACAGGCAGACAAAACCTTGGTTTAACATCTCATCTGATGATATTCCTTTACACATATCTGCGCAAACAAAAATGAAATTGCAAATTGTGGGATGAAAACCATTTCCCTGAAATGTTTGAAAATCAAACCTTGGATGCAGATTGCAAGTGGTGTCAATGTTGCATTTTTAAAATATCTTAGGAGATTATTATGTTTGTCAGCGATAAAGTATAACCTCCCTTTGTCAGTGCTGCACTGGTGCTTTGATGAGACACTTTTTGTGATCAATGGTAATTTCTTCATTCCATCCTTTGCTGAGGTTGCTTGCCTTATCACCTTTCATTGCTCTGTATATGGACGTGAAGGTTTCATCAATTTTTTGATAGCTGCTCACTGTGTCATTGCACTATTCTGCAGTGTTTGAGAGCTGAGTATTCAGATGGTTTTGCTTTATTGTAGGAACTAAACACAAATTTTCTGACCGAATGCAAGGATTTATATTTTCAAATAATATAGAAATGATCATTTTGCCTTAGAAAAACAAAACAAGGTGCTGGTGTAAACTGGTGGAGGGGAGGGGGGTGGTCACCGGGAGACTATAGATGAATGAACTGTCTTGACTGTCAACACAACCAAATATGAATAAATCTGCTTTAATGCAAAAGTCTCGTCCAAAGGAATTTGGAGTCTAATTTAATTGTTTTGATTTTGAGATTTCAGCTGTTCCAATGGAGTTGATACGAATTGCAGATATATTTTATCAGGATGGAAAGACAGCGGTGAAAAGGAATAATCTTTGCACTTTGGTTTTAAGTACATATTACCTGGTTTCTTGCACTAGATTCAAATAAAAACGTCCGATTGTACATTACACAATTGTGTATCAGTCCCAGTGCCTCTCTGCATTTCAGCAAATTATTTAAATTGATGGATTGTACAACAAAGCATGGTACTGGACAGCTGCCTCGTCAAATGTTATTGGGAAATTTCAGTTCGACTCAGGTGGCTGAGACTGGTAAATTATTAATCACTAGCATTTTACTGCTCAGAAGACTTCTGACACCAATAGTACTTAAAATTCTGTTTGTACAGAGTAAACATAATATAGCTGTCAATTGTTATCTGTTGAGGGGCCCCTCTGCAGTCAAGTTAAAAAAAACTGATTTGGTGGTGAGAAATGAAATATCCTACACTTTAAAGCGATGAGTTGTCATTTTCTTAAAGAGAAACTGTCACATAATGCAAACAGTGTAAAGAGAGTTAGTGTACACTGTTGTCTCTAAGTTCTCTCATATTCTCTTATTCTTATTCTCTTATTCTGATTGAATTGCTTTTACAGAATTCCAATGTTCAAACAGTATGTTTTATTGCATTGATATCAATAAAATAGAAAGGGTAAGACTATTCGCAGCTCTACCTGGTAATGTTATTGTGGGAGGGATTCTGCACAAAATGTCTGTATTCTGCTTCTGGTGTAGATGTGAATGATTTTAAGCACCTCACGCAAACTAAAATGCACAACAATTAAAGATATATGGGTGCTAAAGATTTCTGGGCACTATTGTTGAAGATGTTTTGAATGAGATTTTAAACCAAAGTCACCATTTGCTGTTCTTTGGGTGGACATTAAAAATCCCATGAAGGGAGTGTTGTCCTGGGCAATGATACTCCAGATAAATTAATCATTCACTTTATGGTTGTTTGTTGGACATTGCTGTGTAGAAATTGGTTGTCGCATTTGCTTACATATACACTTGACAGTAATTCCTTATGAAGCACTCTGGAGCTTTCTGATGTTATAGGCTGTATATCAAATGCAAGGATTATTTCTTTATTGTCAATGATTTATCACTTTAACTCAACTGGCCTCAATTTAATGCAGCAATATGAAACCACAAACACACAAAAGCCACTAGGTGGCATGCATGTGCTATTGTTAACATTTATTGTGACTTCAATGGTTTATTTTATATTTACATTTAGCTGCTTTGCTAAAATAGTTTCAGAGCATTATTTCCCCACATAGTTTCTTGTTCCAATCGTAGTTGTGTTCTCATCAGTACACTGTAAAATGAATTGACTGTATATTTTCTGGGTGAAACATTAAGAGGTCTAGCATGAACCAATGTTACACATTTCTGGGGAGAAATTCCACCTGGGTCCAGATTTATCCTATTTATGACCAGTTCAGAGAATTTGGCAAATTCTTCGATCCAGCTTTCTATTTGAAGCCAGTTTTCTGTAAGCACTTTCAATGCTACTAAATTGAGTAAATCTAGACCCAATTAATTTTTTAAAATTCTACCTTGATACAATGTGCAACCTGTATTAGTATTATTATTGATATGATGTGTATACTGTATTCATTATTACCTGCTGACCTGTAGATCTTTACATGAAAGCAGTTAATTGCAATTTTACCGATGCATCCAAAAAGGTCTGAATGGAGCCAACGGCTGAAAATTAGTGGATGCATAAATATACTCCAAGTAAAAAAAATGAAGACTGAAAATGAGCACAAGTCAGATTTACAGTAATAGTTGACCATTGCACATTTCATTACCACAGACATTTCAGGCATCAGAACCTTATAGATTAAAGCCAGGGTGGGGAGGGTTTCCATGTTGCATAGTGAGCCAAGATTTTCTTTACTGAACACCATATTCCATCTTCTGATTCTTTAACTCACAAAAGCTTTGTCGCATTGAACAAAGCCTTGGTCGGAGTTTCACTATCTTGCTATATCATATTATCCTTGCTACGTGCTCCTTAATATGAAGGCTATTATTTTCCTAGGGCAAGCTTCTATACCTCTAATTATCTCACGTACATCACACCTTTGCAAGGAGTCTTTCGCTCCATGCACATGCTCCATACTCATGAAGTGGCCTCACATATGAACCTTCACTTAATGGTTAATCTACAGCAAAGGCTCTCAGATTGAATCACCCTGTTGCCTAGATACTCATTATTACAGCCTGCTTTTCTGCATTGAACTTGCACTGCTTTGCTCTCATTAAATCCAGGGAAGGGTCAATGAGTTGATCTCAGTTGTAATTTTGGAATAGTTACACTTTGAGGCATCCTTCTGATGTGAAAAGCACTGTATCAAATATAAGGACTATTAATATAATCTGTTCAGCCAACTGACTCTTGAAATTCCAGCTACTCTTAATGTGTGAGGCTATTTTGTCTTAAAATTCTAAGATTATGTAGTGGAAAATTCTTTAAATAAATTCTCAATTTGACTCTATTCTTGTTAAGATCCGTGGAAATCCTGCAGATTTAGGAATTTTCCACTATATTGCGCTGATGCAACCCAATAATCCGTGTATTTGATGTAATGTCTGATCACATCATCAAAATGTCTCAAAGTGCTTCAAAATATTTTCTGTCAAATATGTTTTGAGAGTGAATAGGGCAGTTAATTTCGCACACAGCAATGTCTCACAAACAGCAATGAAGTGAAAGACCAATTTAGTTTGGATACAATGGGGAAACTCACCATTCACTTTTCATATAATACCTTGGGATCTTTAATGTTCACCTGAAAAGACAGACGGGGCCTCGGTTTGACACCTCAGCTAAAGGACACTACCTCAAACAATGCAGTACATCCCCAGCACTGGACTGGATTATCAACATATTCTTCATATGCTCTGGGACGCTACCCTGTGTGAGAGGCGCTGTATAAATACAGATTGTCATTGTTGCTATCTTGAAGTTTCGACTTGGGACTTTAGCTCACAATCCATCTGACTGAGAAATGAGAGTGCTACCGACTGAGCAAAGCTGATACACTTGTAGGCAAATACTGTAGTTTGAATGTTTTGTGCCCTGAGGTTTATATCTTGATGTTCGGATGAGATGAAGGGTCCATAGATAAGACAGGTTACCTCATGGGCTGGTGAAGATATTCCTATGAGATGTCTGCCTCACGCAGGTTAATGTATTAATGCGCAGGTCTCCTTTTCCAATGATAACTGCTCTCTAGTCGGCCACCCCTCTTCCCCTCCCCTCCCTTATTCCCCAACCCCAGCTCGGGTTTGAAATGCTGTACTCTGTCCAGCTCCTTGGGACGTCCTCCCGACGTGAAAGGCGTTATACAAATGTAATCTTGTTGTTGTTGTTGTTGTTGTAGTGAACAACCATACCTACAGTTGCTCTTTTGAAATGGCTGTGCCTTTGAACTCTGGTGCAGCATTGAGTTAATTTCTTCCTGATGGACTGCTGGAATATCAGCTTACCTGTGAGCCATCACAGTATTGGTTTTATTTGCGCTTCAGATGCAAAACAACCCAGAAATCTTTGTAAACCTTTTCAAAGCTCAGCAGCCATAAAGGTTTTGATAAGTTCTTCTGCTGTTCAGTGGGGATGCAATGCTGTTACTCTCTGTTTGATGGTGCTCAATTACTGGACCTGACTGGCTTTACTGCATTGTAGGGAAGACTCTGCCTGCAAACAAGTTGATTGAACCTATTCCCAAAGCAATTGCAGGAGGGAATATTTAGCCATTACAGATCACTTCCATCATCATCCAGGACACTACTGGGGTGTAGTAAATGCTCTTAATAGCTGTGGTAAAATTCAAACTTGGGAGAAAGGTATGAAGCACTTCAAAGGAATGAATTCTGCTTATGGTGCCTATCGTATGATTTTCTCGAGCAGAAGTAAAAGAATTGGAGTCCACATTTTCACCAGAAAGACCACAGACAATATGACGCTCCCCCAGCACCGCACTGGAGTCTCAGCCAGACTATTCCTGTATCAGTATCTATTGAGCTCTTTGACATTTTTCTGAATATTTTGTTAATGCATTATGTTCAGTGAATACAAATGTGCAACAGAGACTTTACCGCAGACACAGAAGTAAGAGAGAAAGCTTTTTACACAGTATTCATGCCTTTTATTTTTCTGCCCTTGGTACACGAATTGAAAATAGGCAGAACTGGTTAGACCTGTGGAAGTGCTGACAGTCAAAGGCTGACAGTATTTGATAGTCCTGAATATTAACAAATCTTGATTTAATCTCAAAGAGCCAGAAGAAAACAGCATTTTGATTAATTTCAGTTGATTTGAGGGCAAGTCTAATTAAATAATAAATAATAATAATCTTTGCATTTGCTATAGTGCCTTTCAAGTCAGGAGGAAGTCAGAACATTTACTGTGAAATGTAGTAACTTTGGATTTGTAGGTGACAAGCAGCCAGGACAAACAACAACAACAACAACAACAACAACAAGATTCCATTTATAAAGCGCCTTTCACGTCAGGAGGACGTCCCAAACAGTGAATGGTCGCGTTTAGTCCAGCATAGTGCAGAACACTGAAAGCTCCATTACACTAGACCAAAGGCCAGCATTGCCCTTTATTAATGGCACAGGCTTGTAACACTCAGCAGAAACAAAGAGTATTCTGATCTATTGCTTTTGGGTTGTAATGCTAAACAAAGCCTTACCTGAAACCACAAAGAGATTCTATTGCTGACTGCATATAAATTATACAAGGAAAACTGTACGCTTCAATCCAAAATAGACTTCAGAGAGACTAATGGAGGATAAATCAGTAGTTTTCATAATTCAGCCCTGGGATGGTTTTGTAGACCACATCACTTTTATCTCTCACCTTCAAGAAAGCTCTTGTCAGTGTGCCATTGAGCCTCCATTCACTGCTCATGACCAGAGAAGACAGAGAGAGAGAATAGTATTGTCCTTCAACTAAAACAATGGTGAATAACCGAAGGACAAAATACTGTTGATGCTGGAAATCTGAAATAAAAACAGAAGTCTCTGGGAACACACAACAGGTCAGGCAGCAGTTCTGCCAAAAGGTCATAGACTTGAAATATTAACTAATTTTCCTCTCTCCATAGATGCTACCTGATCTCCTGCGTGTTTACAGCAACTTTTGTTATTTCTAATGTATAACCCTGGATTACAAAGATTTATAGGAATAATCAAGCCTGGAAAAGGCCATTTCAGTCTATCCCAAACTTAAGACAAATAAGTGTGCAACATTTTATCCTTCACAACCCTCAATCGATTATCAATTGAGTCTAATATCCTGGTCTCTACCGTCCTTCCTGGTAACCTTTTCAAATCTTTGATTACACTCTGTGTAAATAAAATATGATTTTTTAAAATTGTATTTAATTTATTTAAATATTTTGCATTTCACCCGCAAAATACAGTCAATTCACTTTACAATATATTCTGTGATGGGTTTTGAGACATTTCAATGACATGATAAGACACTGTATGAAATGTAAGGATTAATATTATTACTATTAAGTACTTGCAGGTGACTATCCTGAAATTGCCCTTTGTATGGCTCCACCAGTGCCCTCTTGTTCTGCTGCCTTGGCAAACCTGAAAGTAATCATGTGAAGTCTTTTTAATCCCTTTCACTGAAGCATTCTTGGGAGCCTGGAAATGCTAACATGAGCTCTTAGATTTGAGCGGACTGGCTCAGTTGCTCAGCATTTGTTGTGTCTGTTTTTTCAGCTGTTTACTGGAATAGGATGATGGATTCAATTTACGGTCATTTGAAACCTTTACAAATTTGATTTCCAGTTTGACAGATGGATTAATGGATCTCAGCAATTGTTTTCCTGATAATAGTAAAGCTCCCTTTAATGGCCCAGGGTAGAAGTTAAACGATATTCGAGGCGATGCTCATGAGAACGTTGAGGACTGATGCCTGAGGAGTTTTTATTAATCTGCAAATATATTTCATGAGTTATTGATAAGCCCTGACCCATATTGGTTTAGATATTGTGGTAGGAATTGATTGTTGATCTGAACACCTGATTACTGAGAGGAATTTCGATTTTCACTTCTAAACTGAGATAAGAGAAGGTAGTTTTCTCCTGATGTCCTGGCCATCAATCCTTCAAATAAAAATTGGCCATCCATCTCATGGCTGTTTTGGGGATATCGTTGTGTGCAAATTTGCTGCTGGATTTAGCTACAAAAATACAAAATACAATACAAATGTATTGGTGTGAAAGATAAAAAATTGTAGACTTGTTTGTCTTAATTTTGGAATCGACTGAAATGGCCTTTTCCAGGCCTGATTATTCCTATACATCTTTGTAATCCAGGGTTACACAGCAGAAATAAAAACAAAAGTCGCTGGAAACATACAGCAGGTCAGGTAGCATCTAGGGAGAGTTCAAAAAAGTTAATGTTTCAAGTCTGTGACCTTTCGTCAGCACCGCTGCCTGACCTGCTGTGTGTTCCCAGGGACTTCTTTTTTATTTTAGATTTCCAGCATCTACAATATTTTGTCCTTTTTGTAACTAAATTGCATTTAGCTGAAAAAAATCTCCACTGGCGGGTGGGTCGGTAACCCGAGGACACCGATTTAAATAGTTGTTAAAAGAAACAGAGGGGCAGTGAGGAGAATTTTTTTCACACAGCGAGTTGTTCGGATCTGGAATGCATTGCCCGAAAGGGTGGTGGATGCCGATTCAATAACAATTTTAAGAGAGAAGTAGATAATTATTTGGGGAAGACAAGTTTGCAGGGCTATGGGGAGAGAGCAGGGGAGTGAGATTGATTTGGCTAGCTCCTTTCAAAGCTCCTTTCATCGGCACAGACATGATGGGCCGAATGGCCTCCTGCTATGCTGTATAATTCTATGATTCTATATAGTCACTACACTTTACAGTAAATGCTTTGGACTTTTACTGTGATGCGCTTTGAGACATCCTCTTGACATTTCAGATGTAATATCAAATGTAACAATTATTATTATGACTCAGTGGTTTCAGACAAGGGGGAGGGGTGAGAAAAAAGGCAAAAGGCAAATAATCCCTTAAGCACCATAGCGTGATGGGCAGAGTTGTCAACGGAGATAGAGACTTTGCAGGAATACAATACAAAATTACATTTGTAAAGCGCCTTTCACGTCAGGAAGACATCCCAAGGCACTGAACAGTTAGGGATTAGGACCCAAGCAGGGTGGGGAGGGTTGGGATCAGGCAGGGTGGAGAGCAGAGAGGATAGGAGGGTGGCTCAAGGCATGGTTAAAGAGGAGGGTCTTGAGGCGTGCCTGCCTTGAAGGAGGTAAGGGAGTGAGTGAGCAGAAGGGAATGTGGGATGGAATTCCAGAGGGCGGGGGCAGAGGGGCTGAAGGCCCGACCGCCGATGGTGGAGTGGGCAGGGGACATGGAGCAGGTCGGAGGCTGCTGAGTGGAGGGAGCGGACAGGTCGGTGAGGTCAGAGGGGGCAAGGGTATCGACGGTCTTGAAGGTGAAAATAGAACCATAAACCGCTTGTGAGTGATTAAAAAGTTGAGCTTAACCACAAAGGCATGAGGCACCGCCATTCCTCTGATGTATACATTCAGGTGAAGAGCGGCAAAACTGGTGAGCGACAGAAAGGCTTATACAATAGTGGATTGAGTGACAGTGAGAAAATGCTTGTGATCCAATACACCATTGTCAATGACAGGCATCACTGAGCATTACTTACTACGCTTCTCAATACTCTCCTGCAGGTCTGCACACCCTCAAGAGAAGGGTCTTGAGACCGGCCTTGAAGGAGGCAAGGAAGGAAGTGAGGCGAAGGGACCATGGGATGGAGTTCCAGAGTGTGGGGGCAGAGAGGCTGAAAGCCCGGCCACCGATGGTAGGGCAGGTCAGGTGGGAGACATGCAGCAGGCTGGAGCCCTCTGAACGGAGGGAACGGCCAGGTTGGTAGGGAGTCAGCAGGTCAGAGCGGTAGGAAGGGGCAAGGCCATGAATGGTCTTAAAGGTGAGGATGAGGATCTTGAACTCAGAGAATCTTGAAGATGTACTCGCCTTGCAGGGGGTACAACGTAGGTTCACTAGGTTGGTACCTGGAATGAGGGGGATGAGTTATGAGGATAGGTTGAGCAATTTAGGCCTATATTCTCTAGAATATAGAAGAATGAGAGGTGATCTTTAGAAACCTATAAGATTCGTGGAGTCCTGTAGCTCAGTGGTTAGAGCACTCGCTTTGCAAGTGAGAGACCTGAGTTCAATTCCAGGCAGAGGGCGAAACCTTGGGCAAGTTTCCTTACTCCACACAGAGCCTAATAATAATCCCTCCAAAACCAAAAACAATAATAAGTTGGTCATTTTCAATCTACAACTGTTTGTGGGACATTGCTGTGTGCGATTGGCTACCGCGTTTGCCCACAAATATACAGTCAATTCACTTTACAGTGTGTTCTGTGAAGCGCTTTGGGACGTCCTCCCGACGTGAAAAGCGCTATATCAAATGCAAGGATTATTATTATTATTATTATTATTATTATTATTATTATTATTATTATAAAGGGGCACGACAAAATAGGTAGTGGGAGACTTTTCCCCTGGTTGGAGAAACTATAACAAGGGGTCACAGTCTTAAAATTTGGGGTAAGCCCTTTCACAAAACTTCTTCACTCAGAGGGTAGTGAGTTTATGGAATTCTCTACCCCAAAGGGCTATAGATGCTCAGTCCTTGAACATATTCAAGACTGAGATTGATAGATTTCTTGTGGATAAAGGGATTAAGGAATATGGGGATAAGGCAGGTAGGAGGAATTAGAATAGATCAGCCATGATCTTATTGAATGGTGGGGAAGGCTCGAGGGGCTGAATGGCCTACTCCTGCTCCTAATTCTTATGTTCTATGTTCTCTGGGGGATGGGGAGCCAGTGGAGTCGGGCAAGGGTAGGAGTGCTGGAGTCACGGAGCCTGGTGCGAGAGAGGACACGAGCTGCAGAGTTTTGGATGATCTGCAGCTTGTGAAGGGAAGAGTTTGGAAGGCCGATGAGGAGGGAGTTCCCGTAATTGAGCCTAAATGTGACGAATGCGTGGGTGAGGGTTTCGGCAGCCTGAGTGGTCAGGCAATGGCGGAGTCTAGCAATGTTATGGAGGTGGTGCTAGCCAGTGCCGGTCATGGCGAGGATGTGGGGGAGAAAGGACAGTTCAGGGTCAAACAAGATACCCAGGCTCCTGACCGGCTTAGTGAGGTTGAGTGTGCAGCCATGGAGGCTGATGCTGCCAGCGCCTGAGGTACAGAGGCAATTGTGCGAGCCAATCAGGAGAGCCTCGGTCTTGCTGACATTCAGTTGAAGAAAGTTATCCCTCGTCCAGGACTTGATGTCGGACAGGCAGTCGGTCAGGACGCCAGTAGTTCTGGAGTTGAAGGTGGAGGCAGAGAGGTAGAGTTGGGTGTCATCCGCATACATGTGGAAATTTACCCCATGTCTGCAGATGATGACACCAAGTGGGAGCATGTAGAAGGTAAAGCGGAGGGGACCGAGGACAGAGCCCTGAGGAACACCAGACGAGACGGTGCAGGGGCTGGAGGAGAAGTTATTTGCCGCAACAAAGTGGAGGTGGTGTGAAAGTAGGACCTGAACCAGTCAAGGACAGAACCTTGAAGGTTGAGGTGGGAGGAGAGGTGGTGGAGGAGGATTGAGTGGTCCACGGTGTCAAAGACGCCAAAGAGGTCGAGGAAGATGAGGAAACAGAGGGAGTCCTGGTCACACATGGTCAAGATGTTGTTTGTGACCTTGACCAGAGCAGCACAGAAACCCAATTGGAGGGCTCATGGAGGGTGTGGGAGGAGAGGAAAGGAGAGGAAAGAGTGAAGCTGGGAAGCAACGACTCTCTCAAGGATCTTGGATAGGAAGGGGAGATTTGAGATTGTCTGGTAGCTAGATAGCCGTGATGGGTCAAGGGAAGGTTTCTTCAAGGTAGGGGTGATAGTGGCTGTTTTGAAGGGGGAAGGAACAGTGCCAGATGACAGGGAGAGGTTAATGATGTCGGCGAGTAGAGGGGCATTAGATGGAGCTGGGATTTAAGGAGAGGGGTGGGGATGGGTTCCAGGGAGTAGGTGGTGGGCTTCATGGAGGTTACGGTGGTGAAGACAAAAGAGGGGGTGACAGGTTCAAAGGTGTGGAAGGAGAGATGGGTAATTGTCGGATGCGTAATTGTGAGGAGTGGGGGTAGGGAGGGGGTGGAAGTTGGGGGGGGCAGTGTCAGCTGAGTGGATTCCCTTGATTTTGGACTCGAGGAAGTCCAGCATTTTCTCGCAGTGAGAGTCAGAGAAAAGTATCTGCGAGGCGTGGCGGGGAGGGCGGAGGAGCCGGTTGGTGGTGGACAACAGGAGCCTGGGGTTGCCCTGGAATAGAAGGATAATTTGGCTGAGGCGAGAGTGGAGCGGTAGGTCTTGATGAGGTCCTGGCAGTTGTGGCGGTGGACAATTAGGCCGGATTTGAGCAAAGTGCGTTCGGCAGCCCACACTTGGCCCTTAAGCAAGCGGAGGTAGCTGGTGAACCAGGGTGAGGATCAGGAATAGGAGGCAGTTCGGGAGGTGAGGGGGGCAAGGGCATTGAGTGTGGTGGAGAGGGTGCTGTGGAGAAGAGTAATTTGTTTTTGTTGTTAGATGCTGAATCAATTCAAATTTTCAAGATTGATGTAGATAGATATTTGTTAGGTAAGGGTATCAAGGGTTATGCGGCAAAGACAGATAATTGGAGTTGAGGTACAGATTAGCCATGATCTAATACAATGGCAGAACAAGCTTGAGGAGCTGGATGGCCTACTCCTATTCCTATGTTTCCAGATATGATTGACAGGACTCCTGGTGTTATTGTAACCCAGTAATGGTTTCCTGCATGAATCTGCTTGTCAGTCACCCCCTCTGTTAGTGAAACCAATGCTCCTCCCTGGCTTTCTTGAACTCTGTCCAAGATCCTTTCCCTTCATGACTGTTTGTAGGTTAGTGCAGAGCACAAATTAGCTGTCGTGTTCACCTAGAAACACTTTAAGATTTTCTTGACATTATAGGCACTAAGCCAAATGGAAGGATTATTATTATTTTAATATTACTGAAAAGCCATCTCTTTTACTGTGCCTTTGATCAACACCTTATATTATCCTCCTCTCCTCCCTGCTCAGTTACTGTTGAAACGCTTTGAGATGATGATCCTACACGCAAGTTTTTACTGTTGTCCTTAAGACGCTTGTAATCATCCAATGATGTTTGATTAATTAATTAATTAATTGATTAAATAATTAAACTGCCATTGCAAAGTACTGTACTGTGCTGTGTGGTATGGTGTGCCTATAGCAGTCCAGTGGAAGATCAAAGCAACAGTTAAGGTATAAAATCATTTGTAAAGGAAGTATGGATGTGCTCACTTGCTTGTTAGTCAGGCAGCCAGTGAAACCAAGTCACATTCCTCATAGAAACTGCGGTGAATAATAAAAATATATACTTCCCAGCAGACTTCCAGGAATGGCAATGAATCCTCAATGCTGTGGCTCACTCGCTTTTATTATTATTGCTTTTAAGGTCACAAGTTTTGTGATCGTATAGTATTGATGTTTCAAAACAAATTGTGACAGCAGCAGTTGCACTGCACTGACACCTCAGTTCAGCACCGTAGTGAAGGTTTGAGTGATCTTTCACTCTGCCGAGGTTCCTTTGGATTTGTTGTCAAAATAACAACATTTTTATTGCTTGTCGGTTGGAGAAAACACTGTACCCTTGATCATCCCCTGTCCGGTAAGCATACCGCTATTTATAACTGATTGAGATACCTTTTCTGGTGAGACACCTTGGCTTCATTGGCAGCACTTCTGCCTCTGAGTCAGAATGATGTGAGTTGAAAGCTCACACTCGAGGCTGACATTTCAGAGCTGTGGTGAGGGAGTACTGCATTGTCGGAGGTCCCAAAGTTTGGGTGATACTTTAATCTGATGTCCAGCCTGCCTGTTCAGGTGGATGTGGAGGATCCTGTGACACTGCTCAAAACAAGAAGGAAATTTGTCCTGGGGTTCTGGCCAATAATCCTCCAGATAAAGTTATTCTCCTTGTGGCTGTTAGTGGAACCTGGACAGTGAGGTTTAGCAGTCTCTACCTCACTGTTGGGGATGTCACATCCAATATCAAAGCTCAAAGTTGACCTCGCTGATGAAAACACAGTCACACGTCCAGCAGGATAACAATCAGGAACTGGAACCCAGTCTGATCTTTTTTTTGCCCATTTACAGATGAGGGGAGGGGGCTTTTAATATAATCCTTGCAATTGATATAGTGAGTTATCACGTTAATAATCCTTGCATTTGATATAGCGCTTTTCACGTCGGGAGGACGTCCCAAAGCGCTTCACAGAACACACGGTAAAGTGAATTGACTGTATATTTGTGGGCGAACGTGGCAGCCAATTGCGCACAGCAATGTCCCACAAACAGTCGTAGGTTGAAAATGACCAATTTATTATTGTTTTTGGAGGGGTTATTATTAGGTGTGTGGAGTAAGGAAACTTGCCCAAGATTTCGCCCTCTGCCTGGAACTGAACTCAGGTCTCTCACTTGCAAAGCGAGTGCTCTAACCACTGAGCTACAGGACTCCCACGACATCTCAAAGCACTTCACAGGATTTACTCCAAAATATATTTGTAGGCAAATTTTCGCACGGCAATGTCCCATTAACAGTCAATAACTTGAGGGATTGTTGGCCAGGACACCGGGGGGGAAATGTACCGCAGGATCATTAATATTCACCTCAACAGGGAGTTCAAAATTTAATCCCAGCCCAGTAATCCCTGCTGTTCGTCTCATATTATTGATGATGGGCATGGTTAGAAATACATTAAATTAGACAGTTTCAGTCTGTTCAATTATGAGTGGATGTGACTCTAAAGCGGAAAGCAGATTCCTAATTGTCCTACTTGGGCAGTGAGCCATATGGTGATAGTCTTAGAGAATGACAACATTTGATTAATTGATAAAAGAGCAGAAGCAACAAAGCCTGCGTATGAGATATCTGCAACGGATTCATTATAAACTGAAAGGGGGGAAATTACCAACAAACAGTTTGGACGAGGGTGATTTCAGCAGCTGGGACAAATAGGACAATAAGGACAAGAATCGTTCCAGCAGTAAGGACAAGAATCGTTTTGTTTGCCAGTTTTCCACATGATTCCTTTCCTACAGACACTGATCCTTGATGGCTGTCCAGCTCCAGTTATTGCTGGCAACCTTCCAGTCCCTCCCCCAAGTGACCATCTTTTACTGTGAACCTCCAACAGTGAGCATTGACAGTCTGGCTGACCATCAAGGGCAGCAGAGCTGAGCCCATTCCTGTTCTCCCCTGATATACACACATATACACAAACACCCACACAGACATGTACTTACCTGCAAAAAAAATAATAATATTCCTTACATTTGATATAACACCTTTCACATCGGAATGACATTTCAAATTGCTTCACAGGAAACACTGTAAACAGTATAGTGACTGTGTATTTTGTATGTAAACATGACACGAATTTGCATTTAGGCAAGCAGATGGGATCTCGATTTAACGTCTCATCTGAAGGACCCTCAGCACTGCATTGGAATGTCAGCCTAGACTGGGAGTTCAAAGTCCCAATTTGAGGCTTGAACCCACAATTTTCCTTTTTCCTTGTCTATTAGTGTCCAGGGAACATAGATGGGGACAGGCAGTTTGGCCCATCTAGGCTGCCGGACCATGCTTTTACTTTATAGCAGCTCTCCACTTTTCTAATCCCATTTCACTGTGCTTTTGCCCAAATAGCATGGTATGCTTACTGCCCAATAACATTTTAAACTGTTCAGTTGATACTGCATCAATTGGGTCACTGGGTCAGTGCATTCCACGGCCAATCCACAAGTTTTCTGTTTCCGTGAAATTACCAGCCCAACTCTGATTATATGTGATCACGGCGTTAATGTCTGAGATCAGATAACATCACAGACCAAGATTCAAAGAGGTTGACTTTTCACTGTGGCTCAAGCTGCAGTAAGTGTTCTTCTTATCAATCAGGCCGCCGGGGAAGCTTATGGTGATGCGTTTGCAACAAGATGGTTTCCAAATTGAACTGCTTCAAACAAAATGTTTTTTACACAACCCAAGAGAACGCCTTTCAAAGCTTGTGTTATTAACCGTGCTAAAAATATATCCAACGCACTTATATAGCACCTTTAACTTAGAAAAATATCTCACAAATGCTTTACAGAGTCAAGTGGTTGAGGGAAAATGTACCTCTTTTACATGGGTTATAGGAGTACAAACATTCCATGGAACTGCAACACAAACAATCTAATCTTTTGGAATAATTCATCAACCTCAAATAAATAATGCATAACTCACTTTTACAAATTCTGGCTATTTGTTTGCTTCAATTTATTGGAAGAAATGTAACCGTGGGAGCCCAGTAAAATTCTGAATTTCCCTGGGGGATGGGAGAGGCAGTTGTACGGAAGGGAGTTTATTGGAAGAAAATGATTGGAATACCAACGCCATCCCTTGCTCTTGGTGACGAGCATCTTGGGATCATTATCATCTGCCAGGAGGAACAAGTGGACCACAATTTAGGATCACAAGATTTATTCAGATGAAGAAGGCCCTCTTTAATCGGGTTTCCAGGAGAAATCACCTTCTCTTTATGAATAGTGCTGTGTGATATTTAACGTCCACATGAACAGATAGATGGGAACTCAGTTTAACATCTCATCTGAAGGACGGCATCTCCCCAACACTGCATTGGAGGGTCAGCCTAGACTATGTGAGTTCCAAGTCTGGTCGTGGGGCTTGAAACCACAACTGATACTGTTGCACAGTTGAAAAATTTTCAACCATTCAAACTCCTGCAGTAACAGAAACACTAAAAGGATCCACAAGGACATTTACCTTTTATGCTTTGCTTAATCATTCAAGTATACATTGTACTGGTGCAGTGCTGACGCGAGTGGTTGTGTGGGTGTGTTCCAAGCAGTGGAACAGAGTCAGCAGTAGTAATGCCCATGTAAGCGTAAGGTTACAAGGGCGCAAATGATACACTTCCATTTACGGCGAGAAGTTTTACAAGAAAGCTTTCGGGCAAATGTTTACATTGATTTGTTCACAGTGCCTCCCGCCCACCTTCCCATTTCCTGTGTGGTATGACGTTCTCTGACTGAAATATTAAACAGACAGCCTGTAACCAGGCTTTGGCCAATTCTGCCGATCTACCAGCTCCTGGGATACCTGGAGAATTGGGAAAGGTCAGGCGTCCCCTTGATTTATTTCTCCCTCTTCTGGGAAAGCCCTTCTCTTCTGCTCGCAGCTCCCTCATGTGGCTGGGACGGAAACTAACAGCATCGCAGCATATTGGCAGATGATTTAATAAAAGATTAGCCAGACTTCTTGCTGTTCATAGACACAGGAACTTACTGTGTATTCACCTAAACATAGCCACTATATTTTACATCATATCTTGTGAAGGGCTTTGAGATGTCCTCCCATGTGAGAGGAACTAAATGAAATGCATTGATTACTATTTTTTATTTGCTATCAGTCAATTTGTGCACAGTGGACTCCCACAAACAGTTGTACAGTGAATGACTAACATTACCTGGGAGAAATTCCCTATCCTGATTGGAGATGACCAAATAACCAAAATGCTATTAGCTTTTCATTTGCCAATAATTTTTTAACCTGAAAAGTTTTGGAAAAGCCTCCATTCTATTTGGCCATCAAATTCTACAGTTGATTTTACAGAAGTGCAAAGTCCAGACACACAGAGCTGAGACTCTCAGGCCGGTAACTGATCTCCTCTACGTTGCTCCGGCCCAGAGGTGTTCTATCCTGTCATACTGCTTAGAATTACATGGGTAACCATTTCATTAATTACTGTGCAGAAAGACCTTGGCAAAGATCCCTTTTGGAACAAAGAATGGATATGTTACCTCTCACATCATTGAGTAAAAAACACTAATAAATACATGTTTAATAAGAAAATGGCACAGTTTATTTCTTATCTGTCAAAGCAGCTTAATATAGGTCTGCATTTAACATTAACTGTCACTACTAACTGGAAAACAAAATGAACGCTTGAACGCACTCATTTGCGGGTATTGGAGACATCTTCAAGTGTTGTTTCCTTCAGAGAGTTTGCTTATTTATGAGGTCTGCTTGTTTGATTTTCACTTGCCGCTTGACTAATATCCTAGAATCGCTCAAAACCAGGTTTTCAGTTGTGGAGTTAATGTATTGGTGCTGCACTAATTGTGACTTGCAAACATGAGGCTGATAGCAGCTTTTTTTGAAGGTCAATCAGTGCTCTGTAATGCCGATTGATAAATTGTAAAACATTTTTGCTATGGGTGGCCTTTCTCCACAGATTTAATGCTGCTGTCAATTTTATTTATGACACAATAGACAGAAGAAGTCTTCTGCACAGATATAATGGTCAGCCCCCATTAAAGTCAGACTAGTTATTCAGATTGCATGTGTGCTTTCCGTATCCTGTCTCCAGCACTAAAGGGAAGTGGAAGTATAATACCTTTCAGAATATCAACTCTTTTGACTCTCTGTTGCAAAATCAAGTGGATTCATCAATAAGCATAGTGTCCTGGCCTCATCCAGCTTTCCTGCTGACCTGGGGTTTCCTGTGGTCTGATCTATACAGTTAGCTCCTTGTACTTACTGCTGTTCTTCAACAGTTGTGTTTCAGTGATCTTAATATATCATAGGATTAATATTTCCGCTACTGTGTAACAGGTTTCTTATGTTCTCTATCAATCCTAAATTGTATCTGACACTTCATAGGGTCATGATATACAATGCCAATCATTTGTGGTTGGGTTCTCCATAACCGATAGGGCTATTAATAAGATATAAATACTGTTAATCTTTCAGGACGCAAAAGCTGTTAGTCATGAATAATTGGTTTAAAGCTGAAGATATCAGGTATCTGGGAAAATGTACTTCTCAAGGGATACAAACCTGGTTCAAACTTTTCATGAACAGTGTATTTAATCTGTCACTTTTAGATATCATGTGTTCATGTGTTTGAAGGAAGAGATGGAGGACTTTGGAGCAATGTATTGGAGCCTAAGCAGTAGTAGCGGATGAAGCTTCACAATGCACACCGCTGGGTCACCAGCCTCGGGAGAGGGCAGTGGTCAAGCGTCTCCCCACAGGGCAGAGGGAAAGCCAGATGTCTTCCCCATGGATGCCCCTCACTTGCTGCCTCATACAGTTACATTGAGGCTTGACTATGCTAACTCACTCCTTGTCGGCCTCGTCCCTCCACAGGCTGCAGATCATCCAGAATTCTGCAGCCCGTGTCCTCTCCCCCACTAGGCTCTGTGATCCTATCAACCCCATCCTTGCCCAACTCCACTGGCTTCCCATCACACAGAGGATACAGTTCAAGATCCTGGTCTTCACCTTCAAAGCCCTCCACAGTCTTGCTCCCCCTACCGTGGTTTGATCCCCCTCTTCCTCCCCTGCCCTCCCCCCTCCCCCACCCCGAATTTCAGCTCGGGTCCGAAACCCTATCTGTCCAGTGCCTTGGGACGTCCACCTGACATGAAAGGCACTATATAAATGTAATTTTGTTGTTGTTGTTGTTGTTTCCAGCCTTTGGCCTTCTCTTTGCTGGGAACAATCTGGGAGACTGAGAAGCCAAAGCACCAAACAAGTAAGTGCCATAGCTCTATAGGCAGAAAGCCGAAGGAGAAGACATGGGCAGTTGCTATTCTGACAAATATAGATTACAGTTGAACCCCATTATAAGTTGCTTCATTATAAAGTGGGTTCCTTTATAATGAGGGCACATGGTAACCCTGCAGGTAAAATATGTTTGACCTTGGGCGCATTAGGTTTCTGCCGATCTTATGCCCTGTGCTACGCACACGCACTGCGCAGATCTTTCTGTGGTGACCAGCACACAATCCATGCACTGATTCCGCTCATGTGCCAGCGTATTTTGGGACACAGGAAGATCACATTAGGTGGCAATGCCAGTCTTACACCATCTCTTGGTGCGATGAAGATTTACACCCAGAGACAACAACAACAAATTACATTTGTATAGCACCTTTCACGTCAGGAGGACATCCCAGACAAAAAGGTTTTGTTCTAAATTAAGATCAGCCCATATGGAAGTCATGCAGGAGAAACAAGCTCCAGATTTTGCAAACACCAAATTTGCAATTGAAGTGTAAATGGATATTAAATGAACTTGCTTAGAAAGCATGAAAATATGTGTGGGAGATTTTATTTTTTAAAAATGGAGCCTTTTTATAGCAGGTAATAATGCTTGCATTTGATATGAATCTGTAAATGGAAGCTTTCAAAATCTCAGCAGTTCCCTCCTGAGATGAAGTGGTAAATACACATATAACAGCATGATCTGCCATTTGAAAGATAATTTAAATTGAATAACATTGCATTGTAAAGTGTTTTTATTTTGGCTTGAAAGGGCCACATGAACATCATTGATAATTTTATTACATCTCAACAAGTCTTCAAAAATATTTTCAGAATCCAAGTCACAGTGGTAATTGGACAAGGGTTAGACATATGGTTAAGTACTTTATTGTTGGATTTGATTATTGGAAAATTTTTGCACAAAAAGTCTGTGATTTTCAAACTTCAAAAGCCAAAGTTGCATGGAAACATAGAAACAGAAGTAGTCTATTCAGCCCCTCGAGCCTGTTCCGCTATTCCATAAGATTATGGCTGAACTGTACCTCAACTCTAATTACCCCTCCTTGCTCCACATGCCTTAATATCTTGACCTAATAAATATCTATTCATCTCCGTCTTGAAAATGTGACTGGATCCAACATCCACAACCTTTTTGGGGGAGAGAGAGTTCCAGATTTCCACTATCCTTTGGGTGAAAAACTGTCTCCTAACTTCACTCCTAAATGGCCTAGCTCTAATTTTAAGATAATGCCCACTTGTTCTGGATTCCCCCACCAGAGGAAATAGTGGTAATATTCGAGTAATAGTAATAATTCTTGCCTTTTGATTTAGCGCCTTATCGCGCTGTTGAGTTTCTCAAAAAGCTTCACAGGATATTCTATAAAGTGTTCACCTGTGGAGTCCTGTAGCTCAGTGGTTAGAGCACTCGTCTTGCAAGTGAGACACCTGGGTTCAATTCCAGGCAGAGGGCGAAACCTTGGGCAAGTTTCCTTACTCCACACAGAGCCTAATAATAATCCCTCCAAAAAAACACAATAATAAGTTGGTCATTTTTAATCCACGACTGTTTGTGGGACACTGCTCTGCGCAATTGGCTGCTGCGTTTCGTCTACAAATATACGGTCAATTCACTTTACAGCATATTCTGAGAAGCGCTTTGAGACGTCTAGAAGACATGAAAAGCACTATATCAAATGCAAGGATTATTATTATTATTACCTACAAATGCACAGTCACTGCACATTACAGTAAATCCTGTGAAGCTCTTTCAGGCGTTCACCCAATGTGAAAGGCGTTATACCAAATGTAAGGATTATTATTATTATTGCAAAGTCAATTCTCAGCACCTGGTTCACCTACTCCAAAGTAAGGCATTATACAAGACATTGTTATTCTGATCAGGCAGCGTCGGTGATCAATGATGGTAATGATCACGGTTCTGCAGTTGTTTAAGAGGAGAAATATTCATACTACACCTGCAGGGCCTGTAGTCATTGAATTCTTCCGTTAAAAGCAGACTGACACATGCTACAGTAGACAAAATAAATCACTTATTATGATTTGAATTTTACTCATTACATGTTCATCTGTCTGTGCACGTACAGCTTTGTAGAAATTGCTGACCTTTGATAAAATGTTGTGCAGTTTTGTAAATCCATGTCATATCTCCCGAATCCCCCCAAATAAAATTGGTCAGTCACTTCACGGCTGTTTTTTGGGACATTGAGATGCAAAAATTGGTTGTTGTGATCACCTTCAAAATACATAGTTACTGTACTTTAGAGTATAACCTGTGAAGCACTTTGACACTATATCAAATGTGAGGATTATTATTATTTATATCATTCGGACTGTAAGAAAAGTCCAGGATAACATTATCCTGTTTTCTGATTAGGTTCAATTGTGAATCATCTTTTTTTGATATGAATCTTCTGTGCTAGAATTTTCATGTATATGCCACAGTTCTAAGCAGCCTTCACATGACCATTTACACAACGTTTAGATCTCGTTCATCTACACGCAATGGACTGACCTATGTTTCGAGGGAAGTTGCCTGATTTCAATCTCCCTGTTGCCTCACACATTTTATGGCTTCCAGGAATTTTGTGCAGAATGTCTGAACACAGTCACATGATGGCAATGTGTTCAGGGAGAGGTACAGTTTGTGTGGAGCACATTTTGTTTGGTGTATGGTTTATCCATATTATACTGCCTGTACCATCTTCTGTTTCCACTTGCTGGTGATTCCACAACAAGGGGACATCAATACAAGATAAATAATAACCTTTACGTTTATACTATATCTTTCACATCGGGCTGATGCTGAAGGAGTTTGACTGCATTTTCTAGGCAAATATGGCAGCCTATTTGTGCAAAGTCCTCCAAACAGCCACCTTCAGACAGTGGAACACACCCCCAACTCTGCACTGTGACAAAAAACTTCCTGGGTTCAAAGTCCAAAGTGGGTCTTGAAACCCCCAGCTTAGAGTCCCACCAGCTAAGCCAGACTGACAGGTTGGGATTCACAACGTTCCTGATATCTTCTGCTTCTTTCTACAGCCAGACAGCAATTTCAAATTTATTTATTTATGCTGCCAGTTTGCTTTGCAGAACAAATTCTAAAGCGTCTTCAGTAGGAATTAATAGTTGCTGGTCAGTAAATCAGTATTTGACACTTGTTCCAACCGTGGATAATAAGAAACATTCCAGACTATCGTACATTGGAACAGGGGCTGAATCTTGCGGTAACGTTGTGTACCCGGAAGAGATTACCTTTGATTACTTACACTTGCAGTATTCTCTTGATGATGCAATTTAGTGTTTGGTTTGTAAATGTCTCTATATTAACTGTATGTGATGGACGTGATGAATGCATTGCATGCACGAACACAGCTATTGTTAATGAAACTCTTAAGAATTTTCCTGGTATTCGTTCTGCGCTTGCGAGTACGCAGCATGATTCTATGAAATAATCTGACTTGTGAAATATTGAATCATTATTGCATTTGGTATAGGGCCTTAGCACGTCATCTCAAAGTGCTTCAATGGATGCCCTGAAGTGTATTGACTGTATTTTGTACTCCCTTCTCCTTTCGAATAGTGCCATGGGATCTTTAACGTTCACATGAACAGACAGACAAGGACCTCAGTTTAATGGCTCATCCAAAGGACTGTTGGCCTTGTTTGTTGCCTAAATAAGAAGAGGTGGTTGAATATCTATCAGCCCAGCAATGCTCCCAGCCCTTTCCCTCGCTATCACTGCCATAACTTAGGCATTGGCCAATTCAGAGAAAGGAAGAGGAAGCCCAATAGGACCCAGTGATCCAATGAGACAACCCAGAGCAGACAATCTAGTTACAATGCAATGAT